>NC_081406.1:87643000-87984250 GCF_030272615.1 Cryptomeria japonica
TATTATTATTAAATTATAGATAAAACATTCAAACACTCATTTTCACTATAATAAAACAAATTTGACATAAATCTTTTATATTTACCATATGTTATTATGAAACTTTAGATACATGAGAAACATCTTAGAATATTTTTCTTTCTTCAAGTGTCTCTAACAAAGATTTTGAACTTTTGAATATTCTCCATCCTTAATAGAAATAAAACTGTAATAACCCATCTTCATTTCCTATTTCATGTAATAACCCTCCAAAATTGATTCAACAAAAATTGAGTATTATTTTTTTTTTTCCTCATTATGTTTTATTCAATTGCATGCTCTGGGCATCCATCCAATTAGGATTAGGCATTCATCCATTCGGGATGAGCTTCTAACCATACGGGTTAGGCAATTGTCCATACGGGACGTAAAATTCCATCTATCCAATGCGGGATAGGCATCTACCCATACGGGGTAGGCATCCATCCAAATGGGATAGGAGATGCTCTGGCCAGAGACTTAGACTCATCGGGACCATTCGGGTCCTGAGCCACTCACTAAGTACTACACTCTTCTAACAAGAATGCACCGAGGTCGCCGTCCTTAGGAGTAATTAAAATTAATACAAGCTTGACTTCCGCCTCGGAATTTGGCTTAAAGCCTCGGGAAGTCAAGCGAATCCATACGGGATTCCTTCCGAGTATGCATTGAATTAAATTGATTATCTTATCTTTAATTAGGATTCTTACTCAACCAAGCCTAGACCCCACCTGCGAACGCCTGAGTACGAGGGACAACTCCGCCCCAAGACTGCCTACATACCCGCTTCGGCACGGGATCAAGGCGTAAAGTATGTAGTTCTATTTTCTAATCTATGGTTTGATGTAAACTGATTTGTGGGTACGCAACCCTTTCTAGGGTCAGTGTCCCAGACAGTTTCTCTGCGGTTGCTACCCATGATGGTAGCACTTAAGCGAAGGCTCAAGATGGCCTATTGCTTGTGGCCTAAAAAAGAAAATAACTAGATCCTAATACTTATCATGAGCGTCACCCAATTGCAAATCACTAATATCCCCTTCGAGATGAATTAAATAAATAAAGAAAGTAAATTTCATGAGGGTATTTAACTTGACCATCCTTAAAAGGGGTTTACTATGGTGTATCTCAACGGATGTGAAAATCATTTAAAAGTTATCTTATTAATTATTGATCCAAGAGGGATTACCCGCCCCTTAGATTTTAACTTCCAAATGTCCCTTATTACTCCCCGACGATTTATAGGGATGATGCCACAGACGTCGTTAATGCAGCTTTATTAGGCGTTAAGTGCTGTAGTTCAACACGACGGCATTACCCGTAAGCGTGACCCAGAGGCACCATATATACCGAACGCTGCTAGTTTTGGTTTTCCAACTTCCTTGTTTAGTTTTCTAACTACGAATAACAAAAATGAAAGCGTAAATAATTGAAGTAACTACTTGAAGTGTAATTTGCATAACAATGAAACTTGCATAATAGTAATTGCATGAAAGATATAATTATTCTATAAATAATTCGCATGCTATGAACCATTAATAAAAGGAATTAATCTATGAGAAATAAGAAGATTTAACGAGTCCAAAATACGATTACATTTAAGCATTTGTATTAATGTAAGTTAATCTCTAAAGACCAATCGAGTGTCCCAACGATTCTTAATGGGTTGAGCAATTTAATTTTAAGAGGATATAGTCTACAATTTTAGTACTTACTAAGGATAATTTAAATATGAACTTGCTACATATTAGCCCAATTTTTCTAAGTTGAAAAATGATATCTTAAAGCTTACACAAAAAAAAAATTCATTATTTCTTAAATGCTATTTCTATCAAATAAAGAAAAATTTTAATTAAATAACAAAGAGTATTAATTTCCCAATTTAAAATTTCAATCCACAAATTTGAAAGGAAAAGAAACTTTTAAATTAAACATCATATTTACTTGGTAGTATATAGCGCGCGGGGTGGGGACCATGGGTCCCATCACCCCTGCGGCCCTGCATGCGCAGGTCCACAGAGATGAGGGGACTCGTGGGCCCCTCCATACCCTGCGACGGTTACCGTGTAACCGTCCATGCACACACTGTCGCCTTTTACGTAAAACGCCGTGCGTTACGGGGTTCGAGGAAATTTAAAGTTCGAAATGATTTCTTCCTTTTTTTTTTTTGGTTATTTATATATATATATATGTTCTTATAATATTATTATTATATATATATTTTTTTCTTATACAGGAGTATTGCATTTTTATATTATTGAAATCATTCAGAGAAGGTAGATAACAGGTCTGATGGAAATAATGATAATATTCACAGATTAAATACAATGAAGCAGTAACCAGAGAGGTTCTTCTTCTCTTTTTTTTTTTTTTTTTCATTTCTTTTCTTTTCTACACAAGGAGATCTATTCACAGGGAAAGGAGTAAATTTGTTTGTACACACAGGGAGATCTATTCACAGAGAAAAGAGAAAATTGTTTGTTTATATGCACAGGTAAAATCTTTCACAAAGGGAAAATGTTAAATGTATTTTACAGAGGATTTAGAAAACCAAAAGATGAGAAATCTTAGAGAGATTGATTACAGCAAGATCCTTTCGAATACACAGTTCTGATTTTAAATCAATAACCAGAGAAAGGGATATATTTCAGACTTAAATCAACTCAATTCTAAAACTTAATAAGATATTCCAATATTTTAATCTGGATGAATCTAATTCTTATCAAAATTTTGAAATGAATGGATCTAATTTTTATCAAAAATAATCTGAAGCAATGAATCTAATTTTCATCAAATGACTCTATTCTCCTAAACCATTTAATCTATTTCTTTCAAAACTGAAACTAATTTCTTATCAAGAATTTAAAACAAATGAATCTCATTCTCATTTTAATCTACTTCTTATCTGAAACTAATTTTTTTTTTTTTTATCAAGAATCTGAAACAATGAATCAAACAATTTAATCTATTTTTTTATCAAACATTTTAATCTACTTTTTATCAAAACCTGAAACTAATTTTTATCAAGAATCTGAAACAATGAATCAAACAATTTAATCTATTTTTTTTATCAAACATTTTAATCTACTTTTTATCAAAATCTGAAACTAATTTTTATCAAGAATCTGAAACAATGACTCAAACAATTTAATCTATTTTTTTATCAAACATTTTAATGTACTTTTTATCAAATGATTCTAATTTCCTAAATAGTTTAATCAAATCTAATCTACAACAAGAATAAGATGCACGAAACTAAGTTTGAGAGAACCTGGTGCTTGAAAATGGTGTAGAGTCTTCCTTGATCCTCCAAATTTGAAGAGAAGTCCTCCCAACAAAATCTTAGCTGAAAATGAAAACTGACTACAAAGGAAAATTTTACTTGCAGAATTTCTTATGGAATAGCCAACACTCATTTTGAAACTTGTACCTCTTTTATAAAAGAAATTTCAAATTCCCACTACCTAATTATTAATTGAAAAAAAAAGAGATTCTCTCCCAATTTGGCCTCCATGCAAATTGATTAGGCTTAGTGGGAGGAGTTACATGCAAGGGTGGTGGAGAAGCCTCTAGAAGCTTCTTATTCCTCCTACGACATGTGCCTTAATTAGGGTGAGGGAAATTAAATAACCAATTAAAATATATATATATATTTTCTATGTGTGTGTGTGGTTTATTATTTTTATTCCCTTACAATATTCATTCAATAGTTTATCCAAGGAAATATAATAGAGTTTTGTATTTAAATCAAAAAGGTGATAAAGGAGGGTTGTGACATCCTCCCCCCCTTAATCTGTGCATCGTCCCGATGCACTTATTAAATGCATTCAAAAGAGTTTATAGTTCATGTTCAAAACAAAAAAGGAAACAACTGTTGCATCTCCTTAGTATCCTCCCACGTGGCATTCTTCTCGTCATACTGGTCCCATTGCACTTTGCACTGATCAACCTCTCTGTTGCGCAACTGGCACTGGCGCCTCTCCAAGATTCTGAATGGCTCTATCATTATTCCCTCCATTTCTTGGACCTGTAAAGCATCCCAATTCAAAATGTGTTTCTCATCAGGTACATACTTTTTAAGAAGAGATACATGGAAGACATCATGGATTCGGCTCAATTGGGGAGGTAAGGCCAACCGATAAGCAACTGGATTAATTCTTCCCAATATTTCAAAAGGTTCGACATAACGAGGTGCAAGCTTAGTCTTTTTCCCAAATCTTATGGAACTCTTGTGTGGCCTAACCCTTAGGAAGACTTTCTCTCCTACTTGAAACTCCCTTGGTGTTCTGTTTTTGTCTGCATAACTTTTCTGCCTATCCGAGGCTTCCTTCAATCTTTGCCTAATTTCCTTAGTTTTCCTTTCCATTTCTTTCAACATATCTGGCTCAATAATCACTCTATCTTCAAGACTATCCCAACTCAAAGGTGTTCGACATGGTCTACCATACAAAGCTTCAAAAGGTGCCATTCCCAAAGATGTTTGATATGTATTGTTGTAGGCAAAATCTACCAAGGGTAGGTACTCTTCCCATTTCCTCTGTTGGTCCATGCAGTACATGCGAAGCAGGTCTTCCATAATCTGATTTGTCCTTTCTGTCTGACCGTCGGTTTCCGGATGGTATGCGGTGCTAAAATTTAGTTGAGTTCCTAGAGCTGATTGAAGAGTGGTCCAAAACCTGGAAGTGAATCTTGCATCTCTGTCTGATATGATTTTCTCTGGTATTCCATGCAACCTAACTATCTCCTTAACGAAGCGTCTAGCCAAGGTGGGTGCATCATCCGTCAGATTTCCTGGTATAAAGTGTGCCACCTTAGTGAGTTTGTCAATTACCACCATTATTGCATCATGCCTAGAAGGTGACATGGGTAACCCTTATACAAAATCCATGCTAATAACTTGCCACTTATGTTGAGGTACATCGTGCAATTGCAACAATCCAGCTGGGTGTCTATGTTCTGCCTTTACTCTTTGACACTCCAAACATTTAGCTACATACTTGACAATATCGCTCTTCAACCCTTGCCAAAATAATAGCTTCTTTAGATCTGCATAAAGTTTGTTAACTCCTGGGTGGCCTGAATAAGGGGCATCGTGAGCCTCCGAAAGGACTACTTCCCTTAAGTTCCCTGAATTAGGAATATAGATTCTATTATTGTATCTGAGCAACCCATCTTCATCAAATGTGTACCCTTCGACCTTAGGGTCAGTCGGGTTGTGTCTTATAGTTAATTTGACTTGCTCATACCATGGGTCATGTCCTTGTTCATCCATTACTTGCCTTTTGAAAGAGGTTTTGAAGGTTGCTATAGTCATCAAGTGTCTCCTCCTACTTAAGGCATCTGCCACCCTATTTTCTTTTCCCTTAATATATTCAATTTCAAAATCATATTCACTTAGAAACTCTAACCACCTTCTTTGTCTGGCATTTAAGTGAGGTTGGGTAAAGATGTATTTTAGTCCTTGGTTGTCCGACTTAAGCTCAAAGGGCTTCCCTAGTAAGAAGTGTCTCCACTTTTGCAGGGCATGCACAATTGCTACCAACTCTAAGTCGTGGGGTGCATAATTGACTTCATGAGTCTTTAGCTTCCTAGATTCGTAAGCCACTACCCCTTCATCTTGGACAAGTACTCCTCCTAACCCTTCAATAGAAGCATTTGTTATGACTGTGAAGTGTCCATTTGGATCTGGTACCTTTAGAATGGGTGCTGAAGTTAGTTTTCCCTTCAAGATTTGAAATGCCTTATCACTTTGCTCGGTCCATACAAACCTTTTGCCCTTCCTTTGCAACGAGGTGATGGGGTTTGCTATCTTAGAGAATCCTTCCACAAACCTCCTATAGTAACCTGCTAGCCCCATAAAGCTTCTTACCTCTGAAACATTCTTAGGGATTGGCCATTCTACTATCGCCTTTATTTTATCTGGGTCGACTGCTATTCCTTCCTTTGATATTATATGCCCAAGATAGTGAATCTTTTCCTCAAAGAAGGCACATTTGGACAATTTTCCATATAACTTATGTTCTCTCAATCTTTGCAAAACAATTTGTAGATGCGCTAAATGTTCCTCTTCATTTCTAGAGTAAATCAATATGTCATCCAAAAATACCAAAACAAATTTATCCAAGTAGTCATGAAATACACTATTCATCAGGTTCATGAATGCAGCTGGGGCATTAGTTACTCCAAAAGGAACTACTGTGAATTCATAATGTCCATACCTCGTCCTGAAAGCTGTCTTCGGAATGTCTTCTTCCTTAATTCTGAGTTGATGATACCCTGACCGAAGATCTATCTTTGAGAAAACTGCCGCTCCTTTCATTTGGTCAAAAAGGTCCTCTATGCGAGGTAAGGGATACCTATTCTTTATGGTGACTTTGTTCAACATCCTATAGTCGATGCATAGCCTTAAGGTTCCATCCTTCTTCTTAACAAATAAAACTGGTGCTCCCCATGGCGATACACTTGGTCTTATTAATCCCTTAGCTAAGAGTTCCTCTAATTGCATTTTGAGCTCTTGTAATTCGGTTGTGTTCATCCGGTAAGGTGCCTTTGATACTGGTTCAGCTCCTGGGAGTACTTCGATAGAAAATTCAAACTTTCTCTTAGGGGGTAAACCGGGTAATTCTTCTGGAAAAACATCCTTAAACTCCTTTAAGAAAGGGGTATTTTCAAATATTGGGGTATTTTCCTCCTTTCCTTCTTCAATTTCAACCATAAAGATTTGTCCTCCTCTTCTCCTTTCCTTCTTTAATTGCATTGCTGAGATAGTTTCTATATTAATGGGTTTAAACTTTCCTTGGATTTTGACCCTTTTCCCCCATCATCCAAACATTCAACAACTTTACTATAACAATCTACATTAGCTTGATGGTCTGCTAACCAACTCATTCCCATAATTACATCATATAATCCTAAGGGTGCCACATAGAGATCTACCCTTGTTTCGAACTCAGGGAATTGTACCCTTGCCCTCGGTAGACACTTAGTTACTTCCCTAGTTGCCTTATCCCCATATTGATCCATCCATGATGACTCCATTTGATTAACTTTTAATGCATATTTGTTTACTAATTCAGGTGAGATGAAACATTCAGATGATCCAGTGTCAATTAGAATTGATATTGGTTGTTCAAATAGTGTACCCGTAGTTTCCACGGGAACATTCTGGTATCTTCTTCTTTGGTTCCTAACCGCTGCATGAATCCTCTGTTGGGGCCCTTGTTGGGGTTGATTGGCCCTAATTTGTCCTTGCATCCTGGGGCACTCTCTAGCAAAATGATTTTCCCCGCACATAAAGTATCCGCTTGGAGGACCTCTCCTACCTTGATTTCTAGGGGGGTCATTCCTTGTTTCATTTCCCCTGGGTGGATAAGTTATCCTGTTCTGCTGGTCATTCCTGTTATAGTTGCCCCTGTTATCATTGCCCCTGTTATTATTGCCCCTGTTATTATTGCCCCTGTTATTATCATTTCCATTCCTCTGATATTGGTTAGGCGGTGGTCTCCTTTCGGAAGAGTTATTCCTTTGACCCTTGTTGAAATTAGTGTTTCCATTGAATTCTTGCTTCCTTTTAAATGAGTGGTTCCCATTATAGTTCCATCCTGCTAGTGTTTGAATCTTCCTCTCTTGCCTTAGGGACTTTTCAAGTACTTCGTTCATATTTCTGGGTCCATGCATATCAACCTTTGCCCCTATGTTGGTATTCAGCCCCAAAATGAATTTCCTTGCTTGGCCTTCTTCATCCTTTTGGTACATAGGTACATATTTAAGCAACTTGGCGAACTTATCCCAATATTGTTGAACGGATAGGGACCCTTGACGTAGATTATGGAATTCTGTCACTTTTTCATCAAAGAACAATTGAGGGAGCCACCTATCTCGAAAATGGTGAACAAATTGATCCCATGTGATCATATCCCTGTTATACCCATTTTGTTCCTTGGTGTTGGTCCACCAACTAGCCGCCTCCCCTGTGAGTTGATAGGAGCCCCATAAAGCCTTGGTTGTTTCGCTAAAATCTCTTAGCTCAAAATATTTTTCCATTTCATTTAGCCAATTCTCAGCCCCTTCACCAATCTGCCTCCCATCGAACTTAGGAGGGCTGATTTTCTTTAAATCCTTGGAGAGTTCCAATATGTTATTTTCCTTTCCATTACCCATCACATTTCCTTGATTGCTACCAGGGTTTCCATTCTCGGTACCACTTCTGTTCTCATAGTCATTCTGCCTTTCCCTAAGGTCCTACAGTGATTGTTCCAGGAAGTCGATTTTATCTCTTTGTTCGGTTAGAAGGTCGATTATAGCTTGGACCCCATCTCCGTTATTCCCTAGGTTGTGTCGAACCTCTTCATGATCTTCCTCATGGTTTCCTTCATGGTTTTCTTCATGGTTTTCCTCATGGTTTTCCTCCCTTTGACTCCTAGTACATCTTCCATTACCCCTTCCTCTTCCTCTTCCTCTTCCTCTTCCTCTTCCTCTTGCCATTCTAGGTTTTACCTGAAAGTTAAATTATGTAGTTAGTTTTTTTTTTTTTTGTAGAATAAAATTTAATTTCTATTATTGTAAAACATTCCCTTAGTTGAATAAATTGAAGTGAGCACAAGGCCTAGATTTGAACCTTTTCTCTGATACCACATGTAATAACCCATCTTCATTTCCTATTTCATGTAATAACCCTCCAAAATTGATTCAACAAAAATTGAGTATTATTATTTTTTTTCCTCATTATGTTTTATTCAATTGCATGCTCTGGGCATCCATCCAATTAGGATTAGGCATTCATCCATTCGGGATGAGCTTCTAACCATACGGGTTAGGCAATTGTCCATACGGGACGTAAAATTCCATCTATCCAATACGGGATAGGCATCTACCCATATGGGGTAGGCATCCATCCAAACGGGATAGGAGATGCTCTGGCCAGAGACTTAGACTCATCGGGACCATTCGGGTCCTGAGCCACTCACTAAGTACTACACTCTTCTAACAAGAATGCATCGAGGTCGCCGTCATTAGGAGTAATTAAAATTAATACAAGCTTGACTTCCGCCTCAGAATTTGGCTTAAAGCCTCGGGAAGTCAAGCGAATCCATACGGGATTCCTTCTGAGTATGCATTGAATTAAATTGATTATCTTATCTTTAATTAGGATTCTTACTCAACCAAGCCTAGACCCCACCCGCGAACGCCTGAGTACGAGGGACAACTCCGTCCCAAGACTACCTACATACCCGCTTCGGCACGGGATCAAGGCGTAAAGTATGTAGTTCTATTTTCTAATCTATGGTTTGATGTAAACTGATTTGTGGGTACGCAACCCTTTCTAGGGTCAGTGTCCCAGATAGTTTCTCTGCGGTTGCTACCCACGATGGTAGCACTTAAGCGAAGGCTCAAGATGGCCTATTGCTTGTGGCCTAAAAAAGAAAATAACTAGATCCTAATACTTATCATGAGCGTCACCCAATTGCAAATCACCAATATCCCCTTCGAGATGAATTAAATAAATAAAGAAAGTAAATTTCATGAGGGTATTTAACTTGACCATCCTTAAAAGGGGTTTACTATGGTGTATCTCAACGGATGTGAAAATCATTTAAAAGTTATCTTATTAATTATCGATCCAAGAGGGATTACCCGCCCCTTGGATTTTAACTTCCAAATGTCCCTTATTACTCCCCGACGATTTATAGGGACGATGCCATAGACGTTGTTAATGCAGCTTTATTAGGCGTTAAGTGCAATAGTTCAACACGACGGCATTACCCGTAAGCGTGACCCAGAGGCACCATATATACCGAACGCTGCTAGTTTTGGTTTTCCAACTTCCTTGTTTAGTTTTCTAACTACGAATAACAAAAATGAAAGCGTAAATAATTGAAGTAACTACTTGAAGTGTAATTTGCATAACAATGAAACTTGCATAATAGTAATTGCATGAAAGATATAATTATTCTATAAATAATTCGCATGCTATGAACCATTAATAAAAGCAATTAATCTATGAGAAATAAGAAGATTTAACGAGTCCAAAATACGATTACATTTAAGCATTTGTATTAATGTAAGTTAATCTCTAAAGACCAATCGAGTGTCCCAACGATTCTTAATGGGTTGAGCAATTTAATTTTAAGAGGATATAGTCTACAATTTTAGTACTTACTAAGGATAATTTAAATATGAACTTGCTACATATTAGCCCAATTTTTCTAAGTCGAAAAACGATATCTTAAAGCTTACACAAAAAAAAAATTCATTATTTCTTAAATGCTATTTCTATCAAATAAAGAAAAATTTTAATTAAATAACAAAGAGTATTAATTTCCCAATTTAAAATTTCAATCCACAAATTTGAAAGGAAAAGAAACTTTTAAATTAAACATAATATTTACTTGGTAGTATATAGGGCGCGGGGTGGGGACCATGGGTCCCATCACCCCTGCGGCCCTGCATGCATAGGTCCGCAGAGATGAGGGGACCCGCAGGCCCCTCCGTACCCTGCGATGGTTACCGTGTAACCGTCCATGCACACACTGTCGCCTTTTACGTAAAACGCCGTGCGTTACGGGGTTCGAGGAAATTTAAAGTTCGAAATGATTTCTTCCTTATTTTTTTTTGGTTATTTATTTATATATATATGTTCTTATAATATTATTATTATATATTTTTTTTTTTCTTATACAGGAGTATTGCATTTTTATATTATTGAAATCATTCAGAGAAGGTAGATAACAGGTCTGATGGAAATAATGATAATATTCACAGATTAAATACAATGAAGCAGTAACCAGAGAGGTTCTTCTTCTCTTTTTTTTTTTTTTTTTTCATTTCTTTTGTTTTCTACACAGGGAGATCTATTCACAGGGAAAGGAGTAAATTTGTTTGTACACACAGGGAGATCTGTTCACAGAGAAAAGAGAAAATTGTTTGTTTATATGCACAGGGAAAATCTTTCACAGAGGGGAAATGTTAAACGTATTTTACAGAGGATTTAGAAAACTAGAAGATGAGAAATCTTAGAGAGATTGATTACAACAAGATCCTTTCGAATACACAGTTTTGATTTTAAATCAATAACCAAAGAAAGGGATATATTTCAGACTTAAATCAACTCAATTCTAAAACTTAATAAGATATTCCAATGATTTAATCTGGATGAATCTAATTCTTATCAAAATTTTGAAATGAATGGATCTGGCGAACTGTGCGAAAAACGGAGCGAATTGTGCGAAAAACTGCAAAGCAAGTTTGAAAAAATCTTGACGTCTATCAGGCAAGTTGCCTGATGGTGGCGTCACCACCTGCGGCCGCGGGTGATCCCGGCAGCTCCGGGCAACACCTGGCACCTCGGCCCGCTTCCCCAGCTCCCTCCTCTACGGCGCGTTATGAAGACACAGGCGATCATAATGGATCGCACGTGCAGAATTTACTTGATGGTTGCAATGACGGTGAAGCCGGTATTGCACCCACCATTTCTCGACCTAAATCGTTTTCTGAGGCTGTGGCTTCCACGGCTGGTTTCAATGGTAAAGCCAAGTTTGATGTTATCTCCCCTAGCTCGAATGAAGTGCCATCAGAAGCTGGTAAGAGCCCCTCGGCTCCCTTTGTATCTCTTTCTATTATTCCTAACTCTGATATGCTGGATGAAATATTAAAGGAAAAGAATAGGCTGTGTAATCTCGCAATTTTCTTTTCGGCCACTGAAATTGATAAGTGCCCGCCAAGGAAATTTATGGATGATTGGTTTCAAAATTTCTGGAATAATAAGCTAGGTTACCATATTTCGTTCTGTAGACAGATTCAAAAGGGTCTGTATGTTGTATTTTTTGTTAATTCGGAGGCTCAAAAGGAAGTTTTGAAAAGACAATTCTGGTCTGTGGGTGCATCAACCTTTAGGGCTCTTGCATGGTCGCCAGATGTACTCCATGACGAGGTGCTGGCTTTAGCTGCCCCTAGATGGGTATTAGTTAAAAACGTTCCGCCCTTTCTTTGGCATTTTTTGCCTCAGTTGATGGAGCCGCTTGGAAAAATGATCCGTATGGACGAATCTGCGCGGCTTGTCCCCAATATGGACGCTAGACTGCTCATCTCTCTGTTACCTGGCAAAGAAATCCCTGAGTCTATTGTGGTTGATATTGTGAATGAGTCTTTTACCTGTCGTCTTGAGGTCTTGGGTGGTCTGAATGCATGCTTCCTTTGCCGCAAGGAAGGCCATCTTAGGCGTGATTGTCCTATTATTAAGAGGAATCTTCCTAGAAACCCTAAAGTTGTCCATACTACCCCACCTGTTAATGATGGAAGCCCTTCTGGCGTCCAGTGTACCCCTCCTTCCAAAGAAAATATTGATGCAGGTACTAAGGTTAATAATGCATCCGCCCCGACCAGTGCCGTTGACAATAGTAACCCTGTGTGTTCAACCCTGTCACCGGTTTCCGACAATACGCCCCGTGATGTCTCTGGCCCCACCGTGGAAACCCAACCATCCATTGTGGACTTTTCTGGCATTGATCTTAATTCCGATGATGGTTTTATTTTGGTTCGCGATAAAAAAAAGTGGAAAGCAAATCATGGTTCAGGGATAAGGAAAGAGGCGAGTACTACTAAGAACATGCATAATACTAATACCCACCTGGGGGCTGTCTCTACCGCTAACTGTCATGTGAGTGCGGGTAATCTTGGAAGTAACAATATCAATTCGGGGAAAGAGACTGTCATCTCGCTTTCTGCTACCCAATGTTCTGGAAAGAAAAAGGAGACTCCTCAAAAAAATTTTAAAGAGATTGAGGATGGATACATGCTGGAAGTCATTCCAGCGGGTCCACCCATTGAAAGCCAAGCTGTTACTCCCTACATGGATGTTGACTCTGGTTCTGTTAAAGGCGGTAATTTTGCATCACCTCAGCTTAACTAAGTTCCTCATGAATTTCTTATCTTGGAACATTAGGGGGCTCGAGTCTCTTGACAGGAAATTTGTTATTAAGCGGGTTTTATCTTCTCAGCAGAACATTGATTTTTTTATGTTACAGGAAATTAAATCTACTGGTTTTAAATTAGATACTAATCTTAATTTCATATGGAAGGATGCAGTTAAATTTTACACAAATCATGATAGAGGCAGAGGGGGAGTCGCCATATTGGCTAACCCTAAGTGGGAAAAGTCCATCGTCCAACATGGCTGCTCCCCATGTCAAAGGGCGGTGTGGTGTATCCTTGAACAGGACCACCTCCCCTTTGGCATATGCTCTATTTATGCTCCTAATGATGCCAAAGAAAGAGGTAATTTGTGGGACTGGTTATGCTCCCTGCCTGAAATCCCCTGGTTCTTTGGGGGTGACTTCAATATGATAGAATCGCAGGAGGATAAAATTGGTGGTAATTTGTTTAATTGGAATAATAATGAGTTGGATCACTGGAATAGATTCATTAGTACCAATAACCTTTTCGACCCGCTGACTGGTAATAAAGCCATCCACCAAGGCCTTTGGCACACCTGGTGCAACTTTCAACAGGGTCCTCCAGGATCTATTCTAGACTTGATCATTTTTATGCGAACAAATTCTTTTTTACCTTCATTCCTTGTGATTCTGGCAGCATCGTTAAAACTATTGCCACTACTCTTTCTGATCACCACCCTATTCTTGCTCGTGTTAACTTCATTTCTACTCCTGCAAATCCTTCCCCCAGGAAGCACAAATTCATTCTTAATACCAGTCTTCTTATGGACGATGACGTCCTGGTTGCATTGCAGATTATCAATGGTATTAATAAACTTAATTTTCGGAATTGTTCTAAGTTAGATATGTGGCTATACAATATTTCTACCTGGACGAGCTTCCTTCAAACGATTGGCCAAAAGAAGGCCAAGGACTTCAGGTTTGCTGAAAAACAGTTGAACATTAACTTGCAAATCGCTGAGTATAATGTGTAGGCCAATCCTTCTGATCCCAATCGGCTATCTCAGGTTCTTGCAGCCAAAGATGCGCTTAGAAATCACCAACAGATTAAGATTAGGGGAGCTAAGATTAGGTCTAGGGCGCACTGGTTACAGGTGGGTGACAAAGGTTCTAAGTTTTTTTTTAATCTCCTTAAGCACAAGCATTCTAAAGAATACATTGATATGCTATCCATAGATGACCAGGAGATCTCCGACCCTTATGCTATATCATGTGCGTTTGCTGACTACTATAAAACTCTGTTTTCTTCTGATGATTCGATGGAGGCCGATAATTATAGATCCAAGTGCAGGTCGCTTATCCCCACTAAGCTTGATCCTAATGATGTCACCAGGCTAGCTGAGCCTATTTCCTTAAGTGAGATTGAGGCTGCGGTTCTTGCCCTAAATAATGATAAGGCCCCGGGTCCGGATGGTTTCCCTGTGGAATTCTATAAGGCTAACTTAAACTGGATTAGTAAAGACCTTCTGGATTTATATAATGAAGCTATTTCTAAAGGCTCCCTAGGACCAGATATTAATAAAGGCACTATCAAGCTGCTCCCTAAAGAGGGCAATAAGGCTCTCATCAAAAACTAGAGGCCCATTACATTGCTCAATGTGTCATATAAGGTTCTTGCCAAAGTCCTTGCTCTTAGATTAGTCAATATTCTACCTAAATTTATTAATCCCTCACAGACCGGCTTCATTAAAGGCAGGTATATTCTTGAAAATCTGATCACCAGTTGGGAAGCCATGGATTGGGCTAAGGCTTCCCAACAGAACGCTGCTATGCTGCTTCTTGACTTTGAGAAGGCATATGATAGAATTGAATGGAAATTCGTCTTAATGATGTTGGAAGCCTTTGGATTCCCCCCTTTTTTTTGCCTTGCTATTCAAACCCTCCTGAAGGACGCCTGTGCTACTGTTGAGGTCAATGGTATTCCCTCCCCCTCATTCCCCCTTAGTAGGTCTATCAGACAGGGGTGTCCGTTAGCCCCTGCGTTATTTGTCATTGCGTCTGAAGCTTTATTTTTTATCCTTAGAGATTTTTTTGTTTCCCCTAATGTCAGAGGTATCTGCCTTCCTAATAATGAAGAGCTCCTGAATTGTCAGTTTGCAGATGACACTGCTCTTTTCTTCATTCTTACTGAGAATAACTTCAATGCTCTTAAAGGTAAATTGGATCTCTTTTGTTCTGCTTCGGGAGCTCGTATATCCCATGCCAAGTCAATATGTCTTGGTTGGGATGAGTTTCCTCCTGAGTGGTTTGCTAGTTCTGGCTTTTTATGGGGCGGCCCTAGTAAAATTGTGAAATATCTGGGGATACCCTTTTCTGTGGACCCCTCCCTCAAAAATATGTGGCTTTGGATCAAGGACAAGATCCTCAATAAGCTTAATAAATGGCACAATAGAACTCTTTCGCTAGCCGGTAGGATCCAAGTTTGCCAAAAAATATTATCATCATACAGTATATATTACTCGTCTGCTTGGTTGTTTAGCAACTACCAAATTCAAGAAATTCAAAGTGCTATTAGAACTTTCCTTTGGTCTGATGGCAAAGGTGTTAAGAAGCATCATTCTGTTAAATGGTCCTGGTGTCATGTTGATAAGATTCTCGGGGGACTTGGCCTAAAGGATCTCAGCATTCAGGGTATCGCTCTCTCCTCTAAATGGATATTTCACTCCCTGGAAGGTAATAACCCTTGGAAGGTTCTTGTTAGACATAATATTGAGAGAGGGTTCCCCAGGAAGGCTAAATTTTGGAAAAATCTCCCGTTAGGTGATCTTCTTCTTGGTGACTTTCCTGTCACTGTTCAAGGTTCGGCTGTGTTTAAGTCAATTTGGAAGGCTTGGGATATTGCTAAGAAACACTTATCTAATAAGGACAGTTATTATAAGGACCAACTGCATGGTGAAAGGTCTATTTGGTGGAATCTTATTGTTCATGGGAAGCCCCTTGCTCTTTCGCAAGGATGCTCTGCCAAGGCTTGGGCTATGAAAGGGATCCAGCTGTTCGCTGATCTCTTTGAGTCTGATCACCTTCTATCCTGGGAGACTATCAAAAACAAGTTTAACATACCTGATTCTCAAAAGAAGACATACAGTATGATTCGATTGGCCGTCAGAAACATTCCTACAATGTGCCATGTCGACTCTCATAGATATCTCCATTGCAGGTGGCCAAATGGTGTGGTCTTGTCAAAAATCAAAGCCAAGGATATTTATGCTGTTCTCAATCAGTCTCATGATATCATTAATCATGTTAACAAGGTTTGGTACTCTTCTTTAGATGTTAAAGTTTGGAACAAGTTGTTCTCTCTCTTATGGAGGATGACTATTGATCCAAAAATTAATTGTTTTAAATGGCTGGTTTTACTTGATAAGCTCCCCGTTAAATTTTGCAACTCTGACTCTGATTTGTGCTCATTGTGTAGACTCCCCGAAACTGGGAGGCATATTCTATTTGACTGTCTCTTTGCCAAAGAAATATGGGGCATGTTTGGAATTTTCTATCCGATTTCTGCTAGTATTCTTGATATTATCACTGGTCATATTTCTGGTATTCCTAAAGATGCTAATATGTTCTGGAACATGCTTTCTTCTAATATTTTGTGGCAGCTTTGGAAGTGCAGGAATGAGGAGAAATACCAAGGTAAGCCAAGGGCTCTTACGGAGTTTTCCAGGAAACTCACACACTTTAAAATTTTCATGCAGGTTCAGGTTTCTATGATTATGGAGAGGAAGAAGTTGAAAAGGTTTCTCAAGGCGGGACAGGCTACATTCTATTACTATGAGCTAAAGAACGGTTATATGTGGCGAAGAACCCTTGAAGACTTACGGGCTTTTGAAAGTGCGTGCAATAAACTCAAGGAAGAAATCAGAAAGAGTGCTAATACGAGGATGGACGAGATTGCTTTACTCTCCCAGGTGCAAGCTCACAAAAGTATAATCTGGATGGAAGGCCCTCTCGGTTGGACTGCCTGGGTGGACAATTTCTAGGATGCTCCTCTTTAAGTTATATTTACTTTTTCTCCATATATGTACTAAAGTGTAATTTCCGGTGGTGACTCATTTTTTGATGTACTCGTTCTGAGCTGTTTTGGGCTCCTCTGTTGAACACCTTATTATCAATATAAAAAATGAATGGATCTAATTTTTATCAAAAATAATCTGAAGCAATGAATCTAATTTTCATCAAATGACTCTATTCTCCTAAACCATTTAATCTATTTCTTTCAAAACTGAAACTAATTTCTTATCAAGAATTTAAAACAAATGAATCTCATTCTCATTTTAAGCTACTTCTTATCTGAAACTAATTTTTTTTTTTTTTTTATCAAGAATCTGAAACAATGAATCAAACAATTTAATCTATTTTTTTATCAAACATTTTAATCTACTTTTTATCAAAACCTGAAACTAATTTTTATCAAGAATCTGAAACAATGAATCAAACAATTTAATCTATTTTTTTTATCAAACATTTTAATCTACTTTTTATCAAAATCTGAAACTAATTTTTATCAAGAATCTGAAACAATGACTCAAACAATTTAATCTATTTTTTTATCAAACATTTTAATCTACTTTTTATCAAATGATTCTAATTTCCTAAATAGTTTAATCAAATCTAATCTACAACAAGAATAAGATGCACGAAACTAAGTTTGAGAGAACCTGGTGCTTGAAAATGGTGTAGAGTCTTCCTTGATCCTCCAAATTTGAAGAGAAGTCCTCCCAACAAAATCTTAGCTGAAAATGAAAACTGACTACAAAGGAAAATTTTACTTGCAAAATTTCTTATGGAATAGCCAACACTCATTTTGAAACTTGTACCTCTTTTATAAAAGAAATTTCAAATTCCCACTACCTAATTATTAATTGAAAAAAAAAGAGATTCTCTCCCAATTTGGCCTCCATGCAAATTGATTAGGCTTAGTGGGAGGAGTTACATGCAAGAGTGGTGGAGAAGCCTCTAGAAGCTTCTTATTCCTCCTACGACATGTGCCTTAATTAGGGTGAGGGAAATTAAATAACCAATTAAAATATATATATATATATATATATATATATTTTCTATGTGTGTGTGTGGTTTATTATTTTTATTCCCTTACAATATTCATTCAATAGTTTATCCAAGGAAATATAATAGAGTTTTGTATTTAAATCAAAAAGGTGATAAAGGAGGGTTGTGACAAAAACAATATTCAATCCTATTTAATAACAATCTCCATAAATAATTATGAATATTGGACATCATGTAATAATTTGGCAATGGGTCAAATTCTAAGAAGAGATAATTTCACATACAATGTCTTGATAATATGATATTTTCGTTACAAAAGTCCCATATGAAATGAAAATTGACTATAGATGACAAGAAGTATAGGTAGATAACATTGGAATTTAGATTGAAAAAGACTATTATATTATAATAATATTTAAGATAAAGTGGATGAAACCACAGACGGTAGCAGCCACCTTTACAAACCAACAGTACAGTTTCTTCAACACTAGTTTTGGCATATGAAACAATGCCTTCAGAACTGGTTGGAAATGGCAGAAAACAAAGGAAACTGCAGTACTAGTTTTGGCATATGAAACAATGCCTTCAGAACTGATTGGAAATGGCAGAAAAGAAAGGAAACTGCAGTAGATAATACAAAATAGTTTGATATGGTTTGTAGATGCATGGTATGGTGAATATGCTGGATGCGGAGGAAATTATTCTGAATGATAATCAGTCATAATTAACAACAGATGTGTATGTAGCACTAGGTTGCCAATCTTTTGGAATGACATTGTATGACGTAAGTGTCTTTCCTGAAGAAAGAGATTTCAATCTAATTGAGAATGGAGCATTCAAAGGACCTTCATCTAAAGACCAGTAGGCACCCCATAATTGTTTGAGTCCTTTCCATGTATCTGAGTTATCCTGAAACCAAACAATTAATAAATTTATTGAGAATATTATTCTATATAATTGTGTTATAAAAACTTATATTGAAAACATAAATTATATCTTACTTGTTTTAGATCGACTTCTTGAAGATCACCATCTCCATCCTCATACTCAATAAGGACAGAGAACCAATAATTAGTTGACCCTTCATTCACATGGAATGCAATCTTCTTACCCGGATACTCACAAGATACTCTGATAAATAAAAAGAAAAATATCAATGAAAATAATTGAAATGTTGTTATATTTCAGACTTTAGTTTCATGTTGACTTTAAGAATGTGACTATTTCCGCCCACTCTTTTTGAATATCTATAATTTTAAATATATTCTAAACACTTATTTATCACAAACATTTTAATATTTTAAAATACCTTTTAAATAAAATGGAAACCCTCCCTTCATTAAGGAGACTAGAAATTTTGGCAGGACCAACTGCCATGTCTGAAAAGGCAGTTCCACTAAGATCAAAATGATTAGATGGGCACCCTGGACATTCATCTGTAATGACTACATTCACAGGTGTTTGTGAACATACACTGCTCTCCTTACATTTTACCTGAAATCACGAGTCTAAATCAATAGAAGAAAAGACTTTTCAATGATAAAACTCTTAAAAAAACAAATTCAAAATCCACAAAACTAATATAAACCTCTATCAAAATAATCCTCCATTTTAAAAGTGTTTCCAAAGCCAAGAACCATATGAGTTACAAAGTGAAACTTGCAAATCATAAGCTCTAATATACCTGATAGCATTCTCCACAGCCTTTACCACCTTTGAACAGATCTGGACTTCCTGCACTTACTCTTGATCCAAAGGGTGCACTCTTCACAAGGCTACCATATCCACAGGCTCCACCTGAAATCACAATCAATTGATATATATACACAGTCATACACAAGGTTCTGATTAGGTAAAATGGAATAGGGTCCGAACCCATTTACAAAATAGTCATTAATCATATAAAAGATTAATATGAGTACAAGAAAAGTATGTAAAAAGTATATTTTATAGACGACTGAGAAAGCATATAGACAAGCAAAAAGTGAAACAATGAATTCTATCGTCGCCAAAGACAGCCTCTGCATTAGACTGACAAGAAGAGATATTGTAATGGTAAAGTTGTCATCTATATACACAGTCATACAAAATGTTTTGATTAGATAAAGCGGAATAGAGCCCAAACCCATCTACAAAAGGGCCATTAGTGCTACAAAAGATTAACTTGGGTACAAGGAAAGTATATAAAGAATATATTCTATGATGGTTGTTGGTGTGAATACCTTCACTTCCATCTCCATTAGGACTGCCATACCATGTAGCAGTAGCTTCCTGCCAATCTGCCTCCTCCTCCACATTATATCTCACATTTGAACTCAAACCAACTTCAAAACTTGCCATTAACAACACTACTGTCACCACCACAGACAGGCAAGCCATTGCTACTTGAAAAACAACAGTAGAAAAGGTTGTAGAAGCTATGAAGAGCTGTGAAAATGTAAGGAAAGTGGTCTTCTTTTATAACAGTTTAGAAGAGCTTTTAGGGTATAGAATTCAATCCTATCAACTGTCAACTGATTTGTTTGTAGTGCAGATTTTCTACACATTTTCAAATCAGTTTTGTCTGGTAAAGTAGAATAAACAAGCCCACTTTGATTATACCATAAGCGGATTTTGTGCATTTGATTGTGTTAAAAGAAACTATGAGAGTCATAATAATTAGAATTTTGATACTGGGTATTCTTAACATGGGAGATTGTAGACATTTGGAGCAATGGGGTTGAATTAGGAGGGCTGTGAAAGTGAAAGTATTTGACAAAAGATTGGATTGGATTAAAGATTTAGGAGCGCACATGGATATATGGAGAAAATCCAAAGTTATTTCTACATTTTCAAGAAGATGATGTGTTTAATTTCTCATTCATGTTACACGTTATTTTTGAAGTGGAAATGAAATAAATTGAGTCAACAGTGATTCTCGTCAGCATGTCATAATAGACTTTTTCTGTCTTATAATAAGCTAATGTATGAGGACAAATATAGAGACACAAGAAATTTCATTATCTTTTCGTTTTCATTGTCGACTTTTCTTTCATAAATCACGGGTGTGGTTTATTTATTTGTCGAAAGCACATTTGTCAACTAATTTATTAAGTTTCAATGTAGGTGTAATTTCAATTTTTAGGTTTTATTAGGTATTGTTTTGTGGGTTTTAGTTTTTAGGTTTGTTTAGGTATTATTTTGTGGGTTTCAGTTTGTAGGTTTGTTTAGGTATTATTTTGTGGGTTCTGTTTTTAGGTTTTTTTAGGTATTATTTTGTTTGTTTGTTTTTTATTATTATTATTATATTTTAAGAGATTTAGTTTATTTATAAAGTTGAATGGTTTATGAAGAATTTAATTAATTAGGTTTTTGAAGTATATAAAATTTATTTGATTGGTTTGTAAAGAATTTATTTATTTTTTATAGAGTTAAGAATCAATGAGATTACAAATGGAGAACCTCATCTCATTTAAACACAAGAATAACACCTCAAAGTTTTCAATCTTAATGGTAAGAATAAGAACAATAACACGTCAACTTAACCATTACACTATACCAATACCAACAATAAATTAAATCTATTGTTAATAACTAGTTGAACGGTTTATAGAGAATTCAATAAATTATACTCGTTACCAGTAATTAATTAAATATTTTAAAAGAGTTCAACTAACTACTAGTAGATGCATGTGATTTATTTCTTAATAATAGATCTTGTAGGAATAAAATTAATTACTATCAATTTTAAAGACAAGTTTAATGTTAGTTAAGTTTGGGGTACTAATTTTCTAAAGTTCTCTTGCACGCACATTTGGATTATTGATTTTTAGAAATTAAATGAGCTATAAATAATTCTAGATATTAAATTGAAATATTTATAGATAATTTACTACATATTTAGGTTTTTATTAAATATAAAGGTATCAACATCAAGTGAACTTGATGTCACTCAAATTATTGGCATGGAGTCTAAGAAGGTCAACTATTTATGCAATTGAAGCACTCGACATCAATTAGTATCAAAAGATTTGAAATATTTATCTTGCTAATAACAAATACGTTTTAATAAAGTGTTTAATTTTTGTAAAGTATGTTAACACATTGTAGTATAGTTTTACTTTCATGATTATCGTAATTTATTTTTGAAAAATATGTGTAGCTTATTTTATTTGAAAATTAGTGGCTATAGAATATTGAATCACAATACACTAGTATTTATTTCACAAATATAAAAAGATAATAATTTTTTTTGTACAAAATAGAATTGATAAATTAATATTTTTAATGTGAAAGGGTCATCTCACAATAATGATTCCCACTTTCACCCACGAAGAAAAAATGCGGATGGCAGAAATAAAATTTTGAGGGTATTTATTCGTACTATGGGTATTCGAGTGAACTACCCTTTGGGGTTCAAGTGAATCCCCTACTTCGATCGTACGTGTGACATCACTAGGGTTTGCTCGAACCCCCTTTTTTTTAATATTTTATGGGGTTCGCTCGAACCCCCACCCCGCCCCCCTTCGAGCGAACACCTTTTTGACCATTTTTTAACCATTCCAAAATGAACATAAAGGGGTTCATTTGAACCTCTTTTCTATGCCTCTCTCCCCCAAACTCTTCAACATTTTGTACAATTTTGGCCTTCAAATCTCTAGTTGAAGGCTCAA
Organism: Cryptomeria japonica; assembly: GCF_030272615.1. Lineage (NCBI taxonomy): Eukaryota > Viridiplantae > Streptophyta > Pinopsida > Cupressales > Cupressaceae > Cryptomeria > Cryptomeria japonica. The sequence continues at coordinate 87,665,625 of NC_081406.1, forward strand.
ATGAAACAATCTTGATAATCCAAAATGTATGATGGTAATCCATGAAGCAAGCTTTCCAGTGACTATAATTTTATTACATATTGAGTTTATTATCATCTTGCTTTTTAGATTTTACCAAACATAGGTTTTTTACCGAATATGAACTTCTTTGTTCAACGCATTGGGAAAATAGTAAACTAACTCAAAAAAATTATTAAAAATATCTTTGCACTAGGTATTGATGTCTTCTTTCTAACAAAAAAAAATTTAAAAATTGAATTTCGATATATATAGAACAAGTTACGTGTTCAAACGTACACCTATGTCTAAATTATAATTAGTTCATCTTCAAAACTTAATAAAATTAAAAATATTCAACATATCACTATCAAACCAATTGCATGCACTGGGTATTGATGCTACAAACCAAAATTTGAAATAATTGAGTTTTTATCATTTATAGAAAAAAAGTTATGCATTTAGAGATGCACATCACTCTTAAAAAAAGTTGTTTGCTGTAAAAAATTACTTTTCGAGGGAAATGGAAAAATCAATACAATTTTCTTCACAAAAATTTGAAAAAAGTATATTTAGAATTTGTAGACAAGATGTTACAAATCACTAGTTCACATCATCTTTAAATTCTTAACGGTTTAAAAGTTATAGGTGTCGGAAAGTGAAGGTTTTTTTTCAAAATGTTCATCTAAGTGTCAAAGTTGGCCAAATAGTGGGAACCAATATTGTGAGTTCACCTGATCAAAGAAATAAATAAATTTATTTAGGGTTGGTAAATAAATGCAATAAAAAGTAATTACCCTATAAATATACTAGCTAAGTCTTAAAACACTAAATAAGTACACTTTACAAGATTGACAAAGATGATTAAAGTAGTTAGCTTCATTTGTGACATGGAGATATTATATTGTACAATCTATCTTCCATAATCTAATCCAAAACTCAAATAGAATTGATAAATTAATATTTTAAATGTGAAAAGAAATAAATAAATTTATCCAGGATTGGTAAATAAAAGCGATAAAAAAGTAATTACCTTAAATACAGTAGCTAAGTCTTAAAACACTAAAGAAGCACACTTTACAAGACTGACAAAGATGATTAAATTAGTTAGCATCATTTGTGACATGGAGATATTAGATTGTAGAATCTATCTTCCATAATCCAATCCAACACTCTACTATCATATTTATAACTATGACAAATAGATAAAACTACAAGCCTCCTTCGTTTGAGTAGCCACATGCAGGGGGATTGGTCAAATTCACCTAGAAATGCTCCTCTAGGGGTTTGAACCTTAGTGGATGGCTTTCTATATCTCATACCATCATCCTCACCAATTTTTCCCAACCAATTGAGCTACAAAGATATTAGCAAAAAGAGGAAAAAAAAATATTATAAGTTATAACATGCTCGCATTAGTTGAAGAATAATTGAGCCTTCATGTGTGTATTACAATGCATATGCACTATGGCCCACCAATTATCAATGTATAACACATATGTCATGTTCATTTTGAAAAAAAAACATGTGACTAGTATAATACATTTATTTTAGTTTATCATACTAAATAAAAGTACAAACCATGGCCAAATTTTCCCATTATTTTTTCTCTTAAATATGACTACAAAAATATCATGGCCTTGTTTTACAAATTTAAAGCCCAAACTATTTCTTAACTATAATTTGAGAAAAATTACATTGAAGAAGAGGTAAATTTTTTTGTTAAAAATTACATTGAGATTTGTATTTTCTCATTTAATTTAAATATATATATGCTTTTTAAATTTCAAAACCATCTAATTGAAAACCTAATCCTAAGCTAAAGAGAGAATAGTAACAACCACAAGAAAATACTACAATGTATGCATCTCCTCACACTTCACCCTAGGTGATTCACTTAATAAGACAATGGCATAACAAGTGCATTTATTGTATATAAATAAACATCCATAGATATTTTTTTCCCATCAAATTCATATCACTGTAACAGCCTCTCTAATCACACTAGTCTAATTAAATTGTCTTTGTATTTTCATCATGTACCCCACATAACCTTTTTGTTACAATTTTATATCCTCTTAATATTTCTTTTTATCTTATTAACTAACATCCTATCGACACTGAAGAACAATCAGAACACACTAAAAAGTGATGGACAGGAAAGGGAGCGTAGGAGGAAGCAGGCAGGGGAGGGTTTCATTGACAGATGATTCTGGTGCTGCTGATGAGGACAGTGATGGCGATGGGGGAGACAATCCATTTTTCCCCGTCCTCTTTTCTGTGTTCTAGCCTTTTCTCCCCATTGTGGAATGAGGGTTCTCTATTGAGGGCTCAGAGGACTTGTTGGTTTGGTTTGTGGAGATGGTGGCAGGGCACCTCTTGGTTGTTTTCATTGATGGCGCACTTTGTGGAGGTGCCATTATGTTGTTTCTCACTCTTGACGGATGCTAGATTCCTCTTGGGTTCTTGTGGGCCAGGTTTTGGGTGGATGACTCTATCCCTCTTCTATGGGTTTTTGTGGGTGTCGTCCCTTGTTCAGGCTTTCCACTTGGGTTGGTTTTCAGGAACTCCTTTCTTGTTCTGAGGTTTTTTCTTTCGGTGAGAGCTTTGGTTATGCACCTTGTTGGAGGGTGGTTTGAGGTTGGTGGCCTTTTCTAGTTTCTTTCCTTGTTTTCTTTCTCATGGGTTGTCTGCTAAGCGGTCTATTGAGGTGACTGCAACTTCTATTGAGGTGGAGTTGGACTTGGTTGTTTTTCTTGTGAGTAGTTGCAGGGAAAGTTTTTGGTTGGCTTCTTCCCTTTGGCATTCTGTTTTGTCTTTTATTGTCATGGTTCTGGGAGCCATGCTAAAACCCATTATTTCTGGTTCAGGGAGCTGATTAAATCCCTATGGGGTGGATTTTAGTAATTTAAGGAGATATATTGTAGCACATGTTTATTTGGTTCAGATTAAGGTTAAGGGAGTCTATATAAAACCCTTTTTGTCTCTTGTTTTGGGTTATGTTCTTCCTCGTGTGCCTCATTCTTATCTTGGACCCTGTTTTCTTGAGGGTTATTCTGACCTTCTTCGTGGCTCCATGGCTTGGTGCTTTATGATTTATTGTTTGCATCTTGGAGCTTCTCCAGCATTTCCTATTGATGCGGGCATGTCTTCTATGGAGGGGGAGATGGATGTGGCTGGAGGTGCTTTATCTTCTATCGAGGTGGGGTCTGATGTAGCTGGTTATGCCTAGACGATTCACACGTTAGAGTATTTTGGTGCTGAAGGTTTTTGGTGCTTTTTTAAAACCCTATCTGGTTGTAGGAGCCCTATAAAACCCACTCTAAAGGTTGAGGGAGCCTAGAAAAACCCTATGTATTTTTCTCTTTTCAGGGCTAGGCTGGATGCTGGCAATTTTCAAGGGCCCAGTTTGGCCAGTCTCTGTTTTTGGTTAGGTGAAGGTTTTGTTGATGTTCTCCTGATGTTTCTGCTACAGGTTAAGGGTGCCTGGGAAAACCCTGTTGGTTGGCTGAGGGTGCCAGTCAAACCCTTGTTCTCTATCTCTGAGATCTAGTTGTTTTTAGATCTGTTAATTTGTCCAGCGTAGTTTGTAGTGTTTGTTCCTTTTTTCTGGTTGGCATTTGGTTTAGTGTTTGCTACTAGGTATGCTTGATCTTTCTATCTGCAGCGTCCCATTGTGGGTTCTGGATCCATAAAAATCTGAGGGTTTTGGGTCCCTTTAAAACCTGTTGTATGGGGTTTTTGGTCCCCTCAAAACCTGTTTATCCTAATAAAAAACATCCTATCCACACCTACATTTAAATCAACCAATTTTTATTATCATCCCATATAGTAAGCTTTGACATAAGAAAATTAGGTGGACTATAAAAAACATCATATTATAGAAATATTTGATTTAAAAGAACTTATACATGTCTCAATTCCCAAATCCTTGCCACACATAATCTAACAATGGATCCTCTTAATAATATATTTTTAAATTATATTATATGTATTAGTCTAAATTATAGTGTAAGGGTTTAAACTTGCCTAGTGATTTCTCTAGGTAGAGTTATGACATTACCATAAGTTGTCCAATGGCTATTTTTTAGAAAACATAAGAGACATTTGACTAAACTTGCATGAGATTAGTTCAAACATAATTTTATTTGCTAAATATATTAGAGTTAGAACTAATCAAATTCTTATAAGGTTATGAGGTTTTTATACAATATAAGACCTATATAAATATTTAATGAAATATCCTCTCAGTGCCTTATGCATAGCCATTTGCAAAGTATTTAAAATATTATTTGTAAACATGCAACTCCCTTCTATACATGATTCCTAGCATATAATATGAAATTTTATCACATTAATTAAGTTATATCCTTTTTCATAAATCTAAACTAATATATTTTATCTAAATTTGACTATTTAAGAAGCCCCATTATGCATGCACATGGCAAAACATTTATTCTCTTCTATAAATGATTCCTAACCTATGAAATAAACTTGTATCACATTAATTAAGTTATATCCATGTTCATAAATCCAAACCAATATATTTTGTCTAACTTTGATCATTTAAGAAGCCCTGCTATGTGTACACATGATAAAACATTTGTTTACAGGTGAAATTCTTAAGAAATCCTATAAACTCTCCTCAATTCTAAGGAAACATTATAGGAGAAATAGGGAAATAAAACTCGTGTTATATAATTAATATAGATATTTAACTAATACACTTCACACACCTACATGAGAATTATGAATAAATTAAACTCTGAATTGGTTACAAATTGAATTCATTAGCAAGAAAACATAAAGAATCTTGTCATCAATTTTGTTCAATGAAGTTATCTTATGATGATGTGAAAGAGAAGAAAAAAAAATAGATAAATTTTTGAATTTTTTATACCAAAATCAATTACATTTGTAGACACCTAATATCATTTCTCTACAATTTCTAAATCACAAATGCAACTCATTTCAAAATGCTTACATTACTAAAAATGGCTCTCGCTCTTGCTACTATGTTTCAAACTATCACTCCTCTAATTGTTAGAAACCAAGTTTGTTCTACAACTACTGTTTATGCTTCACTTGGTGACGTTGTTGCTACCTTTGCCCTTCATTAGGGTTCACTAGGGTCTTGGTCTATACCTCCCCAACCCTTTTTCCACATTCCCCCTTGGCTATCGATGGGTTTGACATTATCTCTAATGATGGTGATCATAGTAGGGCTAATGTGGGTGTTGGGGTCCCTTTAGACCTGTTTCTAATGTTGGTAAGAAGTTCTTTATCTATGTTGCTAGATCTATTGTTTCTCATCCTCCCAAGGGTAAATCTCACCCTCTTCCTTGTGCCAAGACTTTCCCTATTGTGTTTTATGGTCAATATGTGGTGGAGAATGTTGCATTCCACCAATGTTGTGTGTTGGTGTGTAGATTTGTTGGACTTTGCCCTTCCCTTATAGATCTTCATCATTGGGTGAGTGATTCTTGGAAACCTTTGGTTTCTAGTAGCATTAAGATTTTCCCTTATGCTAGGGGTTTTTTTTATTGCTTCATATGCTTCTTTCAATGCTTGTGACCTAGTGCTAAGCAAGTTGTGGGTTTACTCCACCTCTATCAAACCTTGGAAAACTTATTTCAACCCTCTTATGGAACCACTCAATGTGTGTCTAGTGTTGGTATTATGGATGTGTTGCATTGGTTTTGTCATTGATGTCAACACTTGTCAACACTTATCAACACTTATCTTTCTGGAGATATTTGGATATGTTCACCGGCATGTTCAGTGACTTATGCACAGTCACCGGTATTTGGTTCACCGACAGGTTATATTGTTCATTGACACTGAGGATGATCTATTATCATCTAGAGATCACTTGGTTATGTCGAAGACATGGTTTGGACACTTGGTTTTGGAGATTTTGTTATTGGTCTAATCGAGTTTGCATATTTGTTGTTACCGACAAATTGGTCTAGGTTATGGACCGGCACATGTTATCTATTCCAGATCAACACAGGATGTTATGGAGATGATTTATTGATTGGTTATTACTATAAATGCATTGAGCTGACATGATGCACCATATATTGATTCATTTCTAATTGATTCTATTGTAATATTCTTAGTAAGTCAGCCTACACATTTGGTCTTAGGTTTTGGTATATATGTAAGATCTCATTTGTGAGATTATGTGGCAGTAGAAGATAAGGTATTATAAGGTTGTGAAATTCGATATATGTGAATATAAGCAGAGCTACTCATGCAGACATCATTTGAAGATTCAAGGAAGGTTTGAATAAAACAATCAGAGCTTAACCGATATTGAATCCAACATGTGAAGATGCTATTTTGAGCTATACATTATCATTGGATTAAATCATCCAATTGTAGTCAGTGTGACTCTCATTTTGTGTTTGAGCAGTGAGCTCTAGGCAGTTGGCCTTTCTGCATGTGCAGATCCCATTTATACACACATACTATCTGCAGTAGTATCATCTGATTGTGGGTAAGGTTTCCCACTGTGGTTTTTCCCCTTACAGGGTTTCCACATACAACTATTTGTGTTATGTGTTGTGGATGTTATTTCTCTTTCTGTTTCATGCATTAAACTTCACTGTTATTGTTATTAACTGTTAAACTGTCAACCGACATTAAGTTTGGTTTATCAGTATTATGCATCAAGTTTGATTAAGTTATATTTGGGTTAAAATTAATAGACAACTGATTCACTCCCCCCCCCTCTCAGTTACCTTCGGGTCCTAACATCTAGTGTGGGTATGCCTTCCCAATATTCCTCTTTTTGCAAAAGTTTAACAGCTTGAGGAGATTATATGGCAACTAACTATTTTAGGAAGGATAGTCTGAAACTTGATGGAACTAACTATGGTATATGGAAGATCAGAATGGCATCTGAATTGCATTGGAAGAGACATATGGGATGTTACAAAGAATGGCTATGTTGGTCCTACACAGAGTCAACTTAATCCACCAAACTTGGCTAAAGATCATGAGAATGATTGCAAAGCAAGAGAAGCACTTTTGAGCGCATTGTTAGATCAGCAAATTATGGGATTATCAGATCGATCTACTACTAAAGCTATTTGGGATAAATTGGAGACATTGAATGAAGGTGATACCACTGTCAAAATTGCAAAACTAGAATGCTTCCAGGTCAGGTATGAAAATCTGAAAAAGGAAGAAGATGAAATAATTTCTACTTTTATGGAAAGAGTTAATGAAATTGTTTTGGGTATACAATGTTGTGGAGGATCCTTAAGTGAAGATGAGATTGTTTCTTAAGTTTTAAGAGCATTGCCACCGGCATACAAAATGAAAGTAACTATTATTAATGAATTGAGAACAATGCCTAATACATCTATATCTAGAGATACCTTGGTTGGAAAACTTTCAGCTTTTGAACTTGAGGAATTTGGTCCTGTTGCTACAATTAAGACAGATTTAGCTTTCAAAGCATCATCATCATCTGCAACATCATCATCATCATTATCTGAGAAATCTGATTGGAAAGCACTTTATGCAAGAGAACTTGAAGACATTAGAAAGGAAAATGAAGAACTGGAAGAACTTGAAGCACTATTCACAAGGAAAATGCCTAAAGGTCCAGTTGGAAGTAAGTATGAAGGTAAAGCACCATTTAAATGTTTTAACTGCAATAAAGTTGGTCATATGGCATCTAGGTGTCCTGATAGACATGCAAGATTAAGAGAAGAAGCTAAAAGAACATACAAACCTAACCTTGAATATCAGAGATACAGATTTAAGAAGAATAGAGATAAATCATGTTACTATGTTGATGAAGGAGTTACTGATGATTCTGATGAGGAACTGAAAGACAATGGATGGGCTTTTGTTGCAATAATAGAAGATCAACCGACACCTACTGTACAACCGGTAGACCAAGCCTTGGCAGCTAAAATTGAAGAAAAGGATGAATGGATCATTGATTCCAGATGTTCACATCATATGACTTGTGATAAAAGTAAATTCTTAACTTTTCAGGAATATAATGGAGGTCTAATAAGATTTGGAGATCACAAAGCTTGTTTGATCAGAGGAAAAGGCACTATATCTTTTGATGGTAAGCAGAATACTGACAATGTTTATTATGTTGAAGGTTTAAAGCATAATCTTTTGAGTGTTGGTCAATTAGTTGAAAAGGGATTCTAGTTACAATTCAAGAATGGTAAATGGAAAATCATGAATAAATCTAGTTTGGAAATTACAACTGGTAATCAGACTAGAGGTAATATCTTTCATTTGAATAACAATGAGAAGACATGCTTGATTGCACATATTGATGAAAGTTGGTTATGGCATAAGAGACTTTGTCATGTGAATTTTGATTGCATTGTAAAGATCAGTACAACTAAGGCAGTAAGGGATTTACCTAAGATTGTAAAACCTCACAATCCGGTATGTAAGGAATGTCAATTTGGAAAGCAAGTTAGAACAACTTTTAAGAGTATTCCAGAGAAATCCAATAATGTTCTTGATTTAATTCATACTAATTTATGTGGTCCAGTAAGAACTAGAAGTATACAAGGAGATAGATATTTTATGCTAATCATTGATGATTATTCTAGAATGTGTTGGGTTACTTTTCTCAGGGAGAAATCAGAAGCTTTTGGGAAATTCAAACTATTCAAGGTAATGGTAGAGAATGAAACTGGTAAGAAAATCAAATCTTTAAGATCAGATCAAGGAGGTGAATTCACATCTAAGGAATTTAATACATTTTTATGAAGTGAATGGAATCAAAAGACAACTATCAGCACCTCGAACACCCGAGCAGAATGGAGTTGTGGAAAGGAAGAGTAGAACTATTCTGGATGCAGCTAGAAGCATGATATCAGAAGAAAACCTACCTCATTTGTATTGGACAGAAGCAGTGAATACAACAGTTTACACTTTCAATAGAGTTCACATCAAAGGTGAAACTGGTAAGACCCCTCATGAACTATGGTTTGGTAATACTCCTACTCTTAAATATTTTAGAATATTTAGAAGAAAATGTTATATTAGAAGAGATTATTATATTGGTAAATTTGATCCTAGAAGTGATGAAGGAATATTTCTTGGTTATTCATCTAAGGGCAAAGCATATATATGTTTTAATAAAAGATTGTAGAAAATCATTGAGAGTGCAAATGTGAAGATTGATGAACAATTTAGAAGAGATTCAAGGTCTATGGACCCTGAACTGACAGTTGAGATGATCATAAATGAACCTACTTTGAGTGCACCAATACAGAATGTTGATCCAGTCACACTGGCATCATCTAAGAATTCCACAGTGACTGAAGAATAGCAACAAGTGAATACACCCAGGTATGTAAGATTGAATCACTCTGAAAGTCGGATAATTGGGAATAAGTATCAAGGAGTTATGATAAGAGGAAGACTGAAAAATGAAGAGCTATGCTTAATTTCTGAAATTGAACCAGTAACTATTTTTGAGGCATGTGAAGATAAACATTGGATTAAGGCTATGGAAATTGAAAAGAATAACACATGGACATTGGTTCCCCAACCTAAAAACAAAAATGTAATTGGAACTAAATGGGTATTTAGAAATAAACTTAATGAAGATGGTAAGGTAATCAGAGACAAAGAAAGATTAGTGTGTAAGGGATATTCACAGAAAGAGGGAATTGATTATAATGAAACCTTTGCACCGGTAGCTAGAATTGAGGCAGTCAAACTATTTCTAGCATTTGCAACACACAAGAACTATAAAGTATATCAAATGGATGTTAAATGTGCATTTCTAAATGGTGATCTTGAAGAGGAAGTTTAAATTGAACAACCTGATGGACTTTGTTTGGTAAATGACAAAGATATGGTTTGTAGGTTAAGGAAAGCTTTATATGGATTGAAGCAAGCTCCTAGAGCTTGGTATGCTAGATTGGACAAATATCTTTTGAAGCTTGGTTACACTAAAGGTAATGCTGATAGCAACTTATATTTCAAAGTGACTAATGATGACATCTTGGTTATTGAAGTTTTTGTTGATGATATTATTTTTGGAGGAGAAGATGGATTGTGTAAAAAAAATTCTAATAAGATGCAGGAAGAATTTGAAATGTCTATGATTGGGGAGTAGTTGGTATTTGTAATTAGTTCTATGAACTAGTTGTATCTGGTTTTTGTATTGCTTTGGCATTTTATGTCAAAGGGGGAGAGATATCTATGGAAAAATACATTATCTTTTGGGGAGAGATTACTCATTGGGGGAGAGATATTCTGTATTTTGATTTTTGGTAATTGATCTCTTTGGGAGATTGTTGGTTTTTTGTTTTTGGCATTTTTGCTTTGGCACTTAGATGGTTTTTCCATCTTGTGTTGCCATCAATGCCAAAGGGGCAGATTGTTGGTATTATGGATGTGTTGCATTGGTTTTGTCATTGATGTCAACACTTGTCAACACTTATCAACACTTATCTTTCTAGAGATCTTTGGATATGTTCACCAGCATGTTCAGTGACTTATGCACAATCACTAGTATTTGGTTCGCTAGTAGGTTATATTGTTCACCGACGCTGAGGATGATCTGTTATCGTCTAGAGATCACTTGGTTATGTTGAAGACATGGTTTGGACACTTGGTTTTGGAGATTTTGTTATTGGTCTAATCGAGTTTGGATATTTGTTGTTACCGGCAAATTGGTCTAGGTTATGGACCGGTATGCGTTATCTATTCCAGATCAGCACAACACATTATGGAGATGATTTATTGATTGGTTATTATTGTAAATGCATTGAGATGACATGATGCATCACATATTAATTCATTTGTAATTGATTCTATTGTAATATTCTTAGTAAGTCGACCTACACATTTGGTCTTAGGTTTTGGTATATATGTAAGATCTCATTTGTGAGATTATGTGGCAGTAGAAGATAAGGTATTATAAGGTTGGGATATTTGGTATATGCGAATATAAGCAAAGCTACTCATGTAGACATCATTTGAAGATTCAAGGAAGGTTTGAAGAAGACAATCAAAGCTTAACTGGTATTGAATCCAGCATATGAAGATGCTATTTTGAGCAGTACATTATCATTTGATTTAATCATCCAATTGTAGTCAGTGTGACTCTCATTTTTTGTTTGAGTAGTGAGCTCTAGGCAGTTGACCTTTCTGCATGTGCACACCCCATTTGTACACACATACTATCTGTAGTAGTATCATTTGATTGTGGGTAAGTTTTCCCACCATGGTTTTTCCCCTTACAGGGTTTCCACGTACAAATATCTGTGTTATGTGTTGTGGATGTTATTTCTCTTTCTGTTTCATGCATTAAACTTGACCGGTATTATTATTAAATGTTAAACTGTCAGCTGGCATTAAGTTTGGTTTACCGATATTATGCATCAAGTTTGATTAAGTTATATTTGGGTTGAAATTAATAGACAACTGATTCACCCCCCCCTCTCAGTTGCCTTCAGGTCCTAACATCTAGTGTGGGTTTGCCTTCCCAATATTCCTCTTCATTTTTGGGAGCATTCTTGTTATGAATCTATTGGCAACTCTATCTGCTACTTCTTAAAGGTGGATGATTTCATGTCCTTTATAGGTCATTCTACGTTTTCTCTTATTTCAATCGACATTGGAATCTCTATGCCTCACCCTAAGGATGTGGTTCTTATGTTGGGGATAGGTCATGGACTCAATTTTTGGATTATGAGGGCCTCTCCTTTATCTGTCGTAGATGCTTCTCAATTGGTCACTTATCTTTGGATTGTTCTCTCTCATGTCGTAAAGGTATTGCTACTTGGTGGAAAGATGCTAGTGTTGCTCACTTGACTCTCAAGGCTCTTGATTCTGATGACTCCTCATATGCTAGTGATGAATCCTCCTAGGATGAGGTTGTTCCTCTTATTGTTATTGTTAGACTTTTATAGCCCCCTGGATACTACTTGTGTGGTCTCCTCAAGCCTTAAGGTTTTTACTATTGTTGCTCCTATTCTGGACAAACAATTTACTCTTAGTGAGTCTAGTCCAGGTGTTGTTCTACAACAATAGTCTACTCCAAGTGTGGACTATCACTCTGAGGTGATTCCCTCACTCCATCCTAATTTCAATGATGTTCCTCATAATAGTATAGCCTAGATTGTTATTTGTCGTAGGTGAAAAGGTAAGTCTTCCCCCTCTAAACACTTTTGTCTCAAGTTGTGGGTGATTCTCCCCACTCTTGAGTTGGGCTCATAGCTTTCTGATTTTGTGTTGTTGATGGTTTGTAGGCCTTTTCATAGTGGTTGTCTAACCTAGTATTAATTGCCTACTCGAATTGAGCTTGTACAGGTTCAACACCCTTATTTTGCTACTTCAATAATAAAAAAATATGCCTATAATTAATAAATTTTATTTAAATTTAAATAATTATCTTGATTTATCTTTGAAGAGTAATTAAATAGTTTTAGTTATTTAATCAGTCCATTTAATTAATATTTTGATATTATTTGCATAACATCATAAATTATAACCAACCTAATTTACACCTCATATTTGTGGTCCTACTTTAGCATGTCCTATCTCCATAGCCTCTCTAGGTCCATTTTGGTCATATTATCCAACCTTTATGTCATGAACACCATTTAGCAGACCCCATCTTGGATGTACCTTACCCATTTACCTTTATGTGGGTCATGTTTGTAGGAGGACTGGGGCATGGTTTGGACTAGGGTGCCCCAAAATGCCCTAGTCCCTCTTAAACAAGCCCCAATTTGAAATGGGGCAGGCTCTTTATCTCCTCATTGGCTTCCAATCCCCATGGCTACACATGATCGTTGGAGGTCAGCCTAATTTTTTAATTTACCTAAGGAACCCTATATATAGACATCATATCAATTCATTTCAATATAAGTCTCCATACCCTATTATTCATGCCTTTGTGAAGCATTCATCGTCAATTATTTTTAGAGATTCAAGCCTGCATTTTATCCTTGAAGCATTGTGGAGTAAATTTCCATCAATCTTCATGCAAGTATGTGTGTGTGATCAGGTTTTTTCATGTTTATGTGTTTGTCATGCCATTACATTCAACATTTGCGATTGCATTCAAAGAGCATTGCATCATCAGCAAAAATTGCACATCTGAGGTATATCTCCTTAACATTTATTTCAATAGTGGCATTATTTCATTCAATGTCAATTCCTAAATTGGGGTTTGATTTAGGCAAATCCTTATCCATAACATCTTTCCCTTTCTTTCTATGTGTAGGAAATAGGTGTAGGAATTGTATTCAAGAGTTCCGACAGAGTTGATAGTGATGAATAGGTTCAAATTTTGATGAAGGAAAATTCAAAGGACAAGGGTGGATTTGTACTACCTAGTCCTAGAAAATCAGACCGAACTTATCTGATCAAGTTCTGAATCTATTATTTTGCCTAGATCCTATTTTTTGGCTCCATGGGACATTTGTAGCATTCCATATTTGTGAATTTACTTCAGTTATCCCTCATTTTGTCCCAATTTATAATTATCAATTACAATCCACTTCAACCCTTGGAAAGAGGAAACCATGACACTAGGTGAACCTAATCCGAGTTTCAACCCCTTGCATATTTGCATTGAGGCTATATATATTAGATTCATTCCTATTTTTATCTTGTTTTAAGTAATTTGGATTATTAGTGGTTTTATTATCTTAATTGATCCTAATTCCAAATTACACCATTACAATTTGAGTAAATTACGACTATGTATTCAATTAAGCAATCCATTTTCTAATGTCATAACTTAAGTAAATAAATCCAAAAACTATATGTTTAAACCTTTTATGTACATTCTGATAAATTAAATAAGTAAATTTTATTTCTTTAATTCTACAAATTTTTGAACATTGTGTTTTCATTGATGTGAAAGGAGTGATATCAAAGGATTTAGTAGATGAGTGAAAATTAAATGTAATTGTATGTACCCAATAGCTACAACAATTTTAATTTCTTTTGACATGATATGGTTGGGCATTTGAACTCTAAATAACAAATTATGTTGAATTTCTCTCTTAATGTTACCATTATGATCTGGTTTAGTAGTTCTTGATTGTATATCACATGTAATTTTATCTAGAAGTATCTACGGTATATTTATAAGGTTTGTTTCTCAATAAAAATGTGTTCACTCAGGTACATTGTCAAGATGTTTGGCTTTGCCTTCTATCACAAATTTACATTTTATGGCAGCTTGCAATTGGAAGTTAAGTAAGAATACATATGAAATATCATACTCCGAAGTTTTAAAGGTCAAGGTTCAATAGACAAAAAGTTAGAAGCGATAGGGTGTTTACTATGCTAGTTGGTTGACTATGTTTATGTTCTAGATTGATGCACCAAAGGTTTTTAACATGCACTAGCTAGAGGTAGCATGTTGATGTCCATGGGGCTAGTATAGTGTAAGTTGGGTAATCTATATTGTTTCCCTTCTTTTAGAGTAACTATGGGCTTTTGCACCAAGCTTATTACATGTTTGGTTTATGTTTTATTCTTTTCGACAACTTGCAGATGTTGTAATCTTGTTCTAGGTTAACTTGTGAATTTAATTATCATTGTATCATTGTTATATGTATAGTTGATCGAGGTTCATTTCTATTGTGATTATTGATGTGTATATTTGAAAGGTGTTCTTAATCTGTGATTATGTGGGTGTTGTTATGTTAAAATAACATCTCAATCATAGTGTAAGGTTTCATTGTATATATTATGCACAATGTGAGGAAGTTCTTAAGTTGATTAGATCAAGAAGAATCCATGTATTTAACCTTGAAGGTCTGTACTTCCTATTTCTTGTGTTATTATCAGAATTGTGTATCATGTGCTGAGTTAGTGGTCAAATCTTGGACTAGAGGATTTGTGTCTCTTGTAGGTTGGTTCCTATAAATGTTTTTGAATATTTTTGTCTCTGGTAGGTTGGTATAAGTGTTGATCTCTACAACTAAGACAACACCTATGGGAAAAACTACTCGAATGGGGGGTGAATTGAGCATCACGAAATAACCTCCAGGATTTTAGAAGCCAAATCTTTATTTTGTATTGGGGAGACAAAAGAGGAAGAGAAATGAAACATAAAAAATATAACTACAATGATATGTCAATATTTTAGAACACTTTAAGGATTCCATTCACTAAACATAATAAAATTTCAAATCACAAATCATTGCAAGGAATTGAAAGAGTATAAAACATGACTCAATGATCCACACAATCATGATGAAATTATAAAAGCGGAAACTTCAACAACTAGTAACTACATTCATTCATAAAATATGCAAAGCATTAGATTATATCTAAAGATAAGAGATAAACACACAACAGAGGCGAACTTGGCATAATCTGATATATTTAATCTCTTAATTTCAAGAATACAATAACTAAAGTTTCAGAATGGAAATGAGACTATTGATTCTCTAAAAGTCTTTTTTTTTATAAAAATGATGAACCCCTTTTTCAAAGAAAAATATTTCTTATATAGAAAAACCATAAAAAATCACTCTCTACCAGAATGGATCATTGCAATTGAAAAATACTCTACCCTCCCATTAGCTATGAATCTCCATCATGAAGATCGTTGCAACTATTGGCAATTAACACTCATCTAGTTTAGTTGTGTTGTCATTGATGGAAACGCATATCATTTTGGATTGGAAACTTAACCAGTACTCACCGGTATTCATGATTCGGCAACTAGCATTCAGGAAAACTGGCAAACTAGGAACTGGTACATGAGGCCAACATAGAAGATTGATCTGGCGGGTCTACACGGTAGCAATCAATGACATCGATCATAAAGTTTAATGTATTTTTTTTGTAGGCCGACATGTAAATAAATTGTAATATCATTGTAAGCCAACATAAGACATTTATGTTTATGTTTGGGAAGGGTATTTAAGTTAGTCCAGTTAGGATATTTTGGATATGATATGAGATGATATTGAAGAGATATACATATGATGCAAGATATAGTGATGTGATATTGTGCGAACAATATTGATCGATTGTATGCGTTCATATAATATTATGTAGTTGGTCTTGTTTATTGGTTTAAAGGTTTGCGATGTAGAGCAAGTTACGAGTAAAAGAGAACACAGTGGAAACTGGTATAGTTAGTGCTTGAACTGGAACTCATCCAGCATAGCAGATGCATTCTTTGAGTTCAAAATTTTATTTGTAAACCAGTATTTGATTTATGTAGTCAATGAGGCTCCTTTTGTGATGAGCAGTGTGCTCTAGGTTGTTGGTCTTCATACATGTGTAGGCCCCTATTGTACTATTTATTCATTTGGCCAATGGATAGCTATTGTGGGTCACCAATCCCATCGTGATTTTTCCTCTTTGAGGTTTTCCACGTATAAATCTTTGTGTTATGGTAAATATTCTTGTGGTGGCATAATTTATACTTATTGTTATATTATTTTATTGTTACCGATTACTGAAACACTTTGTTAATAAGGTTAAAACTTATCTTTATAGTAGAACACTAATTTAACCCCCCCTCTCGGTGTTCTTTATTGGAGTTGAGAAAATACAACACCACAGGAGCCCAAATGATCTCTGCAAGCTAAAAAACCTGTTACAAGGAGAAGCAAGGAAGCAAATCACAGAAGAAAGAAATACACAGAAAATATGCTCCAAAAGAGAGAACTCAATATTCACAAAAAGTGTAATATAATAATCTTTCTTCTTACAATGAAAAGAAAGAAATCAACCTTTAATAGGTCAAAAAACACTAAAAGGGAAAACCTAGGTTTGCACATAATAATTAATAAAAGAATTAATTATTATGCACCTAAAGTTAGCTTAAGTGTAAAAGAGATAAAGGGAACTTAAATAATTAAACAAATATTGTTTAATTAATCAAGTAAATACTCGAATACTCTAACACCCCACTTAAGCTAGACTTGGGGAGAAGCTAAAATCTAGAACAGCTACTAAAAGCAAGAAAGATGGGTCCCGGCAACAAGGCCTGATCAAGTACCCAAATAAAATGAAATCTCTATGAACTGGAGAAATAGAGAAAACCACGTGGGAAAAAAATCTACTCCAAAAAGAGATGGAAAAGAACACCACTAAAGCATGAAGAACCTGCAAACATTGTCGAAGAATAACTGCTGATCTGAAGAACTTCCACTGAAATAGAACATGACCAGGTAAAGAAGACTGTAATCTGTATGAGTGCCCTCAAATGATACTACTTGAATCATATGGCAAACAATTGAACTCGAAAATACAGATGGCATGAGAAACCAAAGCCTGAAGATTTGATCAATTGAACCATGGAAGCATTAGAACCAACAAGTCAAACCTCCCCATAATGTTGAAGAGGGAGAGGGACAAGTACACTGAAAAGAACGGCCAACAAGAACTGCACAACGAAGAACCAGGAACATCAAAGGTGCTGAGAAAAGTACATGGTGTCATGGAAGGAACAGTCACTTGACAAAGGTGGATGGCAAACAAGGAAAACATCAACCCCCTCATGACACTTTAGAAGTAGTGCATGTACAATAAGGCATAAGATATGTAAGATCCCAAGTAAACAATGCATGATGGCACTTTATCTTAGTGCGTTTGCATAAATACTAAAATGATAAGAAGACTGGAAATAGAAAGGAGAACCAAAATAGAGACATCATACTCAGAGAAGAGATCCTAGGACCTGAAACAACCAAGATATCCACTAGAGTACTGAAAAGAAAAAATCTAAATAAAATATGCATGGAGCAGAATTTAGAAATAAAACTTAGATGGCTAGAAAATACATAGCACACGCTTTCAAAAAATATAATTTTTTCAAAAAATGGAGTTCGGATGCTCATTCTATGTCTCCCAAAGTGCAAAACAAAGACCCCACTTTGACTGGAAAAAAACATAGTCAAACAGAAAAAATGGAAAAAAATATCAACATGACGAGGTCCGGCTCGGAACTATCTTTTTGATGCCTATTCTTTTTCGAACAGACGACTCTGTATGCCCAAGTTATGGCCAAAAAACCAAACCCCCCTTCAAAACAAGAGGAAGGGGTAGTCTGGTGGCTGGGTGAGCAGAGGTGGCTAGGGGGTGGCACTTCGGTGGTGGCCAGGTGGAGTTCTAGTGGCCAAGAAGTGCCTTGGAGGTTGGGTGGTGGAGCCAAGGCAGTCGGCGGGTCGGGCGACAGTTTCTAGCGATGGCAGGAAGCTGCGGGGAGTGGCGACCGGCTGGGAGCTGCGGGCGACAGAGGCCAGAGCCGACGGGGGTCACAGGAAGGCCGCCGGTGGCAGGGTGCAATAGGGAGGCTCGCAGGATGTGCGGCGATGGGGGCCAAAGCTGGTGGGGGCCGAAGGGAGGCCGGTGGGGGCCGCAAGGGGCCGGAGCGGGCCAGAAGGCAGGGACTGGTGGGGGCCGGGGGCTGGTGCCAGTAAGGGGCCAGAGGACGGCGGTGCAGGGCCCAAGGTGGTCAGATCTGCGGTAGTGGTAGGGTCAGGGGGGCCCACGGTACCTTGTGTACCGTGGGGAACCCCCTCAAAATGATTTTCGACAAAAAAAAAAATTGTGAAACCCTTGCTGTTTTTCTTTTAATTTTTTTTTTTTTTTGAAGAATTAAAAAAAAAAAATCAAAATCCGGCCTACATACTGTAAAAATGCAAAAAAAAAAAAATTCTTGAACTACGTGCTAGGGTCATATGACTTAGATCTAGAGAAAAAAATACTCCCAGAGGCTCAGGCGCCAAAACTAGGCAAGTTTTATATGACTATATGGTTTTTCGTGCCTTCTGAGCACGATGGTGAGGTCCATTTAGGCCCAAAGTGCTCAGAAAAAAAGGCCTATCCCAAAGTAAAAAAAAATACTTCCTGAAACCCCAGATCTACTTCCAAGCAAAAATTCTCAAAACAAGAATAGATAGCTGCAGATCTGAAGCTCTAATACCATATTGGAGTTGAGAAAATACAACACCACAGGAGCCCAAATGATCTCTGCAAGCTGAAAAACCTGTTACAAGGAGAAGCAAGGAAGCAAATCACAGAAGAAAGAAATACACAGAAAATATGTTCAAAAAGAGAGAGCTCAATATTCACAAAAAGTGTAATGTAATAATCCTCCTTCTTACAATGAAAAGAAAGAACTCAACCTTTAATAGGTCAAGAAACCCTAAAAGGGAAAACCTAGGTTTGCACATAATAATTAATAAAAGAATTAATTATTATGCACCTAAAGGTAGCTTAAGTGTAAAAGAGATAAAGGGAACTTAAATAATTAAACAAATATTGTTTAATTAATCAAGTAAATACTCGAATACTCTAACATTCTTGGATTCCAACAACAACTGCCTATGGGTAATCACTTTTGCTCCTTCTCACTTGGTAGAATTACCATCTAGAAATCCCACAACTTTTGTTAAAACTACTTGAATGGAATGGGTTTTGAAATTGCATTGGCACTTAAATTATCTGGCTCTGATGCACAGCGTTCTTCACTTCTTCTTCTACCCTTTCACTTTGAAGCACATTATTTAGCCTCTTTCAAGCTTAAAACATTCCTAGGCTTGCACTCTACCAATCTATGGCACTTTCAGATATTGACTTGTATTTCCTTTTCTTTTCTTCTATTAGTCTATGGTCTTAGACATGTGAAATCATGACATAAGCCACTTCTTGCATTTTTTCTTCACCCTTAGGAAAAATGTGTTGCATCAACATGTGGCACAAGTGGGAATGCTACACTTGAAAAATAAAAGTTGCTAACCATTTTATACTAGTAGCACATGGAATTGCCATGTGGCATCCTCATGCAATGCGTAGGAAAAAATTTCTTCGGGTGCAAAGAATTTGCATCACTTTGACATATGGTGTACTTGGCTACAAGCTTTGCACCAAATAAAAATAAGGCCTGTAGATGTGTTGAGATAAGGTCAAACTAAGGAATAAAAGCTGTAAAATATAAATGAAGCCTCATCAAAATAAAAACTCAAGTCAAAGGCCATGATAGATGGATCTACAACTCTATAGACTCCTTGGAGACCTTTTCCTATGGAGGTATGGACCTCAAAATATTTGGATTGGCGATCAAAATTAGAAAACAAAAATGGAAACTGCACAACATCATAGTTTTGAGAGTGCAAATTGCAAAGGTGTCCAATCTACCTTGAAGGTGGTGGTTTTTTATGGAACACTAAGAAGGCCCAATCAAGCTCGGTCACCTCTTTAAATGAAAAATTGCTCAGTGTAGCCAATGTGGCCTCTATATGTGAAGTAGTCACCGGCGAGGAGGGACCTCAAGGAGATCTGGACTGGTCAGCAAGAGTAAACACAATGGAAACACAAAGATATGATGGAGGCAATGTAGAAAATATTATTTTATTACATGAAATTTGATTACATCCAACCGATAACAACCAGGTTACAACATACTGGCTCATAGGTCTGGTAGAATAGGTCACGACCAAGACCTTGAATCTTAAGATCTAACTTCTACGCATAGTCTAGCCACTTGATTCTCTTATCTATTACATTCTAATGCATAATTACAAATATATATATATATATATATATATATATATATATATCTATATCTATATATATATATATATATATATATATCAATCCAAAGGATCCAGTCGACCCAAAAGGGATCAAAACCTGAAGAACAAGATCTAACATGTAAAACAACAAGGTCAACCTCCGTCAAGAGATTCCTTCAAAAAATCCAAAGGATGAAACATAGATCATGGTAAAAGGTCAGCCGCATGCCAAGGAACATCAGAATCAACGTCCAAGGATCTGCAAGCTTTGGAAGGGGTTACGGTAGATCACTAGAATAGGTCTAGGCAACCGGTAACAGGAAATTGTCATGGAAACTGGTAGTGATATCTTGCCAGAAAATTATCCAAATGTGATGTGGTTTGGAAGAAAGAAAGATGATCAAGTCTTCAAGTAGAATCCAACTCTACAAGATCCGGTGAGCCAAAACTAGGACACACAGAAAGGAAAATCGAAACTGCAAACAAAAAACAAACAGAAAGGAAAATGTTTTTGGTTGATGCAAGCTTGCTATGAGCCAAGGATGCTCCTGCATCAGACATATGGGGTTATTGAAAAAGTGAGCCTCTCACTTTTTCGGGGTTAGAGGAAAACCAAGGAGGTCTACCTCTTCCTAAGAAATCCAAGATGAATCTACAACTGGTATGTCTTTCTACTTCACAAGATATTAGTTACACTCGCTACTCCAGGTACTACGCCCAATCCTACTGTCCAAAATATCTTCAATCTAATCTGGTTCCTTCCGGGGCAAGTGTTTCTCCAAGTTTGTAACAATATCCTCATTGAATTTTGGTTCATGATACTCATGAAGATCTACAATGTTGAATATAGATGAAATACTTAGACTATCTGGTAACTCCACTTCATATGTATTTCTAGAACTGAACTACCTCAAAATTATGCAAGGTCCAAAATTCTTCATCTGCAACTTATTATAAGTTCCAACTGGGAATATCTCTTTTCTCAGATATACCATTACTTCATCGCCAACTTCAAATTCCTTATGTCTCTTCTTCTCATCTGCCTTCTCCTTATACTTGTTGTTCATGTCCTCCAAATGCTACTTAACCTGAATATGCAATGCTTCCATGTGATCTGCAAAGTCTTCTGCTTCTGAACTTCTTTGGTATTCACTGCTACTGTCTCTCAATTGTGATATACCTCTAGGATGCACTCCGGTAACAATCTCAAAGGGTGTTTTTTTGGTACTTCTATTCATTGAATTGTTGTAGGCAAAATCTGCTTGTGCAAGGATCAAATCCCAACTTCCGGTTTTATCTGCCACTAAACGTCTCAACAAGTTTCCCAAACTTCGGTTAACAACTTATGTATGTCCATCATTCTGTGAATGAAAAGTAGAACTGAACTTCAAATCTATCTTCACCTTTTTCCAAAGTGTTCTCCAAAAATAGCCAACAAACTTAGTGTCTCAATCTGAAACAATGATCTTAGGTAATCCATGCAATCTCACCACTTCCTTGAAAAATAGGTCTGCTACATGCAACACATCTAATGTCTTCTTACAAGGTATCAAATGAACTATCTTTGAGAATCTATCCACTATCACAAATATAGAATCATTTCCTCTCGGTGTCTTAGGAAATCCAAGTACAAAATCCATGCTTATATTCTCCCAAGGTCTT
Organism: Cryptomeria japonica; assembly: GCF_030272615.1. Classification (NCBI taxonomy): domain Eukaryota; kingdom Viridiplantae; phylum Streptophyta; class Pinopsida; order Cupressales; family Cupressaceae; genus Cryptomeria; species Cryptomeria japonica. The sequence goes on from NC_081406.1 coordinate 87,687,797, forward strand.
ACTGGTACCGTCAAAGGTTTATCCAATCCCACATTCTAACTACTACCTTTTGCAACTTGACAAACTCTACAACTTTGCACACATCTCTTAACATCCTTACGAATCTGGAGCCAAAAGTACTACTTACTCACCATTGCTACCATTTTGTCAATGCCAAAATGTCCAGCTAGTCTTCCACTATGATTCTCCTTTACTAGATTCTCCCTCATATAACTCTTAGGTATGCATAGCTGAACTCCTCTGAATAACATCCCATCCCGAATGAAATAATCCAACTATTTTCTTCTATCTACCATAACCTGATCTCTACATGTTTTCCAAGGTTCTGCAAAATCTGAGTCATCATCATACAAGGTCTTCAAATATTCAAATCCTAATATTGTCACTCTCATCTCTGTTAGCAAATTCCTTCTCCTACTCAAAGCATCAACAACTTTGTTAGATTTCCCACTTCTATGCTTCAACACAAAGGTGTAACTCTACAAGAATTCTACCCATCTCATATGTCTCTAATTCAACTTACTCTGACTATTCAAATACTGCAAAGCTTGATGATCTGTATACAACACAAAATCCTTCGGCAATAAGTAATGTCTCCACTTCTTCAAGGCTTGAACTATGGCATAAAACTCCTGATCATACACTAAATATCTCCTTCTGGCATTATTCAATTTCTCACTAAAATAGGCTACTGCTCTTCCTTCTTGACTCAAGTTTTCTCCTATTGTTGTTCCACTTGCATCACAATCTACTTGAAATAATTTATTGAAATCCGGTAAAGACAACACAGGTTGTTCAATCACTTTCTACTTCAATAGTTCAAACTTTTATTTTCTCCAGTGGTCCACTTGAATACTTTCCAATCTCCTCTCATGGTGTCAGTCATAGGGTTACAAACTAAACTGAAATTTATGATAAACTTCCAGTAAAAACTAGCCAATCCCTAGAATGATCTTACCTCTCCAATGCGTTTTGGTGTAGGCCATTCAACAACTGCTTTTACTTTCTCAGGTTCCATCTTCAAACCACCCTCATATATCACAAATCCCAAATAGACTAACTCTTCCTTCATGAAAGTACACTTCTTAAGGTTTATCAGCAACTTTTCTTCTCTCAACCTCTGCAAAACTTGTCTTAAATGCAACAAATGTTCCTCTTTTGTCTTACTAAAAATCATAATGTCATCCAAATACACAATAATAAACTTACCCAATAATTTATTCAATACCTCATTCATCAGCCTCATGAAGGTACTCAGTGCATTAGTCAATCCAAAAGGCATCACCAACCATTCATATAGTCCTTCATTTGTCTTAAATGTTGGCTTCCACTCATCACCTTCTCTAATCTTAATGTGATGATATCCACTCTTCAAATTTATCTTTGTAAAGTATTTTTCTCCACTGAAATAGTCCATTATGTCATCCATCCTAGGTAAAGGAAACCAGTATTTCACTATGATCTTGGTTATTGCTCTTGAATCGGCACACATTATCCACTCTCCATTCTTCTTAGGTGCTAATACTACTAGCATTGCACAAGGGAACTAGCTCTCCCTGATCAAACCTTTCTTCTACAACTCCTGCATTTGTCCATTTAATTCTTCATACCCTGTCGGTGTCAACCAATGTGCAGCTTTGTTAGGAAAACTAGCTCCAGGAGTCAAGTCCATGCAATGACTAATACTTCTCATAGGTGGTAATCCATCAGGTACATTATCTGAAATGATGTCCTCATATTCTGTAATAAAATCTCTTATCTCTTACAGGTGTTCTCCTTCTAGTTCTGGTTTCTTAGTCTTCTTAGTAATTAAGGAAAAACACACATTCACATGTCTCAATCCATTCATTAATTTCCTTCCATCTACTAAATAGATTCTAGCATTTGTACAAAATTCATTCTTCAAAGGGTCCTCCAAAGGTAACAAGGTTTGCTTCATTCCATTGGCCAAAATAGTGTATGTTTTCTTTCTCCCATGATGTACTACCTGTCTATCAAACTGCCAAGGTCTACTCAACAAAAGATGACAAATATCCATAGGCATAATATCACACAAGACTTCATCATGATAATTCCCAATTTTCAATTTCACCAAACATTGTTCACTTACTAACAACTTATGTTCATCCTAAATCCATGCTATCTGATAAGGCTTAGGGTGTTTCAAACTCTCCAATTTCAACTTATTCACCATCTCTTCTGAAACAAGATTATTTAAACTACCACTATCAATAACAACTTTACAACACTTACTGGATACCTTACATCTGGTCTTGAGCAAATTCTTCCTCTGCAAAGGCTCTTCATCTCCTCCGGTATGACACAAAGCTCTCCTCATCATTAACAGTTCTCCATCTTCTGGTTTATTTTCTGATCCAGTGGGATTTTCTTCCACCATTGTTACTCTTTTAGTATTTTTTGTCTTCTTACACTTAAATGCATGATGTACTTCTCCTCCACACTTAAAGCAGGTTCCTTTGATACTCCTCTTGTCTTGTCTACCAAAATTCTCATTCCAGTAACCTTCCAGTTCTCTCTTTTGGTAGAAATTTCTATCCTTCTGGTACAAATTACAATCTTTGTTCACTTCCTTGTCCTTGTTCTGATCTATACTAGTTCCTCTTCCTTTAATAAACCTTCGACCTCTACCTCTCTGTCTCTTCTCATGTCTTTTGTTTTAACTTCTCTTCTGCCTTTAGGGCATACTAGTAAGCCTCTTCAAACTCTCCAATTTGATCATACTCAATTCATCTTGTATAGACATCCGTAATCCATTCAAATATCTTGTGACTTGTTCAACTTCATCATCAACATGTTCGGATCTAATATTCAACTTGTAAAATGCTTCAATGTACTCCTTCACACTAGATTCCTTTTGTCTCAAATTCTACAAGTTCCGAAATAAATCCACTTGATAATTCGTTAGCACAAAATTTGATTTCAACTTAGAAATCATCTGATCCCATGTCTTAATCTTCTCTTTACCTCTTCTCTATCTATCAACTTGCAAATGCTCCCACCAAAGAGATGCATGACCTTTTAACCGAGTATAGGCATATTTCACCTTCCTCTCTTCTGTAGTGTTTTCAAAATCAAAATACTTCTCTATCTTTGATATCCAATCCATCAATTCATCTGAATCTAACTTCCCATCATATTTTGGTGGGGTCAAATGAGGTTTAGTATTCTCCCTACTCAAAACCCTCAAAAACCTTTCCTCATCTGGATCAACCACCAGTAGGTTTGCTTGTTCTGTCGAGGCTTCTTCTCCTTCATCTTCACTTACATCTTCAATATGTCAGCCTCTTCTCTGGGCTATCTCCACGGCTTCTAACTGAGCTGGTATTACTCGCAACATCTCCATCATAGCAGGGTCTGCATTCCCACATGCTCCACCATTCCTAGCTCCTCTTTGTGCCATCGTTCATGCTAGTCCTCGACAGCTGCAGGTCAGATCTGCAATCCCCCACCCTATAACAAAATTTCAGGACATGCAACGTCCAGAATGAAACTTCACTCTGATACCACTTGAAGCATTCATTGGTGAGGAGGGACCTCAAAGATATCAATCCAGACCGGTCAGCAAGAGTAAACACAATGGATTCACAAAGATATGAAGGAGGCAATGCAGAAAATATTATTTTATTGCATGAAATTTGATTACATCCAACTGGTAACAACTAGGTTACAATATATCAGCACATAGGCCTGTAGAATAGGTCACGACCGAGACCTTGAATCTTAAGATCTAATTTCTATTCATAGTCTAGCAACTTGATTCTCTTATCTATTACATTCTAATGTGTAATTACAAATATATATATATATATATATATATATATATATATATATATCTATATATATATATCTATATATATATATATATATATATATATATCGATCCAAAGAATCTAATCAGCCCAAAAGGGATCAAAACCCAAAGAACAAGACCTAACATGTAAAAAAACAAGGTCGGCCTCCGCCAAGAGATTCCTCTGGAAAATCCAAAGGATGAAACATAGATCATGGAAAAAGGTCGACCACATTCCAAGGAACATTGAAATCAATGCCCAAGGCTTCACAAGATTCGGAAGGGGTTTTGGTAGATCACCAGAATAGGTCTAGGCAACTAGTAACAAAGGACTATCAACCGGTAATAGGAAACTTTCATGGAAACTAATAGTGATATCTTGTCGGAAAATGATCCAAATGCAATATGGTCTGGAAGCAAGAAATGTGATCAAGTCTTCAAATAGAATCCAATTTCATAGGATTCAGTGTACCAAAACTAAGACACATAGAAAGGAAAAATGGAAACAAAAAACAAACAGAAAGGAAAAAAATTGGTTGATGCAAGATTGCTATGAACTAGAGATGCTCTTGCATCAATATGAAATTTTAACTATGCTAATAGGAATAAAATTCCATCTATGTCTACAACATTCAATGAAGATCTAAGAGACTAACATTCTAACTAGTCTTGCTACTTATTCTCCAAAATTTTATTTATTTGATTCTCCGAAACTGAGATATTGGGGGTAGAAAAGGAATGGGAGACCTAGTCAAGCTAGTCACTTAATATGCTCGTGCATTTGCGTCATTGTAAGCTTAAGGGTGTAGTGGCATTTGCCCTTTTGGAATACCTTATTGCACATAATGGAATTATTGGCCTTCTTTGCAGCCAATCTCTTGTCTCCAATTCTCACCACCACTAAGGCATCATTCGCTACAGTATACAATTTCTCAATAAGAAATTTGGATTCTGTCATCTTTGAGGTAATAGCTGACAAAATTTGCACCATAGTAGAGCTAAAATCTGCATTTAATTTTTGTGCATCTACAATGAATCTTAATCTTGTCTATAGGAATCTAACAACATCTTTTATTTTCACCTAATAGAAAATGTAGAGATATTATAGCATGGGAATAATATTTATTTGTTGTGCAAAAGTTGTCAACATGTTTTGCAATTGTTGGATCTATGAATCCTTATTTTTAGTCTCCTCCTATAATTGCTTTATCTTATTTAAATAATTTGAGAGATCTTGATGTGGGTGTGCCAAATATTGATCTCTTCCCTATAGTGCATACTCAATGACCTATTTTACCCACTTCTCCACATCTTTCAAAACTTGAGCCTCTTTGTCCTAAAGAACCTGTTGTATTTGGACTTATCTACCTAAGGCATTTGAGAGCTCTTGTTGGATTGAAGCCAGCTCCTAAATCTTTTCATGTAGTTGGGTTTCTACTAATCCTCTTGTAGTCTTCTCAATTGTGCTATTAGCTTGAGCCTTCATTAGCTCCTTTTGTAGATTACTCTTTTTAATCAATATATCATGTTGTAATTGTTGCTATAGATTTGCAGTGTTAGAGGGGTTATTTTGTGATTGCATCAATTTGTTTTTTATCTTATATTTTAGATTCTAAGATTTATTTTTCTTTCTTCTCTGAATCAATTTTCACTTGGGCATCTTGCAACTTAGTTTGCAACTTATCTTTCTTTTCTTGTTTTTTCCGAAGAGCCACTATTGGAGCCTTGTCTTGCAATTCTTTGTTTAAAAAATAAATTTCCATTTTTTCATTTTATCTTTGACCTTTTCTCTCTTCACCACAACCATGATATTTTTAATTATCTTTCTTATTTTCGGGTGGGTTCACTTTTAAGAAATGAATCATAACTTATTTTTAGGTCTCCTCCATTAGCTCCACCTTATCATGTGAGTGTGATCAACTTAAATTGAGACCGTCAACATGAACTATGTAATCTTCTAGTTTCATTTGGTCTTCTAACATATCAACATTTGGGACCTCTAATGTAACCATTAGTGTTTGATACACTTCATCATAAAGAGAGTCCACCCTAGAGGTAGATAGCTTCAAGGCTTCTTTTCCCTTGTTAGAATATTATCATTAATTCCATTGATGATTTTGTGATCTGGCAACATGAGTCTGACATATTCCAGTTCAAGCTCCTTAATCTCTGATATTCACTTGGGTCTGGCATATTCCCTTTTAGTTTGCATTGCTTTGCAATACCATATATCTCTATATTATTTTGGGAACTTATTTTGTATGTGATCTAACCTCTATATCTGATATTTCAAGTGTTAATGTTATGTTGCAGCACAATTATGGGTCCAGTAATTTTGTACCTTGCTTACTAGTATTGCTCCATGTGAAGATTGATGGAATACTAGTGTCACTAATAGGGGGAGGGGGTGAATCAATGACAATTTAAAAACTTTCAATTTAGCTCTTGGTTCAACTTTTTAACGAATGTATATGAATTGCACATGAACTGAGGACAGAAGTTTACAACAACAAATACAATGAAATTAAATGGCACATCAAAATGTAAAGCTCAAAGTTCACAGAAGATAGCACAATGATTTTATGGGTGGAAAACCCTCATGGGGAATAAAAACCACTCGTAAAATGCCTCACTGGCTTAATCAAAACTATAGCACTAGATAATATAGTATACTCCACTGACATCACAAGAGATGAAGTCTCACTAACTTATAAGTACATTTTGAATTGGAAAAACAAGTTATATACTGAGACAAACCTTTGTTTCCTATACAAAAAAAAATATCCCTCACTCTGAATACATATTTCACTTCAACAAATTTTCAGGAATAGGAATCACTTCTCAAACATTATATCTTCATAATTCATAATGGTCTTAAAGTCTAGTGCAGAACCCTTTTGACAGATGCTTTTCAAAATATACATATACTAATCTTCTCACACTTATCTCAGAATGCCTACTGAAATATTATATATTTAGCAACCAACATCAGGAACATTTGCACCTTTTTTTATATTACATAAAAAATGAACTCGTTCTCTGAACTACAGTCTCCTTGACATTAATCATCAATTAGTTACAAATTTGCCTACTTCATTTCTCAAAAAACTGTCTTCAAACTGTTCCTCTCAAACTGAAAAATCCCAGTTAACTATAAACACAAGATTTCATTACAAAATACTTTTTTGTCTATCTAAACATTTCTGTTTGAAGAAGTGAAAAGTCTCTTTGTCAACTAAGGAAAAAGATATCCAAAAGCCCTTTAAGGTAAGCCATCGGCGGGAATGTCGACTAGATATCAGCTTGTCAGTAAGAAGAGTGACTTCGGCTACTGGCCTGAAGCATCTTACTAAACTCTAATGTCATACCAAAATCCTATATATCACCAAGACCAGTCAAACGTCATACTATTATGGTAACTCATCGAAGAAACATGTGACTTCTATTGATTGTTTGGAGAGTCTTACCGAACTCCAAAGTCACATTATAATCCCTTTTTGCTAGGACTACTCCAACATCTCACTGAAACAAAACTAAATTGCCAAGAAATGTGTCTTTGGCTAATTGCTCCACACTACTTAGAGAAAACCAAAGTTACATCGAAACATATCATCACCAAGATGCAAAAATGTCTCATTGAAACTCACCCATCGAAGTATAACATTCCTTCTATGCTCAATTGAAAAAGATCTCTATAGAAATCAAAGTTCATCTATGTAGCCATGTTCACGGGCTTGGGCAAGGCATATAGAGCACATATATCCTCTCCCAATCTCAACAATACCAACTACACATGATCTCAACAAACCAACTACAAAGCATGTGCATACAAAACACATACAAACCTAAAACTAGAACTCCAAAAACTCCATGGCATGCAACAATCTCTCCTTAGCATTGATGGCAAAAAAACATGTATTGTAGTATCTCTTCTCCCCCTATTTTGACAATAATGATAGGGATGAAGAAACACAAATCAAAGAGCCTAGTTAGAAGAAATCTCTATAAAATAAGTGGAGTCCATGGGAAAGCTCCATCACAACTTTGCCACCTTGGTGAGAGAAAAAGTGGTCATCAGAAAATACCAAACAATATAGAGTGCCAAATGTACCCATCCTTGTGAGCCAAGTTGAATAAGCTTCTCTGCTCTTGGGATATGTCAAAGATATTTGATAAAGAAAACATTTAATCAAAATAACTACATGCCTATGCATCTTATCTTTTAGGATAGAGAAGGCACACACTCCCCCTAAAAGAGAGATTTGTCAAATTTTAAGACAAGCTTGAAAATGATACAAGACCTAATCTTTGACTCAAACGCTCAAAAATTTCTTTTGACAAAGGTTTGGTAAAGATTCATCCACTTGATCCTCAGTGTTGACATAATTTAACCATACCTCATCTCTATGCACTTTTTCTCTGAGAAAGTGATATCTTATGTCAATGTGTTTTGTTTGAGCATGCATCACTGGAGTTTTGGAAATACTAATGGCACTTGTGTTTTCACAGAGAATAGAGATGGGTTTGACACTTCTATCTTCATGTCAGATAATGTTTGTTCCATCCATAGGACTTGAGTACAAAAATAATAACAAGTATGTATTTTGCTTCTGTTGTTGAAAACGAGATTGAATCATGTTTTTTCCTATGCTAGGCTGCAAGTTTTGAACCCAAGAGGAAGGTTGCTCCACCAGAACTTTTTTCTATCATCCAAACAACTTGCCCAGTCAACCTCTGTAAATGCAATGAGAGTAAAATTGTCATCTCAAGGGTACCATAATCCATAGTCCAATGTTCCTTTTATATATTTGAAAATTCTTTTAACGACAGTGACATGTGACTCTTTGGGTGAAGCTTGAAAATGTGCAACTAGACATACTGCATGCATTATGTGAGGTCTTGATGATGTAAGATATAAGAGACTCCTTATAATATACCTATACTTAGTTTGATCAACACAAGAAGAATCATCTTCTTTGTAACCCAGTTTACAATCTATTGCCATAGGAGAACTTATTGAGCTACATTCATCCATATGCAATCCTTTTAGCATCCCTTTTACATATTTGGTCTAGGAGAGAAATATGCCTTTGGGAAGTTGTGCAACCTACAATCCAAGAAAGAAGGAGAGTTCAACTAACATAAAAATTTCAAATTTTGATTGCATAATGTTAGAAAACATGATATACATATCATCATTTATGCAACCAAAAATAATGTCATCTACATAGACTTCTACAATGAGCACATCATCACCTTCAACCTTGATATAAATATTACTATCAACTCCTCCTTTGGTGAACCCATTTGTCAAGAGATGAATGTCCAATGTCTAATCTATCATACCATTCTATAGGGGCTTGTTTTAAGCCATATAATGCCTTCTTTAACTTAAAAAGGTTGCTCTTCTTCTAGTCAAGACACCTACATCCTTGTCTCCAATGATCTGCTCTTGTGGATAATGTTTTAAGAGTGTCTTGCCTGTAGTCTTTGATGGTGTTTTTTGTGCTACTTCTGGAGGTGTTGGTGTTGCTTTTGAAGGTTGATTTTCTATCTCTTATGCCTTTGGTTCCATCTCTATTTCTAATTTCGATTCTACTTCTACATTCTTCAAATAATTTCTATCAACTTGTAATTTCTCATCAACTTTGACATTAGCACTCTCAATAATTCTTTTCAAACATTTATGCAAACACCTGTATGCTTTACTATGAGAAGAATAACCAAGAAAGATGCCTTCATCACACCTTGACTTGAAACTACCCAAATTTGCATCATCTTTCTTTATGTAATATTTGCTACCAAAAATTCTAAAATATTTTACAAAGGCAGGTTTACCATACCACAATTCATAGGGTGTATAGTTTGGTTTTACCCTTAGTTGCACTCTATTTAGAATGTATATAATTGTATGAACAACTTCCTTCCAACATGTATCTTCTATCTTTACCCCATTAAGCATTTTCCTAGTCATTTCCTTAACCGTCTTGTTTTTCTTTTCTACAACCCCATTTTGTTGAGGTGTCCTTGAGGCAACATATTGTCTTTTTATATCATGATGTTGACAATATTCTTCAAAGTCACTTGAAGTGTACTCTCATCCTTGATCTGATCTTAGGCATTTGATCTTCATTTCTGACTCTTTTTTCCACCATCTTCTTGAATACCTTGAATCTATGAAAAGCTTCAGAATTGTGTTAAGAAAGGTTACCCATGTCATTGTAGTATAATCATCTATGAAAATCATAAAATACATTTCCCCATTAATAGACTTTATCCTTGTACAACCACACAAGCTAGTATGAATAAGTTGCAAAGGCTTAGTTGTCACATGCTCTTTTATTTTGTAACTAATTCTACTTTGTTTACCATTTTGACACTCTTTTCAAACTATATTTTCAGGTTTATTTATAGAAGGCATATCCCTGACATTTTGATTTTTGCTAACCTTGACAAGATTATCAAAATTTAGATGTCCTAACCTTTTGTGCCATAGCCAAATTTCTTCAGTTTGACTCATAAGACAAATGTGACTGTCATAATCACCATGGATACATTTTGTAAATGATAAACATTGCCCCTGGTTCTCTTGACTACTGCAACAAGTCTCCCTGATTTCCTTTTTACTTCACAGCCCCGAGAATGAAAAGAAACTTCATAACCACTATCACAAATTTGACTCACACTTAAAAGATTATACTTCAACCCATCAACATAGTAAACACCATGGATAGGAGTTGTATCATTTAATAGTAAGGTTCCAATACATTTGATTTGAATAGAAGAATTGTCACCAAACCTGATAAATCCTCCTACATAGTCTTCAAGCTTTGTAAATTTGGTCTTTTCTCCTATCATGTGATGAGAGCAACCACTATCAAGAATCCACACATCCTCCTTTTTGGCATGATAAGAAACTTGCACTATCATTGAGTTTTCAATATTTGTAATTGCCTTAGGTCTCCAAACAACTTTTCTCTTGGATTTCATTTCCATATTAGTGTTTGAACAATCTCTTTTGGAGGATTCAACACAGTTTTGTTTCTTCCAATCTTGAAGAGAAAACCTGCAAGATCTATTACTATGTCCAAATCTATGACAACTAAAACATCTCACTCTATGAAAATCAAAATATGGTGTCTTTATTTGTGAAAACTGGCACTTAAAAGCTTTGTGTCCAAATCTGCTACAACAAAAATAATAACCATAGAAGTGTGATTGTAACCTCCATGAATACCTTGGTTCGAAAGACAATGAAAACCTAGATATGAAATTTTTGCCCTTGGACTGCAATTTTGATGTAACAGTCTCGTGAGAATTTGTAATGGTTGGTTTTGAACTACTTTCTTTATTATTTTCTAAATCTAATGCCTCTATGTCTTGAAATTCAAATCTGAAAATATCATATAAGGTTTTATTATTGCTTGAATTAGAACTTTGTCCAACTTCAAACCCCAAACCAAAAATGTTTTTAACTTTTCTTTGTTTACTCAAAATGTCTTCTAGCCTAGTATTATCATATTTTTCAAGTTTCCTTTTTAAACCAACTATTTATGCTTTCAATTTTTGACAAGGCTCATTTTTTATTGCCAATTTAGTCTTAATAACATCCTTAAGTCTTTTATGTTCCTCAATCTATCTTGTCAAATCAGTTACCATAGGTTCTAAAACACCAATTTTATTTGTCAAGGTTTTAGTTGATCCTTTTGTTCACAAAGTTCCCTTTTTAACCTCTTGACTTCTTTAAGAGAACAAATTAAATCACCTTCTAGATCAACCTCATTCTCACTTTGAAGTTCAAATAGAGTAACGTCATTATCACTCAGATTCTCTGTAGAACACTTAGTGGCCATAAATGGAACTTCTTCCTCACCACCAATATACTCTTTAGAGTTGTTGTCAGTAATATCACCTTTTGCATACAGACTCTTCTTGTTTTTAAGAGAGAACTTTATTCTTCTATTGAAAGCCTTATTTTTATGGGATGTTTCTATATTTTCTTTGTCAATGTCAAAATAAGGGCATTTAATAGCAAAATGACCTATTTTTCCACAATTAAAACACTTGAAAGGAAGTTTGCCTTTGTATTTTCCTAATCCCTTTTTGAGTTTCCTGACAAAGTTTGATTCCTCTATATCATTTTTAGATTCAGACTTAATCTCCTTGTTTTTATTTTTAGTCTTGAAAGAATAATTCTCTATGAGGAGTTTCTTCATTACAAGTTCTCATCTCATAGGTAGTAGGAGTTACATGAAGATCATCCATTGTTAAGGTATTTAAATTTTTTAGTTCTTCTATGGAAGATAATTTAGAGTCATACTTAGTAGGGAGAGATCTAATAACCTTTTTGACAAAATCTTTATCATCAATAGTTTCTCCTATACCTCTAATGGCATTGATTGTTTCATCTACTTTGAGAAAGTAGTCTGCAACTTTTTATTCCTCGGTCATTTTCATACCTTCATACTTTTCCCTAAGAGTTTGTATCTTGTCCTGCTTTACCTTATCATTACCATAATAGATGTTTTTAAGTTTGTCCCATACTTTTTTGGTAGAACTACAATGCATGATCTTTACAAACACTTCTTTTGACAATCCACTTAAAATGGCATGTTTAGCTTGAGCATTAGTCTCATAATATTTTTTACCATCTAGATTAGTAGGTATGGTTGTAGGCACAATGTATCCATTGAAAATTGAATCCCACACATCAACTCCCAAGGAAATTAAGTAAGTTTACATTCTTACCTTCCAAAAGGCATAATTAGTTCCATCAAATAGAGGGGCTTTTGATGCAGAAGAACCTTCTTGAGACAAATACAAACACTTCTTTTGACAATCCACTTAAAATGGCATGTTTAGCTTGAGCATTAGTCTCATAATATTTTTTACCATCTAGATTAGTAGGTATGGTTGTAGGCACAATGTATCCATTGAAAATTGAATCCCACACATCAACTCCCAAGGAAATTAAGTAAGTTTACATTCTTACCTTCCAAAAGGCATAATTAGTTCCATCAAATAGAGGGGCTTTTGATGCAGAAGAACCTTCTTGAGACATTGTTACAGTATTCCAAAGATAGGATAAGCCTTAGGTTGTTAGACTCAATACAAGGCACTTAGCTTTGATACCAATTGATGGAATACTATTGTCACAAAGGGGGGGATGGGGGTGTATCAGTTAAACAATTTCAATTTAACTCCTGGGTCTACTTTTTAATGAATGTATCTAAATTGCACATGAACTGAGGACATATGTTTATAGCAGCAAATGCAATGAAATTAAATGGCACATCAAAATGTAAATCTCAAAGTTCATAGAAGATAACATAATGATTTCATGAGTGGAAAACCCTCATGGGGAATAAAAACCACTCGTAAAATGCCTCATTGGCTTAATAAAAAATACCACATTGGCTAATACACTATGCCTGACTAACATCACAAGAGATGTTTAAAGTCTCACTGACTTACAAGTACATTTTGAATTGGCAAAACAAGCTATATACAGAGACAAACCTCTATTTTCTATACAAAGAAAATTTCTCCCTCACTCTAAATACAAATTTCACTTCAACAACTTTTCAAGAATAGGAATCACTTCTTCTCACACTTATCTCAGAATGCCTACTAAAATATTATACATTCAACAACCGACATCAAAAATATTTACACCTTTTTTATATTACACCAAAAATGAACCTGTTCTCTCAACTGTAGTCTCCTTGACATTAATAATTGATTAGTTAAAAATGTGCCTGCTTTGTTTCTTAGAAAATTATCTTCTAACTATTCCTCTCAAACTGAAAAATCCCAGTTAACTATAAACACAAGATTTCATTACAAAATGTTTGTTTGTCTATCTAAACATGCTTGTTCGAAGAAGTGTAAATTCTATTTGTCGACTAAGGAAATATATATCCAAAAACCCTTTAAGGTAAGACTGAATGTCGACTAGATATCAACTTGTCGATAAGAAGAGTGACTGCGAATACTAGCATGAAGTGTCCTACCAAAATCTAAGGTCATACCATCACCAAGACTACTCAAACGTCATACTGATATGGTAACTCATTGGAGAAAGGTGTGACTTCTACTGACTTCTTGGAGAGTCTTACTAAACTCCAAAGTCACATTGGAATCCCTTTTCACCAAGACTACTTCAATGTCTCACCGAAACAAAAGCTCATTGCCAAGAAATGTGACTTTGGCTTACTACTCGACATGACTTAACAAAAACCAAAGTCACACCGAAATAGATCATCGCCAAGATGCATAAATATCTCATCAACACTGACCCATTAGAGTATAGCATGCCTTTTACGCTCGACCAAAAAAGATCTCTGCAGAAATCAAAGGCCATCTACGTACCCGTGCTTATAGGATTGGGCAATGCATACAAAGCACATATAACCTCTCCCAATCTCAAAAATACTAATTACATGTGATCTTAACAAACCAAATACAAATAATGTGAATACACAACACATACAAATCTAAAATTGGAACTCCAAAAACTCCATGACATATCACACTGATTCAACATGTTTTTGACATCGAAATGCCATTCTGCCAACAAAGGTTTTGTTCTGGTCCCCTCCAAAATCATCGGCGTTCTATTAGCTTTGATCAATCACATCTTCTCCTTGGAGAAGTTCCTTTATGCTTTGGTTGACTTCTTCAGTATGATAATATTCATTGAGTTGTAGCATGTAAAGGTTTTTGAGCTAACCTTTACTCCAGTGGAGACGACTTTATGAAGACTTGGCCTGATATATATACAGTTTCTTTGAGAAGGATTAACATATGATATTTATATCATTGTATGCGAATGTATATAGTGAATGTGAAATTGATTATGTACAACGAATGTGAAAGTGATTATGCACCTTGGTAGATATCTAGCTTGAAAGCCTATGGTAGATGCAATATTAATAGTTCATATTTTGTAATATTGGCTATAAACCATCCTCTGGTAGTGAGCCATTATATTTTGGATAGTGAATCCATCTAACAGTGAGCCACCCTATATTATTGTAATTGGTTACATAATATTGAGAGCTAATCGGCCTCTTCGTGGTTTTTCTTGTCTTGGTTTTTTCATGTATAAATCTATGTGTTATGTGGTGTTATGTATTTCTACTTATTGATCATTTTGTTTCTACAACTAAGCTATGTGGATGGTTGTTTAAAAGTTCTAATACTAATTGTAGGAAAATTAAGAGGGGGGATGAATCATTTTTTACCAAACTCAACCAAATTAACCTTAACTTTAGATCTAATTATGAATATCAATAACAGAACTACTGACCACATCAACAACACACATAACACATGTATTTTTGATGTGGAAAACCTAGTTGAAATAAAAACCACGATGGGAACCTACCCACAATAAGATGATATTCTACAGTAGTATGTGTAAATATTACAATGGAGAATGCACATGCATTCAGACACACTACCTAGAGCTCATTGCTCAAAACAAAAAAGGGAAACAACCCTGGGAAGGCTCATTGCCTTACATAGATCGAACACAATCTGGATTACATGAACTAAAATAATAGCATCTCTAAATGCCTAATTACAATTTTGGTTAAGCACACTATCTACACAAAAATATGTTTTGGTCACACATACAATACTCTCACAAATCATAGATACAACCACAATCACTCACAAACACTCAACTTACATGATTACATTACCTATTTATACAAATCATCAATCTTAACCTCAAGATCAACTCAACACATAAAATCTAATTACAAAATTACATCACACGATACATAAATCCATAACCAGACCAATATAATGTCGGCAAGGACATAACATGGATCCAAATCAAATCCTTGAACATGCAATGCCACCAATTAATTCATCAAGATCATTCGTAACATGCTAAACCACTTAATATGTCGCATAACACGAAGAATACCAACAGACCAATAAAATCTTCAATAGTGCGCACCAAGATCAAAGTGGATCACCAAGACACATAGCACATGATCAGAGAACATCAACAAGCAGCCTAAATTCCACCACAATAACCGCAACAACTCAAATAATAAGAATCATCATTATTTCATCAATGGAGCTCAAGAACACCAACTGGCAAACTGAAAGATACGCTTGTGAAGTTCAAAATCATGAACCATCCAAATTGAGGACACACATGAACATCCCAATCAATCTCAAAAATCCGCACCACATAAGGAATCAATTTCAGAGCAAACCAATCCAAAAATCACAACTCTAAAATACAAAACCAATAGAAAAACAAATCATCACACCAGATCCCATAACTCGACCAAATCACTTTCCGAAAAAACTAAAACTCATACTGAATCAACTAGATATAAATATCTCAAAACCCATTAATCTGCATCAACACATCTACAACATATGACCTAAACCAACTCTCTACAACAAATAGATTCTCTGCAACACAGGAATATGTTGACATCAATGACAACAACACATTCCAACAACTCTAATATCCAACAATTATATTACTATAACCAGTTACATAATATTGAGAGATAATCCTCTATGTGGTTTTTCCCATATTGGGTTTTCCACGCAGAAATCTCTATGTTATGTGGTGTTCTGTATTTTTGCTTACTGATCATTTTATTTCTCCAACTAAGTTATGTTATGTGGATGGTTGTTTAATTTTTTTAGTAATTTCAAGGGAATACTAATTCACCCCTCCCCTCTCATAATTCTAGATGTTCAACATCTCCTCCTTTTTAGTATTCTCTCCATTCAAGCTTGTTTGGTTACATCTACTTCCCATGATACTTAGTGAGAGACTGGATGTATTTTCCAACAAAATGGACATCGACAAGAAGCCCAAAAGGGATGGGAACTGTGAAAATCCTCATATGTGTTCTCATTGAAGCAGTCAATTTGAAGCTCAAATTGGAAGGGGAGAACAATGGGATTCCCTAGAGAGCTTGCACTAAGTGGAGAGTGGTTGAGGAAACCAATAAATCTGATGAAAATGAAAGAATAATTGAATGTGGAGGTGAGGATACTTGTGAGGTTGATGTGGTGATCATGGTGGAGGATGCATGTGTAGAGGTCTATGAAATTGATGAAGCAATTATAATAGCAAGTGTAGACGTGGATGTAGATGAAGGATTCAAAAAAGGAAGTTGCGTGGTAGTGGAGATGATGGTGGCAATCGTGGATTGAGGGGTGAGAGGAATTACATGTGTGATGCCCACCATGGTGGCAATCGTGGATTGAGGGGTGATAGGAATTACATGTGTGATGCCAACCATGGTGGCAATCACAGATTGAGACAGAGCAAGAAGTGGAGAGATAGTAGGAATAACTAGAGATTAAGAAGAGAGAAAGAAGGGAGTAAAACATACCTATGTCATGGGGACCACTGAAGGTTGCATGACAATGGTCATCCCTTCTTATTCTTCTTCTTCTTCTTCTTCTAGATTCTTCAACTTTGGTGTTCAGGTTGTTAAATAGCACCCGGGGGGATCCTTCACTTGTAGAACTCAAAGATTCATGAGCTAAGGCTTTCTTTTGATAATTTGAGTTCACATTTGTCTATTCACTCATAAATCGATACTACTTGTTGAGGTGGAGGACCTGCAAACTGTTCGTCTAACTTCTTTTCCTTTTTTCATTGTTGTGGGGTGGGCTCATTAGATCCTAGGTTTACTTTTGCCTCCCAAATAGTGTTGAAGTAGTTATCGGAGGCGATGTAGTCATATACAAAATTTAAACCTTGAAAATTTTGCTACTTTTATTGATGACTATTCACGATTTTCTTTCTTCTTTAAAATTTACAACTATAATATTCGCTACAACCACAAAACCCTATTGCCAACAACTCTAAGCAATTGTATTGAATAGACAAGGATAACCAATATAACTTGCAACATAGTGGGTACAACATTAACAGAACATATAGACATTCAAAGGCATAAATAATATAACCCCATACAAATTCATAGTCATTCGCACACTCCATTGGGTAGAACATTTACATTCAGAATAATCAATATGCTTTTGCATGCATAAACATTATTAGATGACACTTGCAACAACTAGGTTGAACAATTACATTGTTTATGGTAGAAAGACAATTGGAGGCATAAATAGTATAAATTAAAACCCCACAAAAATGCATTGAGAAGCACAAACTCCCCATTGATATGCATTGAGAAACATTAATCGTATAATGTAGTTGCAACAAACTAGGTAAAACATTTACAATATGTATGATAGATAGACTATCACAAACATAAATGGTATAACTTAAAACTCCATAGACATGCATTGAGAAGAATTAACCATATAATATAATTACAACAAACTGCTCATAAAACATTAAATGACACTTACAACACTTAGCAGAAAATAGCTACAACAATAACATTCTATACAACATAAATAGTATAACTTGAAACCCCATATCACCACTGATGATAAAAAAGGTAGTCATGTGTTGATATTTGACATGCTCCACTGTGACCAGTACCCTCCATCCCCGACCCTGCTCCACTACCGAAACCTCTCTCCTATTTTAACTTGTCAAATTGATGTACATTTCTCATGCCTTTGATAAAGGGCTTAAACAATTGTTTTAACTTCTACTTCATCAACCAATAAGTTGACGACTGTTCACCTATTCATGAATAAAATGAAAAGCAATGCATTTAAAAGAAACAATTGCAGGTAAAGAGATTTCAACATCTTATTTTTGAAGGGACATCTATAGTTAGAACTACAACAATAGTTAAATCATATATGAACACAATAACAAGCCATTAGGAGTGTAGGACATTCAATGACAATCCCATTTCATTCAAAATACAAATCTATTACCAACATGGATAGACATAATGTTATATCATATAACAATATCCAAAGGCTCCACCTGAAATCACAATGGCTTCCATCTCCATCAGAACTATCAATCTATCTCCTCTTCTACAATATATTTCACATGCAACTTCAAAACTTTCCATTATTAAGCCTACTGTCACCACTGTATACAGGCAAGCCATGATAATCGAAAACAATAGCAGAAGCTAAGAAGAGCTGTAAAAGTGTAAGGAAAAATGGTATAGTTTTATAGCAGTTTAGCAGAGCTTTCAGCGCATAGAATTCAGTCCTATCAATTGTCAACTGATTTGTTTGTAGTGTAGGTTTTCTACACATTTCGAAATCAGCATGTCTGTTAAAGTAGGATACACCAGTCCCATTGATTATACCATAAGCGGATTTCGTGGTGCATTTCATATTGTGATAAGAAAAGTTGATAGCTATCATAATTAGAATTTTGATACTAGTCATTCCTCATCTTGTAATAATAGTTAGAAATTTAATACTAGTTATTCTTCCTCTTGTAATAAGAAATTTGCAGAGATGAGGTTGAATTCTAGGGCTTGTGAAAGTGAAAAGTGTTGACAAAAGTGAATCTCCATCTTTTAGACGTGAAAATTTGTACAATTTCAACAAACACCTTTCAATTATTTGTTACATTATGTATTTCATCTGTAGATTAGCCAAGTAATAAAATATTGGAATTTAAGTATATGACCTTGCATATATTTAGAAGAAATCGTGAAAGCAAATATTTCATATCATAATTTATTTACATAATCATAACAACATTAACAAAGGTTATGAGGAATAGAGCAAGCTTAGGTATGGTATGAAGCAACATTGGTGGGTACTGGACTAGATTGTGTGAGTTATCCCTCTAACAAAATTAGATATTTTCAAGATAATGGACAAAAAATTCAACCAATCTCTAAGAGCTTGAATCTAATTGGACTCAACAATAATTTCATTGGTGTTATTCTAAAGCATATTTTGAGGGCTTTCCCTTTTCTTCATCATATATTATTACACATATTATACAATTCCTCTAACATATATTTCCCTTTTGTATTTCTACACTTGTTAAAGAATCAATATGATCTTGCAGAAGCCAAATGGTATGAAACCCTCATAGATGTTGCCTTTGAGAATGATGATGAGGAGGAGGAGATGTTATTATCATTGTATTATGTTAGAAAATTACCAAGTTCATCAAAAAAATTCCTAATAAGCTTATGAGGTAAAGAATGCATTTAATCTTATAGAATAATATAAAAATCAAAGGCATGCAATAAATCATACAAGATAGACCCTAGAAAAATTCAATCTCCAAAAACATTTACACTCAATGTATTTCAAAAATAGAATATTACAATACATTTATTGAGTTTCATGAGTAGTTCTAAAACATCAAGCAACTCCAAAGCATCCTTCATGTCTCCAAGCATAATGGGCAACCATACATATCATTCCATGCTTTGCCTGTGCACTCTACAAAAGGGCTTATAAAAAGACAACCAAACCAAAAAATCAACTAGCCAACCTAAAATTTTAAAAATGTGTTAACTTTTATAGATTGAAGTTCACACAAAATAACTTGGTAAAACCATTAACCCCAAAATTTACTTTTTGGTACTAATCTTTCCCAATATTAAATATATTTTTAATATGCAACCCACACAAATAATATCACATAAAACTTTATAAGTGAACCCAAATAAATATTTAATGTAACCAGACATATCACTAAGATGCACTAGACAAATAAATACCAATTTACGTAATTTAAATAAGTATTTTCTTTTGTGAGGTTTACAACACCCTTTTTCTAATATTCTTCTTGTTGTATAAACTAAATAAGGGTTAATCAATGAAATATATTATCATATAAATTTATGGAACCAAATGAATCTCCAACATGCTCTCATGCTCCATTAAGGTACCTACAATAACATCATTAGTGACCACCATCTCAAGAAAGAACTCTCATCCTCCATCATGTCATATATAGAAGAAAAAGAATTGGCTAAGGAGAAGGTGCACTAATTCAAAGAGAACAAGCATAAAATCTAAGTGATAAGAAAGGCTATACGGTAGTTTTGAATTAAAAAAACACATGACTTTAAATCATAACCATAAGAATATTAATACATCCTATCAATAGTACCCACAAGGTTATCCATGCATGAGTAGAATTCATGCCAACAACATATCCAACGTATTGTATCTTTGAAAACATGTGCTCCACTTCTCTTTTGGCAAAATGAGGACCCCTCAACTAGTTTTTAGCTTGCCTAGTAATCTTTAAAAAATTCCTCCAAGTCTCAAGGTCTTAGATTCTAAATGAGCATTAAGAATTAAGAATGCGGTCCTTTAGGAACTCTTTAAAATATATCAAAATGTGAAAATTAATGTATTTGGCATTTTGATCTCCAATTGATCCAAAAGACTTTGATTAAATTTTCCCACAATGTCCATTTCAATTGAGTTTTCTTACTAATTCAATAGCACACTAAATTCTTGCAAAACCATTTGAATCCTAGTGACCAAAATTCCATTTTGGATGGAAGGTTAATTTTCAATATTTTTTGAAAGTCCAAAAGTTGAGCAAGTTATCTTAGGCTAGAGTTTTACCCTAACAAAGAACTTGCCAATCAAGTTGCTATTTACCTTTAAATCCCTTATGATTCATAAATGATAGTAAACCCCCAAACATGTGCTAAGTTCCCAATTGATTGAGATTCCTAATAAGATATGCCAATAGAAAATTAAAATCTTTCATTTGCAAGAATATCAACCCTAAGAGGTATGTAAGTGTTTGCAAGGAAAGTAACTCCAACAAGATCATTTTTTAATGCACATGGAAATAAATAAATAAAAGTAAAATCATAATCACAAATAATCTTGTTTCAAGTGAGCTCAATATATCTAATAGTCCAAAAGTTAACTACCAATAGACATCACTTCCTCTCATCTTCCTTTTATGCCATCTCTTTTTGCAATGAAGCCCCATCTTCCTCTCATTCCATTTCTTTGTGTAATTCTCTCCTCTGCTTCCCAAAGAGGTAAAAATTTAACCTAGGGTGAAGTACACCCTCACTTGTGGTTAACATTTACCCTAAATAGACACCAAATAAGGGCAAAAAACTTGCTAGTACCCCTAGTAGCTCAAGCCCCAAGTTTGGAAATGGCAAAGGTAAAGATGTTAGTAAATCTTTGAAAAATAGCCACACTAGTTCCGTCTCCCCTACTATTGATATATCTAATAGTGAGCTTGCCAAAGAGGATAGAAACACCTCCTCAAGAGAATAAAGGACAATTAGGTTGCATAAAATTTTAGCTACTACGAAGATTGTTGAGACTGTAGACAAAATTCCACGTAAATTTAAAATTGATGAATAGTCAGGAGATTCCACTTTTAATGGTGATGAAATAGAGAGATAGGTGATGAGACTCATGAAGATCCCCTTAGCCTAGTTCCTAAAGACTCCCTCTCACATTCCCCCCAGCTGAAATCCAATTCAATAATGCACTTGAAGGGTCAAAATGTCTTTAAGGGTTATGGGGATGATGAAGTTGAGGAACAGAATGTTAGTAGTGTTACTGAGTCTTAGGATTACCATGTGTCAGCCATAGATGTTGAGGATTACATTAGAAAGTTTGACAACTTGGGGACCCTAGAACTTCTTGGGATGTGAAAGAAGAAGAAAATGGATTAAACGCCTCAAGAAAGGTGTGGAGAATATAGTTAGGATCAACAAAAACCTGATGTAGAAAGCAATTATGCAAGTGGTGAGAGTAGGCAAAAATATTGAGAGAAGACAAAGTAAAAATCTCTTGTGAGGGAAATAGATACTCAAGCCAAACGAAGAAGACCTATGCCTTGTATCTTTAATAAGTGGAACTAGTGGAGTTGCTTGATGTATGGGGCTACATCTTTAATTTAGTGGCCTATTTGCTATTTTTTGGTGTTGTTTTCTAATGTTATCCATTTGTATGTTTTTATTTCTAAACTTTGTTAGTAGTAGTTTTTTAATGAATAGTTTTGTAGAATCCTAAATTATCACCAAGCCAGTTTACACATCATGTTTGTGCCCCTACTTTAGCATGTGCCCTTCGCATCTCTTATTTAGGTTCGTTTTGTGCCCAAACTTCAGTTCTAATGCCATGTACACCCACTGCTAAACTTCCTAGAGGGGTGTCCCTCTCCCTAAGGATTAATTATGGCCCCTTTCTGAGAAGGACCAGGGCACCCACGCCTTGGTCCCTTTTAGTTGGGCCCACAAGGGTCCTATCTCTCCGATGGGAGTTTCACTTTGTGACTCTGCATGACTGTTGGAGGTTGGCCTAATTGGTAATTGACCTAGATACCCTTATACAAAGACATTTGATCAACCTAATTTCATCCTTACTAATAATCTTCAAGCAATCAAGCATCCATGCATCCGCGAATCATTCATTATCAAGCATTTTTTCAGAGATCTTTAAGGTTGCATATTATTCATTCAAGCATTGTGGAGAAAACTTACATCATTCATATGCAAGCATGTGTGTGTGATTGGGTTTTTGTCATGTTCAAGCCATTTCATATAACATACATGATTGCATTGAAGAATCAAACCATCATCATCAACAATTGCAGATCTGAGGTATGTCTTTCCATTATTTATTTCAGTATTTGCATTATTTCATTCAAGGTTAATTCCTAAACTAGGGATTGACTTAGGCAAACCTCTATTCCCAATAATTTCCTCTTTCTTTCTGTGTGCAGAAAATAGGTACAAAGCTGTAATTTTTAGGATCGACATTATTCGCAGAGATGAACAAATTCACTTTTGGATGAGAAAAAGTTTGAAGGACTAAAGTGACGGGCATTCCCGTCTTGATAATTTATGTTGACCTTTTGGGAACAGATCCGAACACTCACATATTGCTCATATCCAAGTTCATGGCTTTGTTTGATGACTATAGCTCATTGTTTATGCATAAATACTTCAATTTATACACATTTACCTTGATTTCAACATTTTCACAATTCCATGGGTAAAAAAGAGGGAATCAAATTTTAACTAGAGAATCTAATCAGAATTCTCCCCCCTATTTTTGGGGGGATTGAGGCTAGATCTATTGGATTCACCTCTCTTTAATATAATTAGTCCCTAAGCAAAAATTAGTGGCTTTACTACACCCAGTGGTGGAAACCCTAATTTTCACCACTTTACAAGTTTATGAACTTTTCATTGATATTTTTAGTGAGATTGATCACCAAACCCTTTTTTTTACTTATGGTTTTTTATTTGGATGTATAATGGGTTGGGATCTTTCCCACTTAATATAATAAAAAAGTACCAATAGACAAAGGAAAACATAAGTTTTTGCAAGGAATCTTGAACCAAATTAGTTGAAGAAAATTTAAAAGGTTTTCTAACAGATCTTACAGTTCCAAAAAAATCTGATTAGCCTAAATAAGTGGAAAGGTGTAACCCAATACATGATGAAAACTTCCAAGCATTAAAAAATAAAAGGTAAATACATGTGTTTTATAAGGAATATCATCTCATCTAAATGTGATAGGTCGGAAGATTCTAAAAAAGGAAATATATTTACATAATATCCATACTAATTTAAATTAATTTATAAGCCTATTTAAACATGATTCTAAGATATAATTATTATTTTTATTTAGAAATTACATATTAACCAATAATACAATAATTTTATTTATTTATATTGTGAATAATTATCTTTATTACTATTTATAAAATAATAGTATACCTATTAAAAGAAAGGATGGGTAATCTAAACATTTTGTTTCTCATTATATTTTATCTCATCAAATTGCTATATAGTTCTCATGCCTTTGAGAAAGGGTTTAAAAATAACAAATTTAATTTTTATTTCACTAAATAATGAGTTGACAATAATTCACCTAACATACATCTCTCCCCTCCTAAAAAAAAATCAAATGAAAGGCCTAAAATTGATAATGGCAAGTAAAGAGATTTAAACCACAACTTATTTGGGAAGAGACTTCTACAGTTGTATATGACAGCAATAGTTAAATCATATATCAATACAATCAAGCCATTGAGAATGTAAGACATTCAAGGACAAACCCATTCCATTCAAAATATAAATCTATTACCAACTTACACATAATGTTGTATTATATATTTGATCTAAAGGGCTTTGTGTTCAAAAGGATCTACCTGAAATCACAATCAATTGATATATGAACACACTATTAATGATTTTGCTTGTCTTTGGCTATGTTGTGTTTCATTCTATTTTATGTGCATGCATTGCCACTTGTTTGGAAAGCTAGGCAGCCGTCACAATGGTTATGTTCTATTTTCAAGAGTTGAATTTGAAATAGACAATGAGAGGTGAAAATATTTAAACCACAACTTAGTTTTGAAGGAAAACCTACACTTATGAATGAAAACAAGTGTCAAATTATATATCAACACAAGCAATTTATTAAGAGTGTAGGAAATTCAATGAAAATCCCATTTCATTCAAAATAATATTACCAAGATACATAGAATGTTATATTATATAACGATATCTAAAGGTTCCACCTAAAATCACAATGTTTTCCATCTCCATCAGAACTACCAATGTGTCTCCTCTTTCGTGGTATGTTTCACATGCAACTTCAAAAGAATTCATTATCAATCCTACTATCACCACCACATAGACACTTCTAAAAGTAAAAGTCCACTAAGGACCTGAAGTTCTGAAATATATACTTCTTAGCTTAGTAACAATGGGTTTTGGGCAGGGAAAACTTTAAGAAACCCCCCCCCCCACTTGGACAAGATGTAAAAACCTGGTGAAAGGTGTATAATTGTAGAGGAAAATTTTAATTTACTAGCGAAATTTTGTGGTTTACAGAGAAAAAATAATAATCTCCATTGGCGAATCATTCGTGATCGCTCAAAGTTTGTGAAAAATCCAGGCGAATTGTTATGTTCTTAAAACCAAAAAAATATTTGCATAGGCGAACTGTAATGATTTTAAAACCAGAAGAAATATTTGCATTGACGATTTCAACCTATTTTCAAACCATAAAAAAAAATATTATTGATTTCAACCTATTTTCAAACCATTAAAAAAAATATTGGCGATTTCAACCTATTTTCAAACCATAAAAAAAAAAATTGGCGATTTCAAGATATTTTCAAACCATAAAAAAAACTATATTGGTGATTTCAACCTTTTTCCAAAACGTAAAAAAAAAATATTGGTAGCTCAACAGTCTCTGTCAAGTCATTAAAACAAGTGGCACATAGTCATCAACTCTCTACCTGAAAGACTTCCCATTATAAAATCTTGTGACCCAATGACAAGCCTTTACAACTCTATCTCCAACTCGCAAGCTAAAAATGCTAAGCCTTCATAACCTCAAGATCTAGCGACTAAGGTAAACTAAACCGCCACTCACCAATTTTCGACCACAAAATGTTAAGTGCTCGTCACTGCAGTGATTTGGAGATAGTGGTAACTTTAACCCTTGTTGCGTACTCGCCAACATAAAAATTTTATCTCTTAACTGCTAGCACTTCACTCGCAAGCTTGCGGCTTGATCAGGTCTTCAAACATTTAACTTCGTGAGTTAGCAATAACCATAAAACTTAACCACAAACTCTCTAGTCGCTAACTCGCGACCTAAAAATACTAACATTAAACAAACATGAGAGCTAGCAACAATTGTATGAAATGAGTTACTCGCTAACTCTCGCGGCTATAATGTATGACATCAGACCAACTCGAGACCTCGCAACCAAAGCAATTTCATTAACAATCTCTAGCTTGGTAAAATAAAATGCTAACACCCAAAAAGATAGAGACCTCGCCATGTAAACCCAAACCTACTTGTCACCAGCTCGTGGATTGATCACATCTTCAAACATTTTACCTCGCGAGATAGCGATAACCATAAAACTTAACCACAAACTATCTGGTCGCTAGCTCGTGACCTAAAAATGCTAACATTAAACAAACATGAGAGCTAGCGACAACTGTGGTGGCAAGCTAATATGTACGAGGAATTTTTAAATCTTGGATGTCGACTCATTCCTGAGGGACTAGTTTGAAGGTTTCTCCCGAGTTGAGGTTGATTAGACATGTGAGGACAACAGTTTCAAAGGCATAAAAGGATTGGATATATTCTAAGTTAGAGATGGGAGATCACGGATTTCTCTGAGAAATCAGAGGCTTCTTGTTGTTAGGGATTTTGAAGTAGAATTTGTACAATCAAGGAGAAATAAAATCAAAACAAAATCATTCAAATAAGATGAGCCTTAGCAGGATGTAGTGGATTTGATAGGCATGACTTCTAGAGTCTAGAGTCATGTTGAAAAGCACCAAAACGATGATTTTTCACATGAAGGAGAATCACTAGATGAAGTGTTAAAAAGTTATAAATACAATAGAGTGGTGACTTAATTGGTAGAAGAGAAAAGAAACCTTTTTCATTTTCTGAGAGTGGTTTTTTGCTCAGAAAGGAAGATGATGTTTGAGCAAGATCATGCATAGAGTTGTTGTGTTCTTGTTAGGACACAGAGGCAACTGAGAGGTGGGGGGGGGGGGGTGAATCAATTGACTATTAATTTCAACCCAAATATAACTTAACCAAATTTAGTGCATAATACCGGTAAACCAAACTTAATGTCAGTAGATAGTTTAATAGTTAATAATAGTATCGGTAAAGTTTAATGCATGAAATAGAAAGACAAATAACATCCACAACACATTTCATAGATATTTGTACATGGAAACTCTATAAGGGGAAAAACCATGGTGGGAAACCTTACCCACAATCAGATGATACTATCGTAGATAGTATGTGTGTACAAATGGGGTCTGCACATATAGAAAGGCCAACTACCTATAACTCATTGCTCAATCACAAAATGGGAGTTCCACTAACTACAATTGGATGGTTAAATCCAATGATAATTTACTACTCAAAATAGCATCTTCATATGATGGATTCAATACTGGTTAAGCTCTGATTTTCTTCTTCATACCTTCCTTGAATCTTCAAATGATGTTTGTGTGTATAGCTCTGCTTATATTAGCATATACATTATTACAATCCTTTTCCACTTCCTCTACATAATCTCACAAATGACATCTTACATATATACCAAAACCTAAGACCAAATGTGTAGGTTGGCTCACTAAGAATATTACAATTAAATCAATTACAAATGAATCAATACGTGATGCATGATGTTGGCTCAATGCATTTACATTAATAACCAATCAATAAAACATCTCCATAACATGTCGTGTTGATCTGGAATAGATAACGCTTGTCGGTCCATAACCTAGACCTATTTACCAGTAACAGCAAATATGCAAACTCAATTAGACCAATAACCAAATTGCCAAAACCAAGTGTCCAAAAAATGTCTTCAACATAACCAAGTAATCTCTAGATGATAACAGATCATCCTTAGTGTTGGTGAACAATATAACTTGCCAGTGAACCAGATACTGGTGACTATGCATAAGTCACTGAACATGCCAGTGAACATAACCAAAGATATCCACAAGGATAATTGTTGATAAGTGTTGATATCAATGACAAAACCAATGCAACATATCCATAATACCAACAATCTCCCCCTTTGGCATTGATGGCAACACAAGATGGAAAAACCATCTAAGTGCCAAAGCAGAAATGCCAAAAACCAAAAACCAACAATCTCCCAAAGAGATCAATTATCGGAAATCAAAATACATAATATCTCTCCCCAAAAGATAATGTGTTTTTCCATAGATATCTCTCCCCCTTTGACATCAAATGGCAAAGCAATACAAAACCAAATACAATCAGTTCATATAACTTATTACAAATACCAATTGTTATAACCAAATTTATTCAATCTACTCCTGTTGAGAAGTAGCTCTCCTTCATCAAAGCTGGAAAAAGATTTCTCTGTTAATTCTGTTGGTCTGATGCCATGCTCCAACTGTTTAAGTTTCTACTGGTGAGGGTATAACTCCAAGTTGTTCTCTTAGATATTCAAAAGTTTCCTTAGGCAAAGGTTTAGTAAAGATATCTGCAATCTTCTCTTTAGTATTCACGTAAACCAATTTCACTTCTTTTGCTTCAACATTCTCTTTCAGAAAATTGAGTTTGATAGAAACATGTTTAGTTTTAGAGTGAAATACCAAATTCTTAGATATATCAATTGCTGCTATATTATCACAGTAAATGATTATAGGTTCTTTTCATTTTACCTTTATGTCCTTCAACATTTGCTTAATCCATAATACCTGTGTACAATTAGTTGTTGCTGCAACATATTCCGATTATGTTGTTGATAGTGATGTTCAACTTTGTTTCTTGCTCAACCATGAAATTAGTCAACTGCCAAGAAAAAATGCTCCACCAGTGGTGCTTTTTCTATCATCTACATCTCCTGCCCAATTTGCATATGTGTATGTACATAAATCAAAATTTTCATCTTTAGGATACCATAAACCAAGATTTGTTGTGCCTTGTAGGTACCGGAAAATCCTTTTTACTGCTAATTCATGATTTTCCTTAGGATTACTCTAAAATCTTGAAACAATGCATACTGCATTCATAATATCAGGTCTTGTTTGTGTCAAATACAATAAACCTCCAATCATATATTTATATCTTGTTGGATTAATAGGTGTTGATTCATCCTTCAATGATAGATTATCAATTGTAGTCATAGGTGTACTCACCGGTTTACAGTTTTCCATGCCAAATTTCTTAAGTAATTCCTTCAAGTACTTTGATTGATTTATGAATATACCTTTATCAGTCTGTGAAATTTGTAATCCTAAGAAGAATTTTATCTCTCCAATCATAGACATTTCAAATTCTTCCTGCATCTTATTAGAAAAGTCTTTACACAATCCTTATTCTCCTCTAAAAATGATATCATCAACAAAAACTTCAATAACCAAGATGTCATCATTAGTCACTTTGTAATATATATTATTGTTAGCATTACCTTTAGTGTAACCAAGCTTCAAAAAGATATTTGTCCAATCTAGCATACCAAGCTCTAGGAGCTTGCTTCAATCCATATAAAGCTTTTCTTAACCTGCAAACCATATCTTTGTCATCTGTCAAATAAAATCCACTAGGTTGTTCAATGTAAACTTCCTCTTCAAGATCACAATTAAGAAATGCACATTTAACATCCATTTGATATACTTTATAGTTCTTGTGTGTTGAAAAAGATAAGAATAATCTGACTGCCTCAATTCTAGCTACCAGTGCAAACGTTTCATTGTAATCAATTCCTTCTTTCTATGAATATCCCTTACACACTAAATTTTCTTTGTTTCTGATTACCTTACCATCTTCATTAAGTTTATTTCTAAATACCCATTTAGTTCCAATTACATTTTTGTTTTTTAGGTTGGGGAACCAATGTCCATGTGTTATTCTTTCCAATTTGTTCTAATTCATCTTCCATAGCCTTAATCCAATGTTTATCTTTGTTGTAAAATGCACACTCCAATGAGAAATTGTAGGTGATTGAAGATATTTTAATTGATGGAAACCTTACAATCATGTGATATCGGTAGACAAGCATAGGCATCAGCATCGACAGACTCTACACTGGCATATAGATCACGACACCAAAAAAGAAGATTATCGACACCATGGCCGACAAGAATTTTGTGTAAATGTATTTGGTAATTAATTGTAAAAATTTTGTAAGCTGACATGGTGGATTGTAATATGACTCATATATGTATGAGATCATTGTAGATCATTTAGTAGAGATAGATTGTGTGAATTATTAAGATAAGAGTTTATATATATTGCAGAGCTTAAACCGGTACTGAATCTTGCATAGAAGATGCTGATCTGAAGTAGTACAAGACATTGGATTTGCATAATCCAATTTTGTAAGTCATTGTGACTTCTTTTGTAACTGAGCAGTGAGCTCTAGACACTTGGCCTTCCTACATGTGCAGACCCCTGTTGTAAACAATAATATTCCCTTATTGGCCAGCAAGCGAATATTGTGGGTCACAAATCCCACCGAGGTTTTTCCCACACTGGGTTTCCTTATTAAAATATTGTGTTATGGTGTGTCTCTTATGTTGTGGTTGCTATTCTTATTTACTGCATTATTTTTGGTTTACCGGTACACAGTTTTAATATGCTTTTCATGTTATAAATCAAGAAAATTATCTAACTGGTTAGATATTGATTCACCCCCCCTCTCAATATCTTTGGGAATCCTAACAATTGGTATCAAAGCTTGGTCCTTTATTTTCAAAAGCCTAACAGCTTGAGAAATATCTTGTCACCGGTAGAGATGGAAAACTTGAGAAAGCAATTGGAAACAACTCTTTTAGACTGAGATGCAGAAAAGGTGAAGAATATCAAACTTGAAGATGATCTAAAGGCTACTCAGGATATCATTCAAGGACTTCAAGAGAATTTCACTATTGCAAGGAACAAGAGGAGAACTTTGTGAAAAGATGCAGAATGATGAAGATGAAAAGGAAACTCTTAATGATCTAGTAAACCAACTGAGACAAGATAACTGTACAATGAAGAATGAGATGCAGGATATGACTATGAGGTTTTGTAAAGAAATTGAAGATAGAAAGAAGAATGAAGATGATTTGGCTAGAAGACTAAATGATGTTGCAAATGAAAACACAAGACTCAGTTATAAAAATGATATGTTGAAAACAGATTTGATGCATACACAAAATGACACAAATGAATTTATGAGATAGAAAGGAATCTTGGAAAGTGAATTGGCTGCTGCAAATCAACACAAGGAGAAATTCAAGAAAATTTCAGAAGAACTTGTTGACATGTTGAAGAATCAAAAACCTAATGGTGATACAAATGGCCTTGGCTTTGAAGTTGGTGAAAGCTCCGGTACTACAAACAAACATGATCATAGCAAATCGGTAAGACAACCTAATGCTTACAAATTTAATGGGAAATGCTTTAACTGTAACAAGTATGGTCATAGAGAAAATCAGTGTAGATCTAGAAATTATCAGAACACTAATACACCCACTGGTCAATGTTCTAAATGAAACAAAATTGGTCATAATTTAGAAAATTGCACAATGAATGTAATATGTTATGTTTGTGGAAGATTTGGACACCTATCTAATCAATGCAAAACACATACCAGCATAGGATATGGGAAAGCTATTCAGAAAAAACAATATGACTTGTTATGCTTGTAACAAGATTGGACATATTGCTAAATTTTGTAGAAGTAAGGCATCATCGACAAATAACAAAGGTCCTAGCTTGAAAGGTAAAGAAAAGGTTGATGAAGTAAAGAAATAATTCTCGAAACAATGGATCAGAAAGTTAGATCAAAATGTTGATGGGAATACTCCTCCACCAAAAGAATAGAGTATCACTCCACCGACAGGAGACTCTTCATCTAACTGAAGGAAAATCCTTTGGGAGTTTGGCAACAAATTGAAAAACATGTTAATGTACCCTCGGTTAATGGTGAGAAGTTGAATTACTTCTTTACCGGCAGATGAGTTAAGTTGTGACTTAATTGACAAGCATTAAATGTGGTAGTTGATGAAAATAACATTATAAAGCAAGTGTACAACCCGAGTTGGCCTAATGGTGGAGAATTTGTGCTTTTGAAATAGAGGTCACAATTTCAAATCCCAAAAAGGGGGTAGGGTATGTACACCTTATCGGCTTTGGCCCATTACCTATCAAAAAAACATTATAAAGCAAGTGTTTTGGCTCCTTTTTCATTTCACCGAGCATTCAAATCTTCGAGAGCGCGAAAATTCCTGAGCAAAGGCATCCTCAGTGAAGAAGTGAAGCAGTTCATCCAAGCACTCATCCTAAAGGTAGTTTGAGGTATTTATAACTATGGCTTCCTCATCCACTCCTGAATTTATTGCAAATTCTACTGTGATCAAAGTTATCAAGCGCCCTAGACCCGTATTCGAGCTTGTTCCCGAAATAGCAAAGAAAGATGATACCCTAGGTGCATTTTCTCATATTCCTAAGGGAGTAGTATATGCTGAAGACTCTAGGATATACATACATTGTCATATGGAGGAATTAGGAGATGATGAAATCAAGAACATGTATAGAACTATGATTTGTAATGAAAATGGCAATATTAAACCAGAACAAAAGGTAATAGAAACCCTAGGTTTTATGGATATTCTTAACATTCATGATTTTCTTGAAGATGTGATAAGAATAGTCCTAAGCAGAGTTCATGGTGAATTATTTTGGTTGGATTCAATTCATAAGATCACCAAAGAAGTCGTTAAGGCAGTAACAGGGTTACCTTCCACCGGCAGTAGGCCTAACAAAACTAAAAAGGTCTCAAATGACATAGTGATAGCCCTAACCGGTGCAACATTTGATAAAAGGTCTCTAAGGGTAAATGATGTGAAGGAAATCAATGTCAGATTTGTTAGTATGATTTTAGGCTACAAAGCTACGAATGCAAATAGGTTAAACTCAGTATCTAGCTTATGTATCAAAAGTGCATATGACATGGTTAATGATAATGCTAGAATAGATGTGTGTGAATGGCTCAAAGATGAATTGATAGACAAACTGAAGAAGATAAAGGGAGATAAGAAAGGAACCTTTAGATTTGGAAATTTGCTTGTATGTTTAATGTTGTAAACTACTAAGCAAGTACCTGGTATTGGTAGAAAAGATTTTGGCTTTGATATACTGGTAGGAAAGCAATTATTGGATCTATTAAACAACATGGGAGAAAATAGAGAGAAAAACATAAATGAACATTTTTAGGCACTAAAGGCTCGAATGAAGACAAGAATAAGACTGTCATAGGAAATTGTAGATAAATATCATAAGGAAATATGCTTTGTAATTAAAAAGGATGAAATATGGATGGAGGCAATTGTCCCTAGGACTATCTGGGTAACTGAAATAGGATATGAAACAGATGATAACATTATTGAAACTTATGCAAAAGCCCTCCTTAAGCACCAAAAGAACCCACTGAGAAAGTCTTTGGCAGTGCTAAAACAATAGAAAGTGGCATTCAGTCTAAGAAAAGAGTTAAGAAAGTTGAACAAACAATAAGGAAAGGCACTAGACAAGAAAAAACACTTAAGGAAGATGTATTGAAGCAAATTGGTATCAAAGAAAGTGAGTTGGAAGGACTTCAACGAGAAACTCATCTTTCACTGGTTGTAACTTCCTCTGAGAGTGATATACTAGCGGTATTCAAAAGGGTAGAAAGGAAAAGAAAACCCTCACTAGTACCCTCACCCACTCCTAGAAAAACAAGACAAAAGCAACAGGTAGTGAGGCCTCCAACAAAGAAGTTAACACCTAAGAAGAAAAAGGTAAAACAAGATATTGCTCCACTGGATAAACTCTTAAGTGAAATAACAGAGGATGGAAAGTTGAAAAACATTAGCAAATTGTACAACACACTTTCCACTGATGACAAAGAGAGCATAGAAAATAGTGTAATTTTACACTTGGATATTTACAAGAAATTTTTGATGCAAATTGTTAATAAAATACCAACTAATTTGTGTAGAAGACTAGAAGCTAGAAGGGTAGCTATTGTTGAGCTAGACAAGAAGATAAAAATTGAAAAATTACTTGTAGTGCATCCAGTAAACTGTTGGTATTTTGGTATGGTTTTGTCATTGATGTCAACACCTACTAAAACACTAGCACTCTGGAGATCCAACAACACTCATCGGCAAGCAAGTAACTATTGCACAATTACTAGTATATAGTTCATCGGTAGGATATAATGATCATCGACACTTGGAATGATATGGAAGACACTTGGTAATGTTGAAAACATCGTGTGGACACTTTGTTTTGAAGAATTAATAATTGATATATTCATATTTGCATATTTGCTTTTACCGACAAATAGGTCGAGGGTTACCTAGGGTTACACCAACAGGTTTATCTTTTCCAAATCAGCATGGCACGCTATGGAGATGATTAATTATTATTGTAAATACATTAAGCCGACATGTTCAATCGATTATTGCATCGGATATTATATTGTTTGTAACAAAATTTTATTGTAATATCTTGTAGAGCCGACCTACTCAAATTGGTCTTAGGTTATGGTATAAATGTAAGATCTTATTTCTAAGATCGAATGTGGAATGCAAAAAAGAATTGTGTGAAGGTATATGCAAGATTAAGCAGAGCTATAAATGAAGACATCATTTGAAGGTGAAGCTAGGTTTTTGTGAAAGCATATCAGCATTACACCGGTACTGAATCCAGCATATGAAAATGTTATTTTATGTAGTACATTCTTATTGGATTTAACCATCCAACTGTAGTCAGTGTGACTCCCATTTTGTGATTGAGTAGTGAGCTCTAGGCTGTTGGCCTTTCTGCATGTGGAAACCCCATTTATGTACACTTACTATCTGCAGTAGTATCATCTGATTGTGGGTAAGGTTTCCCACCATGGTTTTTCCCCTTACAAGGTTTCCACGTACAAATATTGGTGTTATGTGTTGTGGATGACTTTGTGTTTATGTCTCACGCATTAATCTTTACCGGTATAGCAATTAACTGTTAACACTGTCTATCGGCATACTTAACTAGTTTACTGGTATTAAGCATTAAGTTGTTTAAGTTGTTTTTGGTTTGAAATTAGTTGACAACTAATTCACCCCCCCCGCCTCTCAGTTGTCTCTAGGACCTAACAATTGGTATCAGAGCTTAGTCCTCCTTTTGCAGAAGTTTAACAACTTGAGGAGATCCAATGTCTACTAATTATTTCAGGAAGGACAGTCCTAAACTTGATGGAACCAACTATAGCATATGGAAGATCAGAATGGAGACACATCTAAATTGCATTGGTAAGGACATCTGGGATGTTACAAAGAATGGTTATACTACTACTGTACCTAGTCAGCCTATTCTTGCTAACTTGACAAAAGATGAAGAAAATGATTGCAAAGCAAGAGAAGCACTTTTGAGCGCTTTATCAGATCAACAAATCATGGGATTATTAGATAGGTCTACTGCTAAAGCTATTTGAGATCATTTGGAAACACTGAATGAAGGGGAATCCATAGTCAAAATTGCAAAACTTGAAAGCTTCTGGATCAGGTATGAACATCTGAAAAATGGAAGAAGATGAAAGGATTTCTGCTTTTATGGAAAGAGTTAATGAAATTGTTTTGGGTATTAAATGTTGTGGAGGAACCTTAAGTGAGGATGAAATTGTTTCAAAAATTTTAAGAGGATTGCCACTAGCATATAAAATGAAGGTTACTGCTATAAATGAGTTGAGAACAATGCCTAATGCATAAGTAACTAGGGATACATTGACTGGAAAACTTTCAGCTTTTGAAATTGAGGAATTTGGTCCTGCTACTACTATAAAGACAGATTTGGCCTTTAAAGAATCAACATCATCTGCTCCATCATTTGACAAATCAGATTGGAAAGCCTTTTATGCAAGAGAACTTGAAGAAACTAGGAAGGAGAATGAAGAACTTGAAGCACTATTTGCAAGGAAAATGCCTAAAGGTCCAATTGGAAGTAAGTATGAAGGTAAAGCACCCTTTAAATGTTTTAACTACAATAAGATTGGTCATATGGCTTTGAGATGCCCTAATAGACATGCTAGACTAAGAGAAGAAGCTAGAAGAACATACAAGCCTAATCCTGAATATCAAAGATACAGATTTAAGAAGAACAAAGACAAATCTTGTTACATTGTTGATGAAGGTGTGACTGATGATTCTGTTGAGGATCCGATAGACAATGGATGGGTTTTTGTTGCTATAACAGAAGATCAACCGGCACCTACTGTTCAACCAGTAGAACAAGCCCTAGCAGCTAAAGTTGAAGTAAAGGATGAATGGATCATTGACTCAGGATGCTCGCATCATATGACAGGAGACAAAGGTAAATTATTGAACTTTCAAGAATACAATGGAGGTTTAGTAATATTTGGAGATGACAAAGCCTATTCAATCAAAGGTAAGGGTACAATATCTCTTGATGGTAAGCATAACACTGACAATGTCTACTATGTTGAAGGATTAAAACATAATCTTTTAAGTGTTGGTCAATTGGTTGAGAAAGGATTTCAATTACAATTTAAGAATGGAAAATGCAAAATCATGAATAGAACTGGTTTAGAAATTGCAACCGATAATCAAACTAGAGGTAATATCTTTCATTTGAATAACAGTGAAAAGGCATGCTTGATAGCACATATAGATGAAAGTTGGTTATGACATAAGAGACTATGTCATGTAAACTTTGATTGCATGGTAAAGATCAGTACTTCTAAGGCAGTTAGGGATCTACCTAAAATTGTCAAACCTTAGAATACAATATGCAAGGAATGTCAATTTGGAAAACAAGTTAGAGCTAGTTTCAAAAGTATTCCAGAAAAATCCAATAATTCTCTTGATTTGATTCACACTGATTTATGTGGTCCAGCTAGAACTAAAAGCTTACAAGGTGATAGATATTTCATGCTAATCATTGATGATTATTCTAGAATGTGTTGGGTTACTTTTCTCAAAGAAAAATCAGAAGCACTTGCAAAGTTCAAACTGTTCAAAGAAATGGTTGAAAATGAAACCGGTAAGAAAATCAAATGTTTAAGATCAGATCAAGGAGGTGAATTCACATCTAAGGACTTTAATACATTCTGTGAAGTGAATGGAATCAGAAGACAACTATCAGCACCTCGGACACCACAGCAGAATGGAGTTGTTGAAAGGAAAAACATAACTATCTTGGATGTAGCAAGAAGTATGTTATCTGAAGCAAATTTACCACATGTATATTGGAGAGAAGTAGTCAGCACAATGATCTATACATTCAACAAAGTTCACATCAAAGGTGAAACCGGTAAGACCCCTCATGAACTATGGTTTGGTAATACTCCTACTCTTAAGTATTTCAAAATTTTTGGAAGTAAATGGTATATTAGAAGAGATGAGTATATTGGCAAATTTGATCCTAGAAGTGATGAAGGAATATTTCTTGGTTATTCATCTAAGAGCAAGGCATATAGATGTTTTAACAAGAGATTGCAGAAAATTGTTGAGAGTACAAATGTAAAGATTGATGGACAATTCAGAGGAACTTCAAGGTCTATAGACTCTAAACCGGCAATAGAAATTGTGACAAATGAACCTACACTAAATCCACCAGTACAGAATGAAGATCTAGTTACCTCGGTACCATCTGAGGATTCCACAGTAATTGAAGAACAACAGCAAACTAAGACACCCCAGAATGTAAAATTGAATCATTCTGAAGATCAGATAATTGGAAACAAATTTAAAGGAGTTATGACAAGAGGAAGATTGGCAAATGAAGAGGTATGTCTTATTTCTCAAATAGAACCATCATCTATTAATGAGGCATGTGAAGATAAATTTTGGATTAAAGCTATGGAAGAAGAATTAGAACAAATTGAGAAAGATAATACTTGGACATTAGTTCCCCGACCTAAAGATAAAAATGTAATTGGAATCAAATGGGTATTTAGAAACAAACTTAATTAATATGGTAAGATTGTCATAAATAAAGCAAGACTAGTGTGTAAGGGATATTCTCATAAAGAAGGAGTTGATTACAATTAAACCTTTGCACCGGTAGCTAGAATTGAGGCAGTCAGATTATTCTTGGCTTTTGCAGCTCACAAGAACTACAAAGTTTATCAAATGGATATTAAATGTGCATTTTTGAATGGAGATCTTGAAGAGGAAGTCTATATTGAACAACCTGATGGATTTTCTTTGACAGATGACAATGATATGGTTTGCAGGTTAAGAAAAGCTCTGTATGGACTGAAACAAGCCCCAAGAGCCTGGTATGCAAGATTGGATATGTATCTTTTAAAGATTAATTTTACTAAAGGAAATGCAGACACTAATTCATATTACAAAATAACTAATGATGACATCTTGATTATAGAAGTATTCGTTGATGATATAATCTTTGGAGGAGAAGATGGTTTATGTAAGGAATTTTTTACTAAAATGCAGCAAGAATTTGAAATGTCTATGATTGGAGAAATAAAATTCTTTTTAGGATTGTAGATTTCACAAACTAACAAAGGTATATTCTTAAGCCAATCCAAATACTTAAAAGAGTTACTAAAGAAATTTGGGATGGAGAATTCTAAACCGGTAAGCACACCTATGACTACAAATGACAAATTATCTCAAAGGGATGAATCTACACCTGTTAATCCAACTAGATACAAATCTATGATAGGAGGTTTACTGTACTTGACACAAACCAGACCTGATATTATGAATGCAGTATGTATTGTTTCAAGATTTCAAA
The DNA here is from genome assembly GCF_030272615.1 of Cryptomeria japonica. NCBI lineage: Eukaryota > Viridiplantae > Streptophyta > Pinopsida > Cupressales > Cupressaceae > Cryptomeria > Cryptomeria japonica. The sequence continues at coordinate 87,726,793 of NC_081406.1, forward strand.
TTAATCCTAGAGAAAATCATGAATTAGCAGTAAAAAGGATTTTTCGGTACTTACAAGGCACTGTAAATCTTTGATTATGGTATCCTAGAGATGAAAATTTTGATCTATGTGCATACACAGATGCAAATTGGGCAGGAGATGTGGATGATAGAAAAATCACCACCGGCGGAGAATTCTTTCTTGGAAAGAGATTAGTTTCTTGGTTGAGTAAGAAACAGAGTTGTACATCTTTAAATCAACAACAGAATCAGAATATGTTGCAGCAGCAACTAACTGTACACAGGTACTATGGCTTAAGCAAATGTTGAAAGACATAAAGGTAAAATGCAAGGAACCTATTACAATTTATTGTGATAACACTGTAGCAATTGATATATCTAAGAATCTGGTATTACATTTTAAAACAAAACATGTTTCTATCAAACTGAATTTTCTAATGGAAAAAGTTGAAGAAAAGGAGATAAAACTGGTTTATGTGAACACTAAAGAACAGCTTGCAGATATTTTCACAAAACCATTGCCTAAAGATGACTTTTGAATATCTCAGAGATCAGCTTGGAGTCATACCACCATCGGTAGAGACTTAGACAGTTGATGATTGTCATCAACTGGCAGAATTAACAAACAAATCTTTTACTCCGGTCTTTGATGAGGAAGCTGCTTCTCATGGGGAGTAGTTGGTATATTGAAGTGATTGGTATTTTGTATATGAACTTGATTTTATTATTGTAACTTTGGCATTTGACGTCAAAGGGGGAGAGATATCTATGGAAAAACACATTATCTTTTAATGACAGATTGGTATTGAAAAACTTTGGATAACGCATGTTGCTCCCAGGGGGAGAGATTGTTGTTTAGGAGAGATTGTTGGTTTTTGGTATTTGGCATTTCTATTTTGGCACTTTGATGGTTTTTCCATCTTGTGTTGCCATTAATGACAAAGGGGGAGATTGTTGGTATTTTGGTATGGTTTTGTCATTGATGTCAACACCTACTAAAACACTAGCACTCTAGAGATCCAGCAGCATTTACCGGCAAGCAAGTAACTATTGCACAGTTACTGGTATATAGTTCACTGGCAGGATATAATGATCATTGGCACTTGGAATGATATGGAAGACACTTGGTAATGTCGAAGACATCGTGTGGACACTTTCTTTTGAAGAATTAATCATTGATATATTCATATTTGCATATTTGCTTTTACTGGCAAATAGGTCTAGGGTTACCTAGGGTTACACCAGCAGGCTTATCTTTTCCAGATCAGCATGGCACGCTATGGAGATGATTAATTATTGTTGTAAATACATTAATCTGACATGTTCAATCGGTTATTGCATTGGATATTATATTGTTTGTAAAATGTTTTTATTGTAATATCTTGTAGAGCCGACCTACTCAAATTGGTCTTAGGTTATGGTATAAATGTAAGATCTTATTTGTAAGATCGAATGTGGAATGCGAAAAATAATTGTGTGAAGGTATATGCGAGATTAAGCAAAGCTATACACAAAGACATCATTTGAAGGTGAAGCTAGGTTTTTGTGAAAGCATATCAGCATTGTACACCGGTACTGAATCCAACATATATAGATGTTATTTTGTGCAGTACATTCTTATTGGATTTAACCATCCAACTGTAGTTAGTGTGACTCCCATTTTGTGATTGAGCAGTGAGCTCTAGGTTGTTGGCCTTTCTACATGTGCAGACCCCATTTATGTACACTTACTATCTGCAATAGTATCATCTGATTGTGGGTAAGGTTTCCCACCATGGTTTTTCCCCTTACAGGGTTTCCACGTACAAATATTGGTGTTATGTGTTGTGGATGACTTTGTGTTTATGTCTCATGCATTAATCTTTATCGGTATAGCAGTTAACTGTTAACACTGTCTACCGACATACTTAACTGGTTTACCGGTATTAAGCATTAAGTTGGTTAAGTTGTTTTTGGTTTGAAATTAGTTGACAACTGATTCACCCCCCCCCCTCTCAGTTCTCTTCGAGACCTAACATAAACTCACCTGATGAGATAGATAAATTAATCAGTGAGGCAAACCGAATAGTATTTTCAACTACTCACTGGCATGTAGCACTGATGGCAGGGAGAGTGAATGAGATAACAGAAGAAATTGTAGACCAATGGGACATATTCTTTGTTAAAAAAGAGAAACAAGAAGAGTTACTAAGACCTAAGACCATCAGGGTATATCAAAAGGACAAGGATAAGGGGAAAAGTAAGGTAGGTGGACCTCCAAGCCTAAAGATAACCAATAACCTACCCCCACCTCCTTTGGATACTCCACTGGTAGAAACTACATAGAATCAACCGGCTATAGAGAGTATGGAGACTCCTCAAGAGGATACAAATCCTAAGTTTGAAATTTTGTACACTATGAATATAGATACACAAGAGGTAAATGTTTTGGTTGACAGAGAAACCACTGAGGATAAAAAGAAAGATGTGACTATTGAGTCACTGGCTGCAGATGTTGAGGTTGAGGTTAATGATACTATAAACATAATCACAGAAAAACCTACTCAGATAGAGCAACCGGCTGAAGACACCACTGGTAAAACATTAGAAGAACTGGTAGATAAAACTGAAAAACAATCAAGAGAACTGGCAATGGACAGTGCAGAGGTACAACAGAGAAACCGGAAGTGCATATAGAGACTACATCTAAAAAAATGGCTATTGAGAGCTCAGAAAAACCTTCTGAGACATAGATGGAGAAACTGAAACAAAAACAGGTTGATGTACAGGTTCAGACTGAGACAATGCCACCAACTAAAACTGAAAATCTTAAACCTTTGCTAATAGAAATGCAAACACAAACTGACCTACCAGAGGTCGAAACAAGCAAGGTTATCACTACAACCGACAGCATGGAGATTGTGAAAATAGTTGAATGGACATTTGGTGCTTCAATAGCAGAATTCCAGCCTACAAATGTAACAGAGGTCTTACTAGACTCAATAAAGAAAATCACAGAGTGTAATGCACAAGCCTATAAGGCTATCGATGACACAATTCCTATTCTTAAATTGGTAGCACCCAAGTGCATTGTGGATAATAAAGATTCTTTAAGTCAATTAGACACATTGTCTAAATTCATCATCGGCAAAATTTTGACAATTGATCAAATCAATGAAGACACATTCAAAGAGAGGATGAATAAGGAGAGAGAGAAATTCTTTGAGGAAATAGTAAAGAAGAATAAGGAACAAACAGAAACCTTATTACCGGCACTAGGGGAAACAATTTTGGATTTCAAGAAACTATATAGGGACACATGTAAATCTGACATCCTGACACAGGACATAGATTCAGAGATCAACAAAATACAAACTAAGATTAACAATATTGTTGACAATCTAATAGGCACATCAGATTCATTTTTGGAAACAGAAAAGAAAATTGCAGATCTTGAAGAGAAGATTGAGAAGTTAGTAAAGGATAAAGAGAGAATAAAGGATAAGGCAAAGAGCTTAAAATGTAAACTTGGTCCCAAACTAGATTACCTCATTTCTTTGAGAAAAGAAATATCTAAGGCTTTGGTTCCCAGACTCAAAACATCAGAAGAGAAAATGCACATACTCACCAGTATAGTTCAGAGAACACAAGAGGCATTACAAGACAGCAAAAGATTCAGCGCAGTTTAAATTTGGTTTTGGCAGATATTTTCTAGATTGTAACCCACCGGTTACAAAAATCTAGGCAGGAATCACACTCCACTAACAACAAATGACAACCTTTGTCATTGATGTCAAAGGGGGAGTAGTGAGATGAGAAAAATGATCAGAACAGGACATCATCAGCTCAAGGGGAGCATACATTTTTGGGCACACAGTTTTGGTAAGACAATTTTGGCAAATTCTTTTTGGACATCATTTTGGACACTTTTTTTATTTTTCTCATGAGTGTTGCCATCAATTCCGAAGGGGGAGATTGTTGGCAAATGCACACTCCAATGAGAAATTGTAGGTGATTGAAGGTATTGTCATTGATGGCAACCTTACAATCATGTGATACTGGTAGGCAAGCACAAGCACAAGCACCAGCATCGGCAAACTCTACACCAGCATATAGATCACCGGCACCAAAAATTAAGATTACCGACACCATGACTGATAGGAATTTTGTGTAAATGTATTTTGTAATTAATTGTAAAATCTTTTGTAAGCTGACATCGCAGATTGTAATATGACTCATATATGTATGAGATCATTGTAGATCATTTAGTAGAGATAGATAGTGCGAAGTATGAAAAGAATATAGCAGACCTAATGTGCGAATTATTAGGATAAGGGTTTATGTATATTGCAAAGCTTAAATTGGTACTGAATCTAGTATAGAAGATGCTAATCTGAAGCAGTACAAGACATTGGATTTGCATAATCCAATTTTGTAAGTCAGTGTTACTTCTTTTGTAACTGAGCAGTGAGCTCTAGGCACTTGGCCTTTCTGCATGTGTAGGCCCCTGTTGTAAACAGTAATATTCCCTTATTGGCTAGTAAGTAAATATTGTGGGTCACAAATCCCATTGAGGTTTTTCCCACATCGGGTTTCCTCATTAAAATATTGTGTTATGGTGTGTCTCTTATGTTGTGGTTGCTATTCTTATTTACTACATTATTTTTCATTTACCGATACATAGTTTTAATATTTTTTTCATGTTATAAATCAAGAAAATTATCTAACCAGTCAGATACTGATTCACCCCCCCCCCCCCCTCTCAGTATCTTTGGGAATCCTAACAATCTTCACATGTGTCATTAATAGTTGCTGGTTCAATTTGAGAAATTAGACATACATTTTCATTTTCCAGTCTTCCTCTAGTCATAACACCCTGATACTTATTCCCAATTGTCTAACTTTCAAAGTGATTGAATCTTACATACCTGGGTGTATTCACTTGTTGTTGTTGTTCAGTCACTGTGGAATTCTCATATGATGCCGATGTGACTGGATGAACATTCTATACCGGTGTACTCATTGTAGGTTCATTTGTGATTATCTCAACTACTGGTTCTTAGTCCATAGACCTTGAATTACCTCTAAACTATTCATCAATCTTCACATTTGCACTCTCAACAATTTTCTACAATCTCTTGTTAAAACATCTATATGCCTTGCTCTTAGATGAATAACCAAGAAATATGCCTTCATCACTTCTAGGATCAAATTTGCCAATATAATCATCTCTCCTAATATAACATTTGCTTCCAAATATTCTGAAATATTTAAGAGTAGGAGTATTACCAAACCATAGTTCATGAGGGGTCTTACCGGTTTCACCTTTAATGTGAACTATGTTGAATGTATAAACAACTGTATTGACTACTTCTCTCCAATACACATGAGGTAGGTTTGCTTTTGATATCATGCTTCTAGCTGCATCCAAAATAGTTATGTTCTTCCTTTCCACAACTCCATTTTGCTGGGGTGTCTGAGGTGCTGATAATTGTCTTCTGATTCCATTCACTTCACAGAATGTATTAAATTTCTTAGATGTGAATTCACCTCCTTGATCTGATCTCAAACATTTGATCTTCTTACCGGTTTGATTCTCTACCATTACCTTGGATAGTTTGAATTTCCCAAAAGCTTCTGATTTCTCCCTAAGAAAAGTAACCCAACACATTCTAAAATAATCATCAATGATTAGCGTAAAATATCTATCTCCTTGTAAACTTCTAGTTTTTTTTGGACCACATAAATTAGTATGAATTAAGTCAAGAACATTATTGGATTTTTCTGGAATACTCTTAAAAGTTTCTCTAACTTGCTTTCCAAATTGACACACTAGTACATTTGGGTCAAGATTTTGATGGCCAATCGTTAGATTTCCGACCACATTTCATCGCACTACCAACAAAAACAGCCGTCGAAAACTTTGTGTCGGAAGTTCCAACTATCCTCGTGGTCATCGCAATTTTGACATTACCACAACCTTTATGACGACCACCATGCATGCTCATTCCACCAATGAATACCATCGCCATCTCGGGCTATCATCAGAATTCAGACACCAAAGTATAAAATTCCGACAGAGGAGTGTCGTGGGATGCAAAGCATCCTTGTCGGGCATTTCATTGGTGGTCGTCGGAATTCCGACGATGAGAGATGATGTGGGTCGAACGACTTTGCCATCGGTGCATGAAAGCATTGAACGAGTTCTACTTTTAAAAATTACATGAAACATTTTTAATTTATTTGATTCAGTGTTATTTGCAAAAAATGATTATCAATGATGTTTCCTTTCTCCAAGAATTGTCTAGGACCTTTCCGTCAGATAATATGTAACATCGAATGACTAAATTTTTTCTTTACAATTGCTTATTTAATTTAAGTATTATCTCAACGTGAATTAAAATTTATATCTGTACGGAAGCAGAACATACAAGTTGAAGAGTCTCTTGCATGCAAATTTCCTAAAAGAAAGCAAGCAGACATTATCTTGAATGACATGGAAACAAGCTCATCTACTGCCTAGAAGGGAGCAATTGGAGAATGGTAGAGGAAAGTGTTTAAGGGTGATAAATAGATAGATAGTATGCAATACAAACAAACAATGTCTGGAGTGTCTGATGTGACATCTCTAATTTATGTCCGGAGGGTCTAACTAGTTTTGGAGTTCCTGCGAAACCTATTGGGCCACGCTTGGAGGAAATCAATGTGTTCGTGCAAGGAGCACCTTTTTTCTATTATGAGAATGATACTTTTGCACCTAGGGATATTTGGAAGTCAATATCCAAAAAAATCTATAGTGTGGAACAAGAGTTGGCGGACTCGAAGTATAATTGTCAGCTTTCAGAAGACCAAGAGGTTATGTACACAATCTCCCAATAGAAGAGTGACCACAAGAATTACCTCTCCCCCCAATGACTATTCAGGAAGCACTTCCTCAAACAAAGGACTATTGACCTCCATGGGATCAAAGAAAAAAATTAAAGCATAGACTCTAGACGATGTGGTGGTGTCCTCCGTGAAGAACTCTACACTATAATTAAAAATTCACAAGGGAAACTGCAAAATAGTGAAGATAAATACAATCTTGAAAAGTGGGAAGAATGGATCTTGGTTTGGGTGGGGCCAAGTCAGGTGGCTCCTCTAGAGGTTGACGAGATAGAAATCATATTAGGATTTGAAAAAGATCACACTCGTGGAACTTCATGTGCAAGTGATTGATTGCGGTGTTTGGGTAATGCATTCCAAATAGATACAGTCTTGATGGCATGCAACTGTATCTATTTAGAATGCATTACCCAGACACCACAATCGATCACTCGCACACGAAGTTCCACAAGTGTGATCTTTTTCAAATCCTAATATGATTTATATCTCGTCAACCTCTAAAGGAGCCACCTGACTTGGCCCCACCCAAACCAAGGTCCATTCTTCCCACTTTTCAAGATTGTATTTCTCTTCACTATCTTGTAGTTTCCCTCATGAATTTTCAATTATAGTGTAGAGTTCTTCACGGAGGACACCACCACATCGTCTAGAGTCTATGCTTTAATTTTTTTCTTTGATCCCATGGAGGCCAATAGTCCTTTGTTTGAGGAAGTGCTTCCTGAATAGTCATTGGGGGGAGAGGTAATTCTTGTGGTCGCTCTTCTATTGGGAGATTGTGTACATAACCTCTTGGTCTTCTAAAAGCTGACAATTATACTTCGAGTTCGCCAACTCTTGTTCCACACTATAGAAATTTTTGGATATTGGCTTCCAAATATCCCTAGGTGCAAAAGTATCATTCTCATAATAGAAAAAAGGTGCTCCTTGCATGAACACATTGATTTCCTCCAAGCATGGCCCAATAGGTTTCGCAGGAACTCCAAAACCAGTTAGACCCTCTGGACATAAATTACAGACGTCACATCAAACACTCCAGACATTGTTTGTTTGTATTGCATACTATCTATCTATTTATCACCCTTAAACACTTTCCTCTACCATTCTCCAATTGCTCCCTTCTAGGTAGCAGATGAGCTTGTTTCCATGTCATTCAAGATAATGTCTACTTGCTTTCTTTTAGGAAATTTTCATGCAAGAGACTCTTCAACTTGTATGTTCTACTTCCGTACAGATATAAATTTTAATTCACGCTAAGATAATAATTAAATAAAATAAGCATTTGTAATGAAAAGATTTAGTCATTCGATGTTACATATTAACTGACAGAAAGGTCATAGACAATTCTTGGAGAAAGGAAACATCATTGATAATCATTTTTTGCAAATAACACTGAATCAAATAAATTAAAAATGTTTCATGTAATTTTTAAAATTAGAACTTGTTCAATGCTTTCATGCACTGACGACAAAGCCGCCTGACCCACACCATTATGCATAATAGAACAAATCAATATAATAGGCTATTATAAAGAATATATACAAAAATATGAAAGAACATTAAATTACCATTAAAAACCCATAAACCATTAAATAGTGAAAATAGATATAAATTTGTAAAAATCTCCCTATAAACACCACAACCATAACCAAAACAAAAAAAATTCTTACCTGCAAAAACTTAGCTGGTGAGTTGCAAGTCTACAACATCTCTCAAATGATCAAACCGTTTCTTAATTTTGTTCTTTTGGTTAGTCAATGGATTTAGTTGCATGTTCAAGTTTACTATTTGAAGCCTTCTTGTGAGTAGGAAATTGATTCAGGAGTTATGTGTGAAGAATTTGGCAAAGTAAATGATGACAATCAAACTCAAATTTTATCTATCTTGATTAAAGACTTTTATCCTAATGGCATTAAATTAAAGTTCTTTCTCTATTTTTTGGTGATCTATAGAGCAGAGGTTGCTTTGCATCGACTTGGGATACATTTAACTTGTGTTGTATCTGTGGAAATATGTATCCTAGGATGATGCAATGTAACCTCTGCTCCACCAATACTAGATAGAAGAGAAAGTACTTTAATTTAAAGCCATCACAATAAAATGCTTTCAAGACATATATTAGGTATAAAAGGAAGCCTACCCTGTCATTTGAAGGGGTTTACCTACAATTCAAGTGATCTCTTAATTATAAATTCAATTCAATTCCAAGTGAACATGCAATCAAGCATTCATCAAGAATTGAAGGAGAAATCATGTTAATAAAGATATTTAATAAAGATATCATCTTTTAAATTAAGAAATGGGTAGGAGATTAAGAATACAAACCTTCCATATTGCACACTTCAAGGTATATTAAAATCAATTTAAAGTGTATTCATTTAGCAACCTTTCATAAAATATTCTCAACTTACATATCATAAAAGGATCTGCTCCACCAATACCAGATAGAAGAGAAAGTACTTTAATTTAAAGCCATCGAAATAAAATGCTTTCAAGACATATAAAATCAAGTGATCTCTTAGTTATAAAATCAATTCAATTCCAAGTGAACAGGCAATCAAGCATTGAAGGAGAATTCAAGTTGGTGCAGGTGAATTTGGAAGACAAAAGGACTCAATGAAGCCAGTAAAGACTTTTGAAGGTCTTAGGAGTGAAGAGCCAATCAATTATGCACAAAATGAAGCCATTAAAGACAATCACCGTTAGTATAGATTGCAGGATATGCACAAGATGTGTTTGAAATGGATTTAGAAACTTCCAACCAAATGTGATTAGTGAGTATAGATGTTGTAGTGCAACTACCCAGGTACACATGCATGCAAAATATGTAAGCTTAGATAAGGCACATGAACTATTTGACATAAGGCCTCAAAGATCACCCAATATCCAATGACGGTTGGGAGAAAGAAAACATCAATTTTTTCATAATCTTAAATATTTCTTTATTCATCACTATAAATCTATTATGAATATAGTCTCAATATTGCAGAAATTTATTCTATTATGAATGCAATATTTAGGGATGTAATCTTTATATTTTTTTTTTAATTAGGAAAAGGTCCTAATACAATCCCCAACTAATTAATCTACAGAAAGATACCACTAAAGAAAGAAATTCAATCCTCACCACTATGGTCTTGAAGGCTTTTAAGACACTTGGATTCCTATTTTGGCCCACTTTTCCTTGACCCTATGTTAAGATAGTAAACTAGTTTGAGAGAATCCATTGGGTGGGAAATTGTGTATGGTTGCAATTATTTTCATGCATGGAAAGTGATTTAAAGTTTGGACCAATAGAGGATAAGTATTTCTTGAACCTTCAAGGATATGTGTAGAGCACCGCATGGATGTTTCTCCATTATTGAACTCTTTGAATATGTAAGTAAATTATTTTTGGTTGATGACACAGTAAGTGTGGTATTTGTCTTTTTGATATGTTGTGGATAATATTAATCAAATATGGAATTTTTTTGATGCTATATACACTATGTTTTGGATTGAATTTAGGTAAGCGAAGAGGTAATGGAAGAATAAAAGAGGTACACAAAGGAAGAAGAGTGAAATAGGTGGTTTGGGATGGAGGTTACAAGTATATATGATAATTCGTATGGATAATTTGTTGTCTATAAAGAGGCAAATAAGCTATCCCAACTTCAACATGAATGAATGCCTCATCTACAGAAGTAAAAGGTACCTCTAATGGTTTCAAAATTTGTCAAAATAGTTATGATATACCAAATAATCAAGTGGAATATCCTTTAGGTAACTAATATTATCTTCAAACTATTTATTTTGATTTTCATCATATCCATTCCATGTGAATTTCCCTTGGTTTTAGTCCCATTTTTTCTTTATTTAATATATATTCAAAACAAAATTTATAGATGCATGCCTCTACTTGTCTCACCACTCATTAATTGTTTGGGATTTTCATTCCATTCACCAAGGTTGGTATCTATTCTAAGACTTTGTGTCATGGCCAAGCTAAATTATTTGCCTCTAGTTTCTCTCCAATCTAGTCACCTAGTAGCATGTGAAATCTATCTCTTCCTAATTATTATTCTCTCCATCTTGTTAATGACCATTTCATTAATGAATCCTTCCTCATAATTTTGGATAAGTGAGACAATGTTAGCTCAAGGAATCTTTTCAATCCTCTTTCAAGATTCTTTCACAAGTAATAATCTTGCATATTGGAAAATAAATTATGCTTCTATTTTTCCAAGCTACTCTTCCTTATAATGTTTAGATTTATTCTAAAGTGCTCATTGTGACTCATGTTTGCTACTCTTCCTATTAGTCTCATTCCAATATCTCCTACAAAAATATGGAATGATTACATTTATATTTTATTTGTGTCTCCTAAATATCCACAAAATTTGGAACAATAATACAATTTTTTAATAATACTATGAGCATCACTTTGATGAAATGAGTACTAAGTGATCCATTCTTATGAGGGGTTTATGTAAACTACTCATGAGAATGGGTCAGCTTGACTCTAAAACTATGCAAGTGAATCTTGATATAAATATCTTAGTATGAAATTCTTGTGAAAACACTCATTCTTCTAGCATTGAAAGTTGTGAGAGAGTTATTAAGGGGATTCTCGTGTGTATAGATTCAATGTATAAGTTCAAGACAGATTTTGAGGTGATATTTCTTTCCTTTTGGTACATCTATCTTTAAATTAGATGTTCTTTTGCCTTCATGGTAGGGAGTAAGTAATTTTTATGTGGGTTCCTTTTTTCATTTTTGGATTATTAAGGAAAACATAGTTTGTGAAGAGGAGGTTTTGCTTGTTATCTTATAAAAAAATTGGGTATTAGCTATTATAATAAATGATAGACAAAACAATGTCCTCTAAGGTTGTTGAAAAGAAATATCTATATGATGGATTCTCTTCCCAATTTATCTTCAAAGTTATTTAGTAAATATTTGGGAAACCAAAATAGGGTATGTTGATTTGCAAAGGAAGAACTAAATCTCCCAAGCTTGTTCCAACAACCATTAAATTTTATGATTGGGATGCAAGGGAGATTAGTGGATTTGATGGGTTGGCTTTGGCTAGATTCACCTAAGACAATTGATGATTTATCAGGCATTGTTGCGTCGATGCATTGTTAAGGTTATTATGGTTGATTATCAAAGCTAGTGGGATTCAAATATAGAGGCATGTTTAAGATAATTCTTATCATTGGTTGGTTAATAAAAATATGGTTTCAAGATTGATGCACAAACATATTAAAAGGGCACTTTTATGATGTATGTGAAATAATCACATTATTAAGCAAAATAATAGGTAATCTATAGGCAAGAATACTCCATATATAGATATTCTATATGAGGGACATGACTAATTCCACAAACTATAAGATTGACTAGGCTTTTCTCATTAGTGGAATTATATAATAGCTAGTGTGTATTGTTGGCTAGATGCATGAATTTGTAGTTTCCATACAGCTAAGAAATGATAATGTTTCTAAGTACAAACCAAGTGGGAACTATGGACCCACTAATCTTATTTGTAACCACTCGCAACGACTATATTATGATAACTCTCTTATTGATAATAGAGAGTATCTAATACATTTATTAAGACCCTGATTATGGTCATGGTAGACCACACAAAGAATGACTTCCATAGGAGGCTAAGAAGGTGATCCATGAACAAGAGTTTGTTTCATTCAATCCTTAACAAGCATGACGAATAACCGAAGAGTACTCATACTCAAACTTCTGCACCCATTTTCCAAATTTAGAGATAGATTAATCTGGGTAGGGAGAGCTTGATCACCATTGAGTGAGGATGCCAAGAATATCTTTGATATAGATTTAAAAAAATGGGATTAAACCAGGGCTCAAGGACCCATCTACACAATAGCAATCATATGACAAGAGTAACCACTGCCATGAGATATGAAACTTAAAACAATGTGACAAAGATATTACTATGTATAACTTGAGAGCATTCAGAATTATACCCTTATTTGATCCAAGGGGTTATATGGAGGGGAAGATAGTGAGAAAGTATGTTTATGTGACTAATTTAGAGATTTTTTTGGAAAATTTTGCCAAAAAATCTCAATTTAGAGAGAGTGATTATTGTACTACCTTACTTTGTTTTGTCTTAGCTTGAAAAAAAAAGTCTAGTTTAGATTATTTTCCTATAAAGCAAAATTCTCTAACAATATTGTTATCAAATGCAAATATTTAGAAGCTATTCCATATGATATTCTTGATAAAACCATTTCTTTTATAGAATTTAGAAAGGTAAATATTTTAAGATTTGACTATGGAGATAGCCACCCAAGATCTAGAGGTCTAATGGAAAGCACAACAAAATGAGAAGATCAATATGACACAAATAAACTATATTCTATGAGACATGTAGGATATCATAAGATTATGAAAGTAGCTTAATCTTATGATATGAGACATAAAGTGATAAGTATCCTATGTATACCTTAAGTAAACTTAAATGATAAGGCATAAAAATGACCTAATAGTGGAAGTAGCTAGGTAATATCCCTATTACACCAACAATTATTGCTACTTGTTCTTTGATTCATCTCATTGATATGGCTCAAATTGAAATAATTCATTTCATCAATCAGAACAAATATATTCAAAATTTTACTAAGCAATAAAACAAGTCTCGTGATCCTTACTTTCCTTAAACTGGCCCCTTTGGTTGCTAGCCCTTTACTCACAAGCATTACTCTCACAAAAAATACAATCTCATTTTTTTGTAAGTGATCCTTTAATCATCATCATTTTCATGCTCCGAACACACTTACCTTTGCAAGTGCAAGTATCCCAAGCCTCAATCCAAAACTATAATTTACTATATTTGCAACAAGCTTTGCCACATCACTTCAAATTGCTCTTGTAAGAGCACAATTGTTAAATTATTCTACATGACTAATGCAATATCATGGAGGGGTGTAGTAGAATAAGACATATATCTCTATAAACAATATGACTTTTTTGAATCTGATCTCAAAGATCAATGATGAAAATAATGAAGATGGGGTTTTTAGTATGATATATGAATTAACTGAACTACATATTATAAGAATGAATAGGTCTCAAGAAGATCAAGGAAGAAGTATATTTGTTTGGGTGGGGAGTGGCAACCAGTCATCTTTGTGATGACATGGAAGCTGCGACCCCTCCCCAACATATTATGTTTACCCTAAAGCTCTTTTTTCCACTTTCCTTGATCTTGGGCATGAAGGCTCAAGCTCCTCTTTCCATTTTCTCTGTTCTTGGGTATGAAGGTTGAAGCTCCTCCTCTATTTTAATTTTTAGGGGTGACTTTACTTCTTGCCAGGTCTGAGTATCCCTTCTAAGAAGGGAAATGATCTGTTGTACATAACGTAACATCTCACATTCCATCCAAAGGCATCAAGGTGATAATAGAATGGCTCAAGCATTTTTGCTTCTAAAAATTTTGATTCACGACCAACGCATGGATAAAAAATATTTTTGTAACAAAATTTTGCATATGGCCTTTTAGGCCTAATTGTTGAGAGTAAATGTTCTATTGACATGTGTCTCTTGGACTGAAGCTTGTTGCTCTCTTTTCTTCTATAAAAAGGGAAATCAAGGTCATTAGAAGGGTTCCTTTTGGGGGGTCTCTTGAGGGTTCCAAAATTCTGGTGCCTTTGCGGTTCCTTTTCTAGTTCCAGTGGTGATTCTAGACTCTAGATGAAGGCACTAAAGGGAGCACATTGTATAGTCATTTACAGAGCAAATGAAAAGCATTTAGTGTCAAGCTTTGTGTAGTTTCTTGAAGGAGTTATATATAAATTTATTTTGTGATGGAAGTAGTAATTTTATTCAATAGAAATTAAATTCTGATCTATTTCTCTCCGGTGTATAATTCTATCTTTTTTAAATGATCAGAATCATGAGTTTTTTCATTTGTTGCATTGTTATGGTGTATGTAATTTTTCATTTAATGCTCCCTATTATGCCGAGGAATGCAGAATTTTTGTTAGTCTGGAATCATATTAAGGATTCACCTGAATCACCTCATTGTAATTGGTGGGTGGATTACTTAAGGGAAGAGGGTTTTGAGGTCCCAAAAAACTTGCCGAACATACTGATGGATAAGATACAGGAAATCTTTATTGTTCACAGTAGAATATATATATATTAATATAATTTATATTCATATATACACATATAATGGCAAGGATACAAAGGTCAACATACATGTTGATTATAGGTATGAGGAAATGCCAACTTTATAATTATGGAGGAGGTAAAACATGTACATGATAGTCATAGAACACCTCCATGGACCACATATATTACATAAACATCCATAGCATATAAAATCATAAGAGTATTAAGAATGAAAGTGTCAAACACCACAATAGATAGTAATACAACATAATTAGTAAAACATGCATGCAACTCAATTAAAGGGAATATCTTTTGAGGATCCAATTCCATGATAGATGTTATAGACAAATCACACTTTCATAATTAAAGGAAAACAAGAAAACTTATTTACCCACAATGAATCAACTATTATAATTGGAAGGTCACTTCACCAAGACAACATCAAGACAACAGATCAGTGCCTTATCCTAGGGTATAGATTCACTTACAATACAAAGACAATCTGATAATAAACTTCAATAAGATTCATTTGCAGATAAACAAGAATGAATATGCCATTACATACACAACCCAGATTCATACAAATGATATAATCATCAGATTTGTATTTTAAAAAATGATTCATAAAAATGATTTGATCATCATATTTGTATTCCAAAATCTGCCTTGCAGACGAATAAATTTAAAAACCCTTGACCTTTCAATTCACAGTGAAAACATAAATTCAACATAAAGACAATTATGTGAAGATCTCAAACTTCAGATGATATTGATATTATATTCATAATGATACCAGAAAGTAAATTCAAAATGCGATTGAGCTATGCACTTATCAAATTCTTGAACAGTTAAACTATTATAACTGTATCGGAGTTTTCAACATCAATAAAAGTGGCCAACTGGCCTATCCCTATCAAATTAATCTTAGAATCATTTTAGAAGACAAAGATGCAACAAGATTAGAATTACTTTGAGGAATCTTGGGTAGCAACCTGACATTTCTTCTTTTTCTATAGCATGGCTTTCCACCTGTCCACCTCTTTGTCTATTGGCCAACTGAATGCCTTTACCTCTTCCAACTTTGTAACTGAATATGTCCTTCTGGCAGCTGTAACTACCTTGGCCTCAAAAATAAACTTTGCATGGTCAACCTCAACCTTGAATAGTGAATCAAGCATACCGTTAAGGAAATCAACATCAACCTGATCATCTATATGCTTGATTATTTCTTCTTCCTCCAAAATCAAATCAAATTCGCTGGTCCAATCAGAAACTAATTTCAATTCTCCATTACTACCATAAATTGAAGGCACCTATTTACTATAACCTTCCCCAAATGTCTGCAATTTTTCATTTATAAGCACATCCTTCCCTATGAAATGCATTCAGTACCTCCACCATGTCTTTAGTGTCACTAATCTTGGGAGGGAACTCATCACTATACAGTATTGTAGTATCTAGCTTATCCATTAATGTGCTTTTTCCTAACCAAACATTGAACAAAGGTCCAAGAAAAGTGATAGCCTCAGACGATGTTTTACTTGCCTCTTTCAAAGAAATGTGCAAATCATGCACTACCATCAATTTTCCTTTCAATACATTAATCCTGTGTTTCAAAATTCCTAACACAACAGAGATAGCCTTGACATTTTGTTTATTTCAAGCTTTTCAATTTTCTCTATGTATTCCTCCATTTTTGTTGTCACATTAGTTGGTATTTCTTGTACTTGTTCTATAATTTGTATTGCAAGAGGCTCATTTGCAATTTTTTCTTTCAACTCCACTAACTCTCCCTCCAAAGCACCCTTCTTCATCAATATCTCTCCATTTTTTTAGATAATACAATCAATTGGTTATATGTTTTTGTGTATCTTCTTGACAAATCCTTTGTTTTTGATAAATTCATGAAAGAAACTTGAGTAAAAAATGAGGCAATCTCTGTGTCACTTGTGTTCTACAAATTCCAAATCATTCAGTTAGCTTTCTTTTCTACTTGGATATTTAAAAGGTGGGGCTTTTGAGTGGAAGGGGCCAAAGACCAAGAAGCAAGTGTCTTTGACATGGGATTAAATCTTGATCCTCTTATTACATCTCCAATTTAAAATTCAGTTTTAAAAATTGGGTCCTCTTGCTTCCTAATCTGATCAATAATAAAAATAGACTGGATATCCCAGTCAGGCATCATAATAAAACCAGTACTCTTAATCAATTGACTTGCCTGTTTCACAAATATTTGCTCCCTGTTAGGATCATATTCTTGTAGTGCCTTGATGATCTCCTCTTTCTTTTCTACATTTCCTTCCTCTATGATCAGATTTTGTCTTAATTGATTTTGTTTCAACCTTGTCAAAAAACTTTTAGATTTATCTAACTTAATAAATTCATCATGTTTCATGAACTCATTTGACAACATCACACACTCATTAAAGCCTTGAGCAAGGGCTTTGTTTATTTCTCCATGTTCTTCATTTTGCCCTACTTCTCTAAGATGTGTCCTTATTTGATGAAAGTAGTGTCATTGTTCTATAACAATTGCTCTATCAGGGTCTCTCCTCACAATTGCACCGACCTCTTTGTTTTTCTATTTCTTTGCAGGTGGCACTCGGTTAGATTGAACTTCATCCCCACTCTCTACATCATAAGAAGACACAATAAGTGGCCTCTTGCCATGTGAAGATTGTCCATCATGGGGGTCTTTCTGCTAAGCAGCTACTTATGGAATTTTAGGCATTTGTTCCATTAGAGTTTCATATAAACTCAGTATTTTGTTAATCCTCTCCAGGTACGGGCTATCAGGGCAAAAACTTGAGAAACTAGGGTCAACAGACTTCAATTCTGCTTCAATTCTCATCAAATTTTTCCATTTTCTTCTCCTTTCTTGTACTTCCTCTTTTCTCAGCAAATTTCTAACCACATCCTCATCATCCAATGGTTCATGGTCCTTTATTGTGGCCCAAGGTGTCATTTTTGGCAATGCACATTTCATAAATTGTTCAGGATCACAAAATCTAGACACAGCATTAACCAACCTATATTGTTTAAGGAAATTGTTTACTTCATCAAAGGGATTCCTACCAATGGTAAAATCAGACACAACCCCAAGCCTAGGAAGAAAAGAACCCTTCCTATGTTTGTCAAGTTATTCTTTTTCAACTAGGGTCAATTGCCAAATAAACTTCATAAAAGCAATCCTAATTGGAACAAATTTTGGTAAAATATGGGGAGGTTGAGGACACCCATAGACTCTGAGCACATTAAAGTTATCAAAAAAGAAAAAGTCCCCCCAGTTATGTGAAATAGACCAGTTTGGAACATACTGGTAAGGTCTCAAAACTCTCCTAACATTAATTGACAATCTTTCCCTATTTAATCCTAGCATTTCCATAATTGGCAAAACAATCCAATTTTTAAAGAAAGGGAAAGAAGAATGGGGAGAACTACTATCCCAAACCTGGGTCCATATTTGTATTGGCATTAAGACACCCAATTCTTCTTTGAAAAGCTCCAATTATTTATCCATGAACTTAACATTATAGAATAAGATTAAATGCATCAGCAATGAATAATGCTTAAATATAGGGTTGGGTGCACCACTTTGAATTTCACCTAGAGCATTATGAATGTGTTCAACCGCATAGCCCACATAATTGTAATCTTTGTTAACATCTGAGTGTTGAAGGTCCATAGCCATCATCAGTAATTTAGTTGACACTGTTGAATCTCCATCAAAACCCAACACTCTGCATAATCCATAAATTGTGCAATGCATATAATGGTGGAAAGGTGTGATGTCAAATGGTGGTTCGATACTATCGGGAATTATAACTAGTTTCCTATTCACCCTAGGCATGTATCTGGGCATTGCATGCTTCTTGATAACACCTTTGTGTTTGTCATAATCCTTTGCAATCCTCTCCAAATCTATATCTATACATGCAGCACCAGTAATTTGGAAAGCTTCAACGAATCTAGCTCTATTAATTGAAACTAGGGTAGATTGGTTCTTTCTTCTAATTACCCTAGATACTGGGCAATAGCGTTTGGCCAACTCTTTGATCAAATCCACATCAACATACACATTTGGTACAATTTACTTTGCCATATTTAAATCCCAAGGGTTTGACATCGGGACACCCATAACCCTATTATTCTAGAAATAATGAAACAGAGTAGTTCCAGTCATATGAAGCATGGTCCGGTTTCTGCATTAGCTCCATAAATCTTTCCATGCCAAATCATTTATATTCAAAGAAACCAAAGTCCCTAGCAGAAAATCTACAAATTCTTCTTTGTATTTCTTATCTTTCTTTTCCTCAGTGGCCTTGGGCTTGGAACCTCCACTTGTCGTGGCCTTGGGCTTGGAACCTCTAGTTCCACTTGTTGCCTTGCTCATTTTAGCTACAAGAGAAAAACTTAACCAATTTTCTAAAATTTTCCCACACCAACACTCTAAATTCTCCAACGTTGTTGTAGAGCTCAATTCACTGGATTAGTTCAAAGATAGAATGCATTAATGCAACTATACAAAATATTAGCTCGATCATGCAATTTATGGTATTTGGGCACTGTCACTTCTCTCATTAATTGGCACACTTGCATGTACTAGCTACTATGGCATTAATTCAAAGCTTTAAATACTGGAGCAAAATTTAAATTCATGCCCTTCTATTTGATTGGCAATTTCCATTCAAAACTTTTAGAGAACCCAACAAACAAGTCCATGTGTCAATCCTCATCTTTAATCGCACACTCGCAAGCAGTTATAACAATTTGGAAAGTAACCGGCGAGTTAGCGACAATGATACCAAATCCTCTTAATCGCAAGATCGCAACCCCTTTTACGAATCCTCAAAGAATGTCACGAGTGAGCGACAACCATTGATCTTCATCAAGCCCTTCAGTTGCAACCTCGCAACAACATTTGTAATATTATTTCTTTACCTGTGAGCTGGTGACCACTACAAATCTAACAAAACAACTTATTTCATCGCAATCTTGCAACTCAAAACTTAACTTGACTTAAACCCTTGTGAGCCCGCAATAACAAGACACTTAACCACCATTGCATGATCTCAACACTTTTTGACTTAAGACTTATAGACTCGCAAGCATGCGATGACCACAAAATCAGACCCAAACTTACTTGTCGCTAGATCGCAACATAAAATGCTAAACAACTTCAAAACCTACGAGCAAGCGATGAAACCAACTAAGCTATGATACCAACCACATCGCATGATCGCAAATTAAAATGACTTAACCATGAACACCTCACACGATAACATAAAATCACACCCATTCGCAACCTTGCAACATAAAATGGTCAAGTGCAAAACATCTTGCAAGGTAGCGACAACTAAAATCTCCCAGTACTCGCAAGCTCGTGACTTAAACTGACTTGATGATAAAGGACCTGCATGCTAGCGATAACCATAAAATCTTAAACTATTTATCTCTTGACCACAGCGACCTAGTGAGTACCAACAAAAATTGATGTTTTATGTTAATTACCTTCATAAACAAGTGTGAGCAGTGGCACACAGACCATTAATCACTTACTCGCTAACTCTCGCGGCTATAATGCATGGCATCACACCAATTCGAGACCTTGTGACCAAAGCAATTTCATTAACAATCTCCAACTCACTAACATAAAATACTAACACCCAAAAAACTAGAGACCTCGTGATTTAAACGCAAACCAACACTCGCAACTTAAATTGTTAAACATGAAATTTATTTGCGAGTTAGAGATGAAACATTAAACATGTCTCATTTTCTAACCAACTGTTTGACCACACTTGACGTTGACATGGACAAATAAAGAGAGGTCAACTCATATTTTCAATGCACAACAACTTCGGTTTACTAGCCAACTAAGACAAAAAACAAACACAAAACCCTAATCGCCATGAACATCATGTTAAGCATTTAATGTAGAACAATAGAAAGGTTCTAACAGTTATGCAATATGAATAATTTTTTGGATCTTGTGACACAAATTGTTGCATTTCATGCTCAACATAATGTGGAACCAATTTACTAATAATTTAAAAAAATAAATTCTAATTGTTTACTAATAATTCAAATTTACAATTAAAAATATGTAATAAGTATTTATTTTGGTTGACAAATTCAAGGATTACAATATCAAAAATCATCAATGACAACTATAGTATTGCAAATTGTAATATGAATCAAGAACTGTAGTATAAATACCTATAAACTGACTGCCAATTCACTTCAGTGACTCAGTCTAAGGCTTCTATATCCCAAATGGACTCAAGATCCGGAAACTGACCAGTACTAACAGGATCATATTCATTCTGAGTCAGTTATTCAAAAATTTCTTCATCTTCGTGCTGACTCTGAGTCTATGATCCATCATTTGTCTCAGCACTAAGAGTAGCACCACTAGCTTTTAAAGTGTTGTACAACCCTCGTCTTTCACACATGGAATTCCAGATTCCAGTGCCCTATCATATGGAAAATCTCTAACATTATGCTGAGTTACAAACAACCTCAAGCAAGTTTCCAAATTTTTGTCTAATTTGTTTCTAATCTTTAATGCATTGAAAACTCTCTCATCTTCCACCGACCCCAATATGATTATTTAACATAAATCAGAAAGTTTGAAATATTCTAGTATTGCAATATGCAATACTTCACTTTGATCTATCCTTTTCCAAAACCTTGTGATTGATCCAGGTTCAAATGGATTCTCCAAGTCAAACAACTGTTATTTCATACACAATGTAAAGCATTTACATTGTTTTTTAAGATGATCTAAATTTAAAATTCCTTCTATTTGTTGTCCATTGCAATATGCATCTTTTGAAAATATTAATATCAATTCCTCTAGTTTTTTATGAAACACCTTTGCGTCATTTGGATTATCTCCAATTGAATGCCAAAATTGAGGATACACACAACCCATGGCTTCAAGCATTTATTCTCGAGGGAATCTTTCACGAATCTCAGTTGAAAGTTCATATGCAATAGACTTCAAATTATCACTAACAATTTTAACAATCCTATCAAAATCTTCCTTTTTAACTGGTAGTGCTCTACCTTGCTTGCTCATCTTAGATTGGTGCATTGGTATCTGAAATCCTTTTACAAAGACACATAACTCATTGTTTGCATTGAAATGTAAAATCATTTCAGCATGATTCAAATCTATAATTATCTGCCACCTAAAAAATTTGGGCTTCGCCCTGTTAGATCTGAATATAGACCATCCAAGCCCAAGCATGTCATTTTATGTAGAGTGCTATACTCATTGATATACATAGTTATGTCTTGGTATTTCTTAACAAGTTTGTTCATTGAATCCACCATGGGGAGAAGACTAGCTAAAGTTAACAGAGTCTCTATATCACTTAACTTATGTAAGAGATCAGGAGCTTTCTCTACTATGAGGTGTTGCTCATACATTAGTCCGATCAAGGATTGATATCCAGTTAGAATTTGCTCCACTGGTCCATGCAAGGAGATCCATCTGGTATCAACATCCCTGAGAATCTTGTTTCCTACTGTTACTCCCTCAACAAAAATCTGAAATTCTACAAAATGTTTAGGACTTCGGCAGAAGTATGAGTGGAGCTCGTGGACTAGATCTTCAACTTTTGACACTGTAGAGAAATTGTTTACAATTCTATATGCTAAATTAATTTGATGGGCCATGCAGTGAATGCTAACCATGTATGGTGCAATACTAGTTTGTAATCTTGCGCAAAGACTGGTCCTTTGACCATGGATTACTATAGCTCCATCAACTCCAACACACACCAACTTCTTGGCAATTGTCAAGTCATCCATACCAGCAATTTCATTCAAATCTTTCTTAACTTCCAAATATAGATTTTATGTTGTTGAATTGCCCCTCATTTTACGAACATAGAGTAGATGAGCTTGGCGGACGTGTTCTTTTACAGTATACACATGCATACAGACCCAAGCAGTGTTATCTACCGCAATAACTTCATATATGGATAATGAAATAGATTTTGACTCTTTTACACTCTTGTAAATTTTTCTTTTCCACCTCAACAAGACAGTTTGTCATTTCCCATCCAGTGTTTATAGACCAATGTGACATAGGATAGTGAGGAACATTCAAAAAAGATAATAAATTATTATATTTTGGGAAATATTTCATAGGACACCCTCTCAACAGAATATGAAAAATAACACTCATCTAAATAGTCTTTGCTAGGTTTGCATCTTTCGCTGCATGTTCAAGCCCAGCCTTGATTGTATTTCCAAATCCACTATTACCAATCAGTGTCATTTTGTGGTTATGCTCCTCATATTTTGCAACATACTTAACATGAAGATATTCTTCCTTTGATTTCCATCTTACTACTGATGTTTCCTTTCCATCTATGATTTGTTTTTCATAAACCTTACCGATATGCTTTTCTATGGTGTCAAGCTTTAGCTGCATCTTCTTCTCTCTTTTAGTTTTCTAGCTACAAATCTTACACCTACATTATGTTGGTTGTTCATCATTGTTTGGGACTAGTTCAATGAATGGTTACCAATGTTAAAAAACCTTGTCATCTCCCACTCCCACCCCAATTTTATTTTCCTTTTTATTTTCTTCCTACCAACATCATCTTTAGTACTAGCATTTGCATCCGAGTGAATTATATCATTGTGTGTATCCCTTAGAACATCTTCTTTTGTGTCAGTATTGTCATCCTTATTTGATTCATTTAACTCAATGATAATTCCACCTTATGGTGGTGGTGAGCTACTGTGAATGGCTTCTGCAACTGCAGAAGTTGATGGACCAGAAACTTTGCCAATTCCAAAGTAAGATTTTATGGTAGTATCTTTAAATTTTGGGCATTTTGATGGCCTCCCAATCCCTTTAGTTTCACTTTCTTGAGGATTCTTACCCTTGTATGACATCCCAATCCCTTCACCACCCTGAGGAGTCTCAGTCTCACCCTTGTCTGACATCTCAATCCCTTCACCACCCTGAGGAGTCTCACCCATGTCTAACTGTGACATCTTGAGTCTTGACCTCTCACTATGAATTAAAAGTTAAAATTAATACTATCAACTATGAATAAATGATTACTCACCTTTATGCCTTCTCAATTCTCTGAATTGGGAATCAAGAATGCCTGGGCTTGTGTTGCAGGATTGTAACTCTGGTCGTCCGTCCTACAATGAACTTCAATGTTCCAACTCAAATTGCGGAATGTGAATCAAGAGCTCCCAAATTTATTAATCAGATATGAATAAATTGTAAGAAAGAGTTTTTCAAACTTTCAGTTGTATTTATATCAATCCATGATTGCATTTTTGGCGACTTGCACGAGCGTTTCAAAATGCATCTTGATTTAAGTGGGCCAAAATGGGTCCTTGAATTCTTATAATGTTTAAATTTCTATTGGTGAATTTGGTCGGTGCGTGCAATGAACATTTAATTTACCGTTGGCGAATTAGGTCATGGGTACATGGTCATTTTACTATTTCTAGTGAATAACAAAGGTGATCTAATACCCACGTCTGAGTGATTCGAGGTGAATATTATGGCCATGCACGTCAAATGATGTATGGTCAATGGCAAAGCCAGAATACAGTGGACCATTAACCCCAAAATTTCGGGCGATTTAACCACTATGTTTCCCCAGACTATTCACCATTTCCTCAAAAAAAAATGCGGAATTCGCCAATTGCCGAAGATTCGCCACTAAAAGTTTCTTTAAGGTCTTAAGGTTTCATCAATTACGTCTTTCGATCCTTTGATAACCAAAAGTCTTGTAGAGGTAAAACTCAAAAAGAAATTATTAAGTGGTGCTCAAAGGGTTCTAGGAGCCTTTAGTGACCCAGAATCTCGTAGGATTGTACATTTAAAGGAGGTTTAAATGTCTCTTGAGGATCCAAAGTTCTAGAGTATGTCTCAAGGGTCCCAACACTTAATAATTTTAAAAGCTTGGTCTAAGCTTCAATGGTGTCCTTGAGGGATTGTAGGATCCAAACTCTCATAAACAATATATAAAACCCAAATTTTGATGGAGAAAAGGTTTAATGCAAATTTAAGGAAAGATTTGAATTGCGGTTGCAAGATTTGGAATTTCTACACTAGAAATTTGTAGGATGTGACAATTTAGGACTAGGAAATCTAGGGCACAAGACTACAATTTAGGCTAAGGGTTTGACTTTAACTGAGTCCCAATTTATTCATAAAATATGAATAGGAGAGAAAATCTAATCTAAACCTTGACTTAAGCTAAACCAAGAAAATAGGGAAAATGGAAAGGAAACAAAGCAATAGTAAGATAAATGGGAAAATGAAACAAAGAAAAAGGAAAACAAATGAAGGAAGAAAGTAATGAACTTACTTGCTTCTAGGAAACCAAAAAACTAAGGAACAATGCATAAGAACAACAAAGGCGGGAAACAAAACGAACAAAAAAGTGAGAAAAGAACATAGCTAGGGCACTCAATACTTTGATCTTCAAATAAAGTTTCTTTGGTCACCTCATCGCTTAGGGAAATCACTAAATATTTTTATAATGTAAGGTAATAATAAATGAGCTCAAAATTGGCTTTAATACCACTTTTGTAAAAGGTAGACCACCATTTAATGTGGTTGTTGATTCAAGTGTCCATGTTATATTTAGAATTTCAAAATCTTGAAGAATAGGCCAAAGAGGCTGAGAGTGGGAACCCATAATAGACAGAGACCTTAGGACTACATCCCAAAGTCCCAATAGGTTCAAAATCTAAAAGGAAACACAAGAAAAATGAAAGGAAATGGGAAAGGGAACTTCGAGAGGAAAGAGGACATTAGGATAAATTCCTAAGGTGCTCTTGGGACTTGAAGTCCCAAAGATAAAATAAAACCTAACACGGGAAAAAGGAAAAGGGAAATTGGGAGACCATGAACCACAAGGATCATATGACTAAATCCTAAAGTCCTTGTCTGACCCAAAGTCCCGAAGGCACAAAGGCATAAAAATTATATCTTTTTACAAGATAAACATAGTCTAAGGCTCCTTCTTATAGAATAGTAGCCTAGGAATACTTATAACACTTGAAGAAACAAGACACTATTCATCGATTGCCACTATCCAAGGTTTTTTTGTTATTCAAACTCTTATTTAATTTGTCTTACTATATACTTTATAAATATATTTTCCTTCTTTTTTTAACTTGTCACTTTCACACACAAGCAAATAAAAATGTTGTTGGGTTCATAGGGGTTTCCCTAAGTTAAACCCCGAGTTTGGAATTAACCCTATGATGAATAAAATAGAAAAGATAACTTACCCTTGTGGGCTAGAGGCTATATCTAGAAATGAATGCTAAATTGAAATGTTATACCTTATTTATGACTCTCCCTTTCCTTGAAGACTTCATAAAAGGTTGATGTTGTCATTTATGAATGCATGTATGTCTTCATAAAAACTTGCTCACGGATGCCATCTTGAATGCTTAAAATCTAAAAACTTGAATTCACCTTCATTGTTCTAATGATGCTTGATTTCTTTCTCACTTGAATTTGAAATATGGAATGAATTTCTTAGATGAGAGATGATTAAGAGATGTTTCAAATGAGGGGATAAGACTTTGTTTTATACTTATCCTCGTGAATGTGTTGAAAATCATGAATAAGGCCAACGTCTTAAATTGTTTCCCAATTAACTTTTGTCAACCATTAGAGGGTTCAAAAATGGGTCCTTTTGGTTTGAACTATGGCTCCTAGGAGGACTTTGGTGCATATAATCCTATTCCAATCTATTTGGGTTCAATCAAGGTCCATAAGTCAAAGCAAAGAATGAAGATCATAGATTTGGCATTGGTGTGAGAAGGATCGGGCATAATTAGGGCATAGAGGGCCCACAAATGTAAACTTGAGACCCAAGTGAGTATGAATTTGTATAAGGATACAAGTTACAATGCTACACAAGCTAAAAAGGAGATAGAGAATGTCTATTTTTTCCCTTATATAAATCAAAATCTCTTGAGTGTTGGATAGGATCCAAAGAGGTTAGAAAGTGTTGATGGAGAAGGCTGAATGTGTCATTTTTGACAAAAATGAGGGAAATAATATTTTTGTATAAATTCAAACAACATAGAACTATATGTTTCCTTTGAGGATAGAGACATGTTTCTCATCAAATTCTATAGTTGTGCCTACTAGGCATGAAAAATATACAGTGGTACAACAACAATCAATATTTGAGACTCATTAAAGACCCCTCCAAATTTTGGCATCCAAGGTATGGACATTTAGGCTATGAAAGTTTGATTCTTTTATTCAAGAAGGGTGCGATTAGAGGTTTGCCAACCATTATAGAGCCTACAAGAATAGACGTGAAGTCTTAATTTTAGGTAAGCAACATAGGTGACCCTTTCAATCTGGCATATCTAGAAGGGAAAGAGAACCATTAGAGCTAGTGCACACTAATTTGTGTAGCCCTATGAAAACCATTTCTATTTGAAAGAGTTAATATTTCATTGCCTTCATAGATGACTACAAGCATACATGACATCGGTCTATTTTTTGAAACATAAATCTCCAAGCATTTGAAAAGTTTAAGGTGTTTAAGGCCCAAACTAGGAAAAAAAGTGGACACTTTATCAAAGTCCTAAGGTTAGATAGAGGGAAAGTGTATACTTCCAATAAGTTTGTAAATTTTTTTTAGTATCATGGCATCATGAAGGTGTTGAACACACCTGGATGTTGAGAGGGGGGTGAATCAACATTAACTTAAACTTAAACATCCATTTCCAAATTAAGCATTAAATCAAATCTACCAAAAAATAAGAACTAAAACAAATCATGCATCACATAGGACCAATATTTTTTATGTCAAAAAACCACGGTGACAGTTATATCAGAATATAATATGAGCAGGTTACAATGCACAAATTTTTGTTTTAAGGCTCATTGCCTAAGGAAACCCACTACTACCTAATAGAATTTTTGAGAAAGATAAAATGATAAACGGACCTACTAAGGAGATTCTCTATCTAATATTAGGATACTTTAAATATTAAATGAGAAAAACATGACCTAGATTGCTATAAGTCAACCATTTGCCATTTGTTGATGTTGCAGTCACTTTGTAACGTAATTACTCCATCACACTGGCTCTGCACACTTCATACTCAACTGATATATCTCTTTCTCAACTGATTTATCTTCACAAATGATTTTTCTTCTATAAATAGCCTTTCCAAGACCTCAAAAAATCAATTAGGTTGGCTCCAAAAAGACCTTTCAAATGTAACATGTGATACAAGATAGGTCAACCTCAAATAGGTGTATAATAAATAAAAATAGGTTGCAGATCAACCAAAGGTATAATTAAACCTAAACCACATCTCAATACATCATCCAAAGAAAATATGATACTCTACGATCAATCACAATTGAAGGAACCAATGTTGGACATCATCCTAAACAACATCAACATTGTGAAAATTGTTAATTGTTTACCTCTACACAACTGGGGAGAAATAAAAAAGAACATGTGGACCAAGATGTAATTAATATATATCATATACAGTACTCTTACAACCATCTCTTGAAGAGATTCATCATTAATTGCTAGTGTAAAAGAGGAAACCCACTGAACTGATAGAAAAAAGGCATCTAGATAGACTGTGACACTAAAAATATTGAATATTGCACTGTGGAATATGTAATCATATGAGTCTCATATTATTGAACCCTTATACCTTCCTTATCAAATTCCCAAGTCTACAAAAGAATACCAATCACTCCAAAGGAATGTGGAGCAAACTATTGAACCACTAAGATATATAGCTCTTTTAAATTGCAATCTAGAGAACAGTCAACCAAAACATTTTTTGTAGAAGATATTATGACATAAAATACTAGAAGAGAAATCCTTAGTGATTAAAAAAATTATCCCCAAAACCTCAAGGCCAAGCCATGCAAGGTAGAGAAATGCAGACCAAAATACCAAGTAATAGACTTATGAAAAATACATTGTTTACCCTTTAGACAATTTTCTTCAACCATACAAGTAAGACCAAAAGAATAAATGCCCTCCATCTAACTCCTTGAGAATGTAGACCACAAAAATGTAACTACATCCCATAGTCATAGTATAAAGAATGTGTAAAAATGTGTTACCATATATACATACCATACATCCAAACTAATATTCTACCATGAATACATCTGCTGGTCTTTTAGACTGACTTTAATTATGTTGATCATATGTCACTAACTATATTAAACCATCTCTCTCAAATGTCTCTATAAAAATATGTTGATCTCCCAACATTTCTCAGCCTCTTCAACAATATCAACCATCCTCCATATAAGTCTTATAGGTCATCATGTTGACATCAATGACAACATATCTAGGTTGACATTAATGACGACAATAGGCTGCACATATTGCCAATAGAAAGAGTTGACAAGCAACTATACTATACAACAAAATGGAGTGGTTGAGAGAAAGAATAGAACCATTGTGGAGATGGCCCAAGGAGTATGTTAAATCCAGGGACTCCAAAATGAATATCGGGATGAGGCTATAGTAAAAATTATATATTTGATAAATAGAAGTCTCACAAAGGCATGGACAAAACACAAGTGGATAGTTAAGAACTTGAGAATGTTTGGGTATGTGGCATATACATTTGTTCCAAAAGACAATCTTGAGACAAAATTTGGATGACAAGGGTGAGAAGTGCATCTTCATGGGTTGTAGTGAAGAGTCCAAGGAATATAGGTTGTATAACCTAGTCACTAAGAAAATAGTAAACAACAAATTTTGTTGAGCTCATTAAAAATGAATCATGGGATGGCTCGAAGGACACCTCTTAAAGTATCTTAGTTAGAGTGCTTATTGATGATGAATAATAAAAGTATAAAGAGTAGAAAGATAATTCTATAGCAGGTATGGAGCTTAGTAGTCAACTCTAGAGAGCTCTAGACAGATAGTTCTAGATAGCTCTAAATGTAGTCAAGTAGTTAAATAGATAGTCAAAAAGTTTATCTTCACAAAGATTTAGACAACTATGGACCATTGTAAAAACAATGGATACAATGAATAAACAACTCCGAATAGTGTCTTCACAACAAAGAAATAGTAGAAGTGAGAGTTCAAATCCCACTCTCGCTTCCCTAATGCCAAAAAATGCCAAGAGTCTAAGGGAGATCTACAAACTAAAAGATATGATGATGAATTTGATAAAAATGTGGGTTTTACATTATTTTGTCATAGTGGCCTAATTTATTTTGAGGATGTTGTGAAAGAAGAGAAATAGTGTGAGACCATGGATGAGGAAAATAGATGCAATAGAAAGGAATAGAACATGGGAGATAACCAATTTGCCTCTCAATAAGCAAGTTATTGGTTTGAAATGGGTCTATAAGACCAAGAGAAATGTCTATGCAAGGATAAAGAGGCATGTGGAAAGATTAGTTATCAAGGGATACAAATAGAAATTCGGTAGAGACTATGACATGAGACATATTCTCTAGTTGGAAGAATGAAAACCTTGTTGGTAGTCATAGAAATTGTAGCCAGACATAAATGAAAGGTATTTCAAATGGATGTGAAGTTTTCCTTCTTGAATGGAGTATTGTAAGAGGAGGTGCATGTGGAGCAGCCACCTAGTTATGAAATTTTAAGGGAAAAAAAACAAAGTTTATTGGTTGAAGAGGTCTCTTTGTGGGTTGAAGCAAGAACCATGGGCATGGTACAATATGATTCACTTATATTTGTTGAGAAATGGCTTTAACAAAAATTATGGTGAGCACACTCTTTACATCAAGGCATCTAATAGTAATAATTTTATTTTTCTCTTGTATGTAAATGATTTAGTTTTTACGAGGAATGTTGATTTCTTCATTACTAATTTTAAAGAGGCCACGAAAAGAGAATTTGAGATGATAGATTTAGATCTCTTGATGTATTTTCTAAGCATGGAAGTACTTAAAAAAGATGCATGATGGTATTTTTATCTCTCGAGAAAGGTATACAATAAAGATTTTGAAGAGATCTAGGATGAAAAATAACAACCCTACACTAACACCAATAACCATAGGTCTAAAGTTGAGCAAGGAAGATTGCAACAACAATGTGAATTAAACTATGTAGAAAAGTATGGTTAGAATTTTAATGTATTTGACAACAACTAGGTTGTATATAATGCATGTAGTATGTTTGATTTCTAGATTTATGGAGACTGTAAAGGAGACACATTGGCAAGCGAATAAGAGAATCTTGAGGTATGTAAATGGTACCAAAGGATATGGTATTTTGTATACTTTAGAAAATGAGTTTGGGCTAGTTGGATACACAAATAATGATTAGGTAGGAAATATAGATGATAGAAAGAGCACATCAGGAATGTTTTCTATTTGGAATTGGGAGCTATTTGATTTTCTTCCAAGAAACAGCACATATTCTCTCTTTTTATAGTCGAGGCTAAGTATATAGTAGCAAATGCAACATGTCAAGATATTTGGCTAAGGAGGATCCTAGTTGATTTAAAGGAAGAACAAGAGGATGGAAAAATATTTTGTGAAAATGTTTCACTGATACCTTTGATGAAGAATATTGGTTTTCATGGAAGAAACAAGTACATAGAAATCGGACATCATTTCATAAGGGAGTTAGTTGAAAATGGTACCATTGAAGTTAATTTTTATAGGTCCAAGCAACAACTCAGAGATATTTTCACAAAGCTATTCAACGGAGACAGTTTTGAATGCTTAAGAATAAATTTAGGCATTTCTTATTTAGTCAGAAATTGAGCATGGATTGCGACTTAGGACAAAGTGGGAGTCTTGGAAAAGTAATTTCTCCAAAGCCTCCCATTAGCCATCTTCCTACTAGGAGTAGCTAGAGATTTCCTTGGGATCTTGATCCTTCTTTCTCTTGATGTGCAACAGCAGCATCCAATGAATTAATTGCTAGTAGGTAAGTTTGAAATTTGAAATTTGAGTGGGAAATTTTGTAGAGGATAGAATAAGACAAAAAGGAAGGAATGTTCTTCCAACAGTCGGTCTTAAACCACACACTAAGAACATATGAAACCTAGATAATGTCAGCCAACTCTGAATGTTCAGTACTTTTAAGTCTAGAAATCAAAGCTTAGTGTGTGTGATTTAAATTGTCTGAACGATTAAAATATTATTATATACAGCAACAAATTCGTTGAGCTCTAAGAAGAATAGAGGAATATTGAGAGTCAACAATTGATTATGTAAGGGAGTTTGGAGTTGATTGTGTAAGGGTGTTTAGTCAAGGAGTTCTAAGAAGCTCATGACTGTATGTGGTTGGGTGCAGCTCTAGACCACTGCAGATAGAGTATTTGTAATTAGTCTATATTCTTTGTTTGAAGTTATTTCGTAAATGTCCATTTTATGATAAACAGAAAAGGAATTTGCTTTGTCTCCAACTATGTTGTGTTTCATTTTATTCTATGTGTGTTTATTTCCACTTGATTGGCAAATTGGGCAGCCATCTCAATGGTTTGTGTTCTGTTTTTGGGTATTTAATTTGAAATAGACAACGAGAGGTGAAGATATTTAAACCACAACTTAGTTTTGAAGGGACACCTGCATTTATGAAGGACAATAATGGTGAAATCAGATAGTAACATAATCAAGCCATTAAGAGTGTAGGACATTTAATGACAATCCCATTTCATTCAAAATACAAATCTATTACCAATATACACAAAATATTATATTATATAACAATATCCAAAGGCTCCACCTGAAATGACAATGGCTTCCATCTCCATCAAAACTACCAATCTGCCTCCTCTTCCACAATATGTTTCACATGCAACTTCAAAACTTTCCATTATCAATCCTACTGTCGCCACCACATACTGACAAGCCATTGATAATCGAAAACAATATTAGAGTAGATAGACAAGCTGAAAATATGTAAGAAAAGTGGTATAGTTTTATAACAGCTTAGCAGAGCTTTCAGGGCATAGAATTCAGTCTTATCAACTGTCAGCTGATTTGTTTGTAATGTAGATTTTCTACACATTTCAAAATCAGTTTGTCTGTTAAAGTAAGATACACCAACCCCACTCTGATAATACCATAAGCAGATTTCGTGCATTTGATTTTCTGATAAGAAAAGTTGATCATTATAGTAGTTAGAAATTTGATACTAGTCATTGCTCATCTTATAATAATAGTTAGAAATTCTATACATGTTATTCTTCCTCTTGTAATAAGAAATTTGCAAAGATGAGTTGTGAAAGTGAAAAGTGTTGACAAAACAAAGAATTTGATAAAAATATGTATAAATGCACATGGAGGAAAATCCACGTTATTTGTACATGCTCGAGAAGAGTTTGTGCATACTTTCTCAGTCATATTATCTCAAGACTATTGGCCACCAAGTCGAACTCAAATAAAGTGAGTTAACACATATTTTTCTCCGTATGTCACAATAAAGACGACCTTTCTATGTTTTATAATAAACACAACGTGTAAGGACAAATGTGGAGATAAAAAATTCCATTTCTCTATGTTTTCATAAGAGAATTTTCTTTCATATTTATTTGTTGAATGCATATTTGTCCACGGCAGTTTTGGAGGAATCGACCTGGTCGATAGGCTATTCCATCTAATAAGTTTAAAATTTTGGTAGTCTTGGTTCTTACAAAATAGTTATTTTAATTAAAAATTAGCATTTGTATCAAAAGGTGTAATGATTATGTGGATAGTAAGATATATGTAAAATGATAAGGAAACAATTGATTTATATGATTGCTTACACTGAATAGATTTGATTGTGATCATTGATATGTCTTCTTTGTTAGGTTTGTTGGGGTTATGGTTTGATATAGAATCGGGGTTAGGGTTAGTGTTAAGGTTAGGGGAATATAATGTTTTGTAGACAAGTTTGTTTAGCATCTGATAAAGGGTGCATATCTATATGAGGATACATATAGCACAACATGCTTTTTAATCTTATTAGATAGTGTTAGATTTTGTAGATGTAAAGGAGACAAATTTGTCAGCTTGCCATTTATCAAACTATTACATTATCAATTCATAGTTTTGGTTAACCAATTAATAAGAGATTTATACTTTTGAGGGGAATCTTTATTAATCATATTGAAAAAATTGATATCCATGCAATATTATTTCATACTCAATAATGTTATTTATGAAAGAAAATTAAAGTCTAAATGTTACAAGGAATAACTTATCCCTCAAAGCGAAAATTTGAGTTGCATTGGGAAAGAAGGTCTCAATTTGTAGAGAAACAGAGCCGATAGCCTGCATTCGAAAATGGGAGGAGATCTAAGACGCAAAGAACCTGACAACACGTCGACCTGGAAAGCAATGCCTAAAGTCTGGGCAAAGCTGGAGAAGGGCTCTCTCACCAGCTTCATGGAAAAGCTTGAGGACTATGACAAAGATAGGGTTAACTTAGCCATTTCCAAGATTTCTGAAAACTGGTCTAATGGCTCTTTTAAAATGTACGGAGTTAAATTTAAGTTTGACGCTGGGCTTATTTCAAATGTGACTGGAATGCCCCACATCGGGCTTAACTTCTTTCGAGACCTCAAGGTCTCCAACAATGCGGTTACCCTATTCCCGCGGAAAGAGAAAGAGCGGGCCAAAATTGGCAAGGCTATCGGGGGCTACTACGATGCTGCAAACATCAAGAAGTTGTGGGGCTGGGTCCTGAACACAATCATGGAGTATATTACGGTTGAAGACCGTTTCTCTAGGGCCTACACCTACCACTTCGTGCTCTTAAACCATTTCAGACATGACAAAAAAGTGTCTCTGCCCTACTACCTTTTTCGATCCCTCTCCAGGTCCTTGAACAAGCACAGGACTAGCCCCTCCAGCTCGATTCTCCACTACGGGCTCCTATTGCTCATCTATGAGCATTGCAAAACCCTCACTCTACAGGAAAATAAGCAGATTTTCGCTTCCCCAGGTAAAAGGAGGATGGAAGAGGGAGATACTAGGAAGGAGAAGACGTCATCCAGCAAGAAAAGGAAAAGTTCCCCCGGGTTGGAAACTGAGGACCCTATCAAGGAAAGCAGTGGTATGAAGACAGATGACTCTAACGGTGAAGACAGCTGGAAAGAAGAGGAGCTGGGCAACGAGGAAGAAAGTGGAGATTTCAAGCTTGGTCAAGATAGCCCTATTCTAAGTGATCACCCTGGTAAGGACAATAGCCATCTGATGGAGGAAACGGCTCCCAAGGATAATGAGGAAACCGAAGTTAATTCTGAGAAGGAAACAAACAAAGGCTCTGAGAAGAACCTGACTGAGGAAAGGGATAGCAAGGACAAGGAAAGTGCTTATGAGGGGCTTATCCTAGATAATCTCAAGAAGCTCTCGGAGGCCAGAATGAATTTCAACAGACGGACTTACGAAACCCTGAAAAACCTGGAGAAGAAAGGGATAAATTCGGATAAAAAGAGAGAGGATGAAAACAGAGAGCATATTAATTGGAAGCAGGAAATGGAGAACAAGGTAAAATCGCTGGAAGAGGGAAAAGAAGCGATGAAAAATTTGATGGGAATTATCCCAAGTATCCTCTCTGCTATCACCAAAAACCTGGAAGACATTGCCAAGGTCTTTGACCATACTCCTAAATTGGTTGTGGATCTTGACCTGGAGGAGGAGACCATCCAGACTAGAAATGGTGATGCTACCCCGACGAGCGGGACTGCGAAGAGAACCAGGGCCAGTATCAAGAAAGTTGTGGCTGTTGCTACCAAGGACCCTTCCAACTTCAAAGACAACATCAAAGAGCTGCAAGAAATTAGCAGCACCCTGGCTAAAGCTCTGGATAAAATCTGATTCCTAGATGGCCTGCTGGCTTTTTGAGGCTTTTGTGGGTTTTCTTCAGTTTCTCGCTAGTTTTCTCCTTTTAGTTTTGTTCCTCTCTATTTCTCATGGCTTTGTTGTTTAAGTCTTGCTTGTAAAGGGTTTCGAGGCCCCTTCAAAACCTATTTTTTCATTAATCAAAAACTTATCCCTCATACCCCTTATTTTGTTAATTTGAATCTTAGTAATTTGAATCTTTGATTTCATTTGGAACTATCAAATTTAAGTGCCCATCTCAAATTACCTATTTTTTGTTATTTATTCTTTGCATTAAGGATAACTAAATTATCATTTTAAAGTTTTCTCAATCATCACTCATGTGCCATCTTGCACCATCGTTTTAGCTATATACATCTTTTGAAAAAAATTGTCTTCGCTTTCTTATTTTGTGCCCTTATAATTTTTCCCTTTTAATAACACCAAACAGTTCCTTAAATGAAGAAACCCTCATACAAATGCACTCAAATAGTAAGAAGCATTTTCAATTTTAATTTTTTTTAAGAAAAAGAGTAAAAATTGTACTACATAGAACACAAAAAAAAATCATAAAATTTATGTGATAAGCCATGATTTAATCTGAAAAGTTTTCTCCTTAATAAAAAGAAGAGCA
Organism: Cryptomeria japonica; assembly: GCF_030272615.1. Lineage (NCBI taxonomy): Eukaryota > Viridiplantae > Streptophyta > Pinopsida > Cupressales > Cupressaceae > Cryptomeria > Cryptomeria japonica. Next base: position 87,763,244 of record NC_081406.1, read on the forward strand.
TAAGTCACACTAGAGATATGAGAATTCAATTTCACTTCTAACATATATATAACTAAAACAGTTATTTATGAATAGTAGATTCAGTGTGTACCGTACATACTAGAAAAAGGCTGCTGTGGAATAAGAAGTTATTAGGTTTTAAGAAATCCTGCATTCTAAGAACTAATATATTTTTTCAGGTCGATATAGAAATTTAAAAATAGATAAACACAAATAGAATTGAAATGATATAACTTCTTATATTTCTACTTCAATCTAATAATATAAATATTCTTAGCTTCTATCTCCACAACATTTTTCTTCCTCTGTCGCTCCCTTAAAGAGGATTTTGGTGGTGTCTAATAATGGAGAGTTTCTCACTACTTTCTGAAAACGAAGAATATGTGGTGACTGTTTATTGGGCAAGGAAGGATGATTTGCGGAACAATAAAAGTATGCTTGAGAACATTTTCTCGTTTTCTTCTAATGATTTGGAAGAATCTTCATCTATGGTAATTCAATCAAAACTCCATTGCTTCTATAGAAATAAAAATAGGAAATTTTTGCCACGAACTTTAGGGTTTCTATGAGGTATGAGTGGGTTTGTATGAATAGTCGGTGCAGGATAGAATGAGACAAAAGGAAGGAATGTTCTTCCAACGATTAGAATATTACTGTATGTAGCAGCAAGTTCGTTGAGCTCTAACTATAGTAGAGAAATATTGTGCGACAACAATTGATTGTGTAAGGGAGTTTAGTGGAGCTCCAGACAAATAGAAGCAAGGAGTTCTAAGAAGCTCTAGATCACTGCAGATAAAGTATTATTAATTAGTCTATATTCTGTGTTTGAAGTTAATTTGTAAATGTTCATTTTATGATAAATAGAAAAGGAATTTGCTTGTCTCCAAATGTGTTGTGTTTCATTCTATTTTATGTGTGTTTATTTCCACTTGATTGGCAAAGTGGGCAGCCATCTCAATGGTTTGTGTTCTGTTTTGGGAGAGTTTGATTTGAAATAGACAACGAGAGGTGAAGATATTTAAACCACAACAATGGAAAAAAAAAATATCAACACAATCAAGGCATTAAGAGTGTTAGACATTCAATGACAATCCCATTTCATTCAAAATGCAAATCTATGACCAAGATACACAAAATATTATATTATATAACAACATCCAAATGATCCACCTGAAATGACAATGGCTTCCATCTCCATCAAAACTACCAATCTGCGTCCTCTTCCACAATATATTTCACATGCAACTTCAAAACTTTCCATTATCAATCCTACTGTCACCACAACATCCAGACAAGCCATTGATAATCGAAAAAAATATTAGAGTAGATAGCAGAAGCTAAAAAAAATGTAAGCAAAGTGGTATAGCTGTTTTATAACAGATTAGCAGAGCTTTAAGGGCATAGAATTCAATCTTATCAACTGTCAACTGATTTGTTTGTAATGTAGATTTTCTACACACTTCAAAATCAGTGTGTCTGTTAAAGTAAGATACAGCAGCCCCACTCTGATAACACCATAAGCGGATTTCGTGCATTTGATTTTCTGATAAGAAAAGCTGATCATTATAATAGTTAGAAATTTGATACTAGTTATTGCTCATCTTATAATAATAGTTAGAAATCTAACACTAGTTATTCTTCCTCTTGTAATAAGAAATTTGTGAAGATGAGGTGGAATTATGGGGCCTGTGAAAGTGAAAAGTGTTGACAAAAGATAGGGTTGGATTAACTATTTATGAATGCACATGGAGGAAAATCCACGTTATTTGTACATGCTCGAGAAGACTTTGTGGATAGTTTCTCAGTCATATATTACACATTATGTATTTCGTTTACGTAGCCAAGTAATAAAATATTGAAAAAAAAAAATTTATATTAAAATCGAGGGGAGAGAGAACAAAATATTACAATCAGACCAGGGAGGAGAAACCTCAGCCTGGCAGGTTCAGATTGTCAGATTGAGCAGCTATAGGTACATAGCATAAAAAGACAAACACTAAGTAGGAAGTCCGGATACAAAGCGCATATAGCCAGCAACAAAAAGGGGCAGCAAAATATCAGAAGTTACTGAAGGATGGAGTTGTGATCCTCCATCCAAGTGGTCCAGCCAGCCGGGCCTTCCATCTAAACAACTTTTTTTCTTTCCTGTATTTGGATCAACATCTCCATCTGGTGATAGGAAGGGCCCCTATTGTCCTTGATTTCTTTAGTGAGCTTGTTGAGGGCTTGTTCAAACAGGGAGATGTTCTCAGCACACCGCATCCAGTCATACCCGCATCTCATCTCATAGACAAACATGGTAGAAGAGCCATCTTGTAGGAACCACAAAAACTTGTCTCTTTCGATGTCCATGACAGCAGAGACCTGCACAAGAATGTTATGAAAGGTGAGTCTTCTAAAAGCCTCAATAAGGGTCCTGATTCGATCCTAATACCTGTCCTCATTCCTAATCTTCCAGATATACCAAAGAATGTTAGCAAATAAAATGGACCAAAGAAGGTTGGCATCCTTTTTAATTCCATGAATAAAGCCAATAACAATCTCTATGATAGAAATAGTGCAAGGAATTAAAAAACCAAAGATAGACCAAATATCTCTAGCAATGATACAATCAAAGAAAATATTCCTAGAAGAGTTGGGAACATTACAAATCGAGCAGAGATCAACAGTATCGTTATAGTTTCTCAGGGGCAGCCTATCAAGTAAAAGAAGCCAATTAAAGCACTTAATTTTTGGAGCAACCGGAGCTTTCCAAAGTCTGTTAAGAGCAGATTGCTAGAAGGAGACATCCAAGTCATAGTACCAGAGGCAATTAAGGTGGTGTACTATAGAGTCATCATAATTGAGGATAGTGTAGATATCATGGGCTTTAACTTTGTGAAGAGGGGTTCCACCATGCTAGGTAAAGGTGAGGAAGCCATGGGAATCAACCATACAAGGCTTGGGAAGTTCAAGGGCGGCACAGGCCATCTGGAGAAGTCTATAGGTCCTTTTCCTAAGAGTGGGGGAGGTTGAACTTGCAACTGATTTCCTCTTAGGAGATAAGACCATCCTCCTTCAATATATGCATGAAGCAAGTGATACCTTTTTGGACCCAAAGCCTAGCCGAGCAGCCCCTAGTGAGAGCAAGAGGTTTGGAAGAGTGAAGTAGGTTCCACCATATAGATCTTTCACCATGAATAAGGTCTTTGGAGAAAAATTCAATGTTCGTCAAGGAGCCCCTAACAAGTTCCCAAGCTTTCCATATGGATTTGAACACTAAGGAACCTTGGACAGAGACAGGGAATTTGCCAGCAACAATATCAGTGAAGGGGAGAGATTTCCAGGATTTGGCATGCTTAGGAACAACCCTCTCAATATTGTTCCTAATCAAGATCTTCCAAGGCGCCTGGCCATCGAGTGCATGAAATATCCCCTTAGCAGCAAGGGAGATCCCTTGCAATCTGAGGTCTTTAAGCCTAAGACCACCCGGTTTCTTATCAAGCGAGCACCATTTCCAATTAACAACATGTTTGTTTTTTCCCCCCTTTCCATCCAACCAAAGGAAGCGTCTGATAACCTTTTGTATTTCAAAGATCTGATAATTGCTAAACATCTAGGCCGAGGAGTAGTAGATATTGTATGAGGAAAGGATTTTTTGGTAGACTTGTACCCGACCAGCGAGGGAGAGGAATTTATTGTTCCACTTATTCAGTTTTTTGTCGATCTTTCCCCTAATCCAAAGCCACATGTCTCTAATGGAGGGAGACAGGGAGAAGGGTATACCGAGGTATCTAACAATTTTGTTAGGGGCACCCCATTGGTAGCCAAGGTGGAGGGCCCAATCGGGAGGCTCTTCCTGCCACCCAAGTAGGGCGGATTTATTCTAGGAGATCCGGGCACCTAAGATGTCACAAAAGAGCCTTATTTTTTGACTAAGAGCTTCAACGTTTTGTTTGGAAAGATCAAGAAAGAGAGAGGTATCGTCAGCAAATTGAATATTTAAGAGTTTGGTGTCATCAAGGAGTCTCAAGCCTTTAATGCTAGGGGAGATTGTGTCATCCCTCAACAGATAAGAAAGGGCATTCGAAGCAATTACAAACAAAGCAGGGGCAAGGGGGCAGCCTTGCCAGATGGATTGGGTGAGCATGATAGGGGAGGAGAGCGAGCCATTAACTTCAATAAGGACACATGCATCCTTAAGGAGAACTTTAACAATATCAAAAAAATATTTAGGGAAGCCAAAGGCATCAAGCATCATGAGGATAAAGTCCCATTCCACTCTATCATAGGCCTTTTCATAATCAAGGAGGAACATGGCAGAGTTTTGTCCAGAGGTCTTAGCCCATTCCATGGCCTCCCAACTAGTAATCAGGTTTTCAAGAATATACCTACCCTTAATGAAGCCAATTTGAGTAGAACATATGAATCTGGGGAGGATAGTCTCAAGTCTGAAGGCAAGAACTTTGGCGAGAATCTTGTAGGAAACATTGAGGAGAGTGATAGGTCTCCAATTCTTTATGAGAGATTTGACCCCCTCTTTAGGAATGAGCTTAATGATGCCCTGATTAATGTCTCTACCAAGAGATCCATTAGTGATGGCCTCATTATAGAGTTCCAGTAGGTCTTTACTGATCCAGTCAATGTGGGCTTTATAGAACTCAATAGGAAGGCCATCCAATTCAGGGGACTTACCATCACTGAGAGAGCAGATAGCTCTCTCAATCTCACCAATGGAGATTCGTTGTTTTAGGAGAAGGGATTCAATATGGGAAATCCTTGTAGGGATGATCTCTTTACATTTGAGCCTCAGTCTCATCACATCCACAGAGTCTTCAGAGGTGAAAAGATTCTAAAAAAATTTTAAAAAAGTAGCAAAAATGTCAGGGGTATCCACAAGTTCTTTATTGTCCACAACCAATCTATCCACTCTCTCCCTAACATTCTTATGTTTCAGGAGGTTGAAGAAGAATTTTGAACCCTTATCACCAAATTTAAGCCAGTGATGTCAGGCTCTAACCATGGCCCCTCTAATTTTAACCTGTTGGTGCTGCCTTAGGGTGTCCCTTGCTTTAGCTAGCTGAGAAAGGAGCTCCTCATTCTTAGGAGAAAGTTGCAGTTTTGCCTCAAGATGAAGAAGATTGCAGGAAAGGGTGTTCTCAAGGTGTCTGGAATTGATAGCCTTTTTTTGTCCAAAAGTTTGGAGAATTTTCTGCCATGCAAAAAGGTTATGAATCTATCTAGCAGTGGGGGAAAGGAGTCGACGATCATTTGAGTTAAAGAATATGACCATGGGGATAGCCGCGAGGACCATTGGATCCTGAAGAAGGGAGGTGTTGAGGAGGAACTTCCTACTCGGACAAGCAGGGGCAGGGGAGGAATTGGAGATCTTAATCAGGGAAACAATAGGATGGTGATCAGAGATAGTAGCAGGTCAGACGGAAATCGAAGTGCCATGCTCATCAGGCACAAGGGTGAAGTAATTCTTGTTAATATAGAAGCGGTCGAGCCTGGAGTAGATTCTATTGGCTCCCTTCTAATAGTTACACCAAGTGTACCAAACACTACCATGGTTGGATTTGTTACCAAGCAGCGGGTCGAGTAGGTCCTTGTGTTGAATCAATCTATCCCAATGAGGTTTTTCAGATGGTTTCCACTCAAAGGGGTTACCACCGGACTTGTCGTCTTGATGTTCAATCATATTGAAATCACCACCAAGAATCCAGGGAACGTCACTAAGAGTAGCAAGATAGTCCCAGAGGCATTCCTGTCTTTATAGTCATTAGGGGCGTACACAGCGCATACCCCAAAGGAGAAATTATTAAGAGCGAAGGTTGCCCAGACAACCCTATTACAGGGGGAGAGACCACTTAGGGTAAGGTGTTTTACTCATTTATTATTGATAAGAAGACCAACGTCCCCTCTGCCTTTGGGGTGATCTGAGCAAATTTTAAGTGAATCTTTCCAAATGTAGTCTAGACAAATCTCAAGATTAAAACCAATAGTTTTAAGCTCTTGCAGCATAAGAAAATCAATATTCTTAATCAATCTAAAAGAATCTTTGATGACATATTTCATGTCTGGGGCTTCCAGACCTCTAACATTCCACGATACATATTTCATCATAATCAACAAAAAGGGGAGGGGGCTTACTTAGTGGCAGGATGCCCCTTATTCTTGGATCCACTTGGGTGTCCAGGCTTTTTGGCTAGAACCTCAGGGGGGTCTTCTCCATCTTCTTCAGACACAAGATCCATTTGTGTTTCTATGTGTGGAAGGGAGAGGTCTTTGCTCAGTGTGCAAGGAACTTGCGAGTAGAGTAGAGAAGGGTCTTCCTTTGTGGCTGGAATAATATAAATGTCAGAGTTGTGTTCAATTTCATTAAGGATATTACAAATAGGGTTCAATCTTTGAGTAGTATTGATTACATCACTAGAGAAGGGGTCAGGGAGAACTCCGAGTGTGATTCCACAGCCATTAGGAGAGGAGGTCAAACTCAAAGGTCTAGCTGAACCTTCCACAATGATGGAATCAATAGTAATCAGTTCCAAATTTTCAAAGGCTTGAATGATGGTTTTGACCACAGAGTTAGATCCAGATTTGTTTGCCAAGGATCGAGTGACCATAGCATGATTGACAATGGTGTCATTCTTTTTATTCTTGTTAAGCTCAGGTGTTTTGAGTGCGTTGTTTTTTAGCACACTTTTCCTTCTACATTTTTTTGATTTGTGGGTAACCATTTGGAATTCATCCTGCTCACATTCAAGATGCTCCAAGGCTTGGACAATTGGGGAATGGGGAGGAGGGGCGGCATTAAAATTGCCAAAGTGGGGGTTGAGGTCAAGGTTCACATAGGAAGGGACAAGGAGGTCGGGGGAGGAGTTAAACTTATTAGCGACAGAGGCAGGGAGAGGGACTTCCTGGGGGACAAAGGGAGTAGAGGGAGGCAGGGGGACGATAGGAGCAAAGTCATTTATCTTAGCTTTGGAGTTTCTCCTAATGATAGGGCAGCTATTCCTCAGGTGCCCTTCCCTTTTGCAAAGGAAACAAGCATTCAAACCCCCAAGTATTTCGAGAGGGCATGAAAAAATGTCACCCTCAATATTGAGGTCTCACGCTTTAGGGATGTCTATACTAGGCTTAAGCAAGATCAAGATACAGGCATCAAGGTGGGGAATGACTCGGGAGGTCTCATCGATTCGGATAAGCTTGCCAATGGGCTCCATAAGCTACGGGATAAATTTCCAAAGGAAGGGTGGAATGTTTCTGAGCAAAACCCACCTAGGGCACGAAAGTGCTAAGACTTCTTCGCAAATAGCTTCAGGGGTCCATCCAAGGGCACGAAAGGATGTTTTCCCAACTGCCCAGTATTATTTTTTCAAGACTTCGGATTGCATCTCATGATTAGAAAAAAAGATAACAAACAAGTCTTTCTGAATTTGTCGACAGAAAGAAATTTTAAAGCCTAACTTTAAATTCTAGTAATTATGAAACCAATCATCCATAAATTTCCTTGGAGGATATTTTTCAATATCAACAAAAGCAAAGAAGATCGCAGTCTCTTTAAGCCTATTTTTCTCCAACACTATTTCATCATGGAGGTATTAGGAGAAATGTGCATAGTAGCAAGGTCGGAATCAGGATCCTTACCTTCACTATGGTCTCCTTTGTCGCTACAGGAAGCCACAAATCTGGCATGATCCGTAGTTGTCTCAGAAGCCCTAGCCACAACGTCTCTAAATGAAAGTTTAATGGCTAGAATAGGGTTAGGGAGGTCATTTTTAGGGGTAGTTAGATCAGCCCTAGGGGGAGCCATAAATGTGCCATCAAATTCAGGCTCCATTAAGAGCCGAAGGGGAGTACAAACGGAGAGGCAAAAGAACGCGGGTGAAAAGAAAAACTTAAATGAAAAGTAATAAATGTAGAGGGAAGCGAAGTTCAAACCTCGTGGAGGAGGGAAACCTCCTCCACAACACCACTTGGAGACATTCTGCGGATTACGAGATGGGTTGCTGTTGTCAGATGAATGTGTAGGACTACAAGGGAGAGTCACCAACCGCCGAGAAAGTGTAGGGGGGATCACTGGAGAATTTGCATCCTTCGCATTCTGCCTTCCTTCGTCACCAACCAAATATTGAAATTTAAATGTATGACCTTGCATATATTTAGAGGAAATCATGAAAGAAAATACATCATTTCATAATATATTTAAATAAGCATATCAACATTAGAAAGGTTATGAGGAATAGAGAAAGGTTAAGCATGGTATGAAACAACATTGGTGTGTAGTGGATTAGATTGTGTGAGTTGTGCCCCTATCAAAATTAGAAACCTTTCATGCTCCCCCTCACTATGTGAACAGTGAGGATAAAAATTTCAAAAAAACCTTTAAGAGCTTGAAGGTAATTGAGCTCAACAACAGTGTCATTAATGCATTTCTAAAGCATGTTTTGAAATTTTTCCCTTTTCTTCAAATTTTATTATTCATATTATACAATTCCTATCATATATTTTATTACTCATATTATACATTGATTTTCCTTTCATATTTAAACACCTGTTTAAAAGTAAATGTGGGCTAATAGTGTTGGCATTGTGTTGTCATTGATGTCAACTGGTATAGCTTGTCACTAGTAAGAAGAGGATGTCAACCGGCATTGTGTTCATTAGAGTCACAGGTACACAAGTTAGTATTGAACATAAGTTGGGATGTTGACCGGTGAATAGGCATTGGAGACAATTGGCATTATGGCAATGCCACCCAGTGAGTGATGTGTTGGCAGTGTATGGTTGCCAACCGACAAGCATGTGACCGGTAAGCAAGCAATGTTGAGCTAATAGAGATTGTACAGGCAACCGGTATGCAGTTGGGTGTCATACAACAGGACTCCCACCGGATGTAGAGGTTATCATGGGATGAAGATATGACCGATAGATTTTGAGCTGCTACAAGTTAGTAAGGTAGACAAAGGGGATGTCTACTGGGTTATGTGCCCAATTGAAAATATGTCTGCTCAATGTCAGTAAAGTTAGGTTTAGTGCATTGGTCCATCTAATCCCACCGGTAAGTGGTCATACTGAGCTTATCTCACAACATGCATGGAATGCATCACATCCCTCTGAGATAAGATAGATAGAGAAGTTGAACGCAAGTGATTGAAGTCTTATACCGGATGACCATAGTGGAACATAAAAATGCCTTGGGTGCATGAAATCGGAGATATGCACCAGTTCAACAAGTGAAAGCATGATGAGATACCAATATAGAAGAGGAAGAATCAGTTGTGATGAGTTTGCCACTTTGGCAAACCGGTTGAGATGAGCTATGAGATGATGAAGGAGAAGGAAATATTTTGCATCGACAGAATAGACCTACTCCGAGATGCTGATGTCAACCGGAATGCAGATAGAGATTAGTGTCACCAGTGTGCAGGCAGATGAACTGTCAAATGGTAAACATATATACCGGTATGCTAGAAGATCAGGTGGTGATTGATGATGCCATGGTTGGACACAGCTGAAGATTGTTGACATAGTGATCCTATGGGTGTTACCGGTATGTAGACAGGAGTGTAGTCAACCGATAAGAGAGCAAAGTGGAAAAGTGGAAATCTCTCATTAGATGAAGATATGCATGGTGACTCACTTTGAATATTTGTTGTGGATTGACATGTTTGATGACCGAGCTGATGTGATCCCACCGACAAAATAAGAGACTGCATGTCTTGAAGGTTAACTCATCTGTGTATACTGGTAAGGTAAGATGGACCGATAGTATAGAGTGAACACCAATTGTGTGTTTAGTTAGTGACAAGCTTGAACTGACATGATCAGATGAGTTGGATGTCGACTGAGATGCCACGTGGTCTCCAAGTGGCAAATGAACAGTGCATCATCAAAGTTGTCGGTGAGGTAGTTGGTGATTGGTTAAATATTAATCTCGACTGTGAAATACAAGGATCAATTGCAGAGGTGTGTGGCTCAAGGAAGATCGAAAGGTTGACTGTTGTGTTGAGATTATCGATGCAAGTTCTGCAGATATAGATCTGATTTGGAGTAAGAAACTGCAAGATCATTCATTGTGATAGACAAGTGTAGGCTGATAAACAGGTCGTGTTTGCTAAATATAGAAAACGTGTATTGGAAGAAAAGAGATATGACGTTGTCATCTGGATTTTGGTAGGTTCTGAATCTCGAAGATGAGATCAAATCTGATCCGATTCGCCTCGTGATTGGTGAAGGGAACCCTAGCGCGCCAAGTTTGAAGTTATGTTTTGGCGGGAAGACTGGTGGACAAATAGGCGGGCAGAAGATTAAAATTGATTGATGCTTCTAGATGATTTGATGTTGCAGACTAGATAGAGAAAAAGTAGATCATTCTCGTGGATCAGTCAGAGAGTAAGCTGCTAAATATCTTAGTAACTGAGGGTTGGAAGGTAAACCAGTAAGAGGGTTTAACAGAGGGTTAAATTAGTGAGGCTAAAGTAACCAATAAGTTGATAAAGATTGTAGAAGTCAAGTGAACCGGTAGTGTTCCAACTAGTAAGGAGGTATCAGAGTGTGAAGCAATGCGAAGTGAAAATCAGGGGAGGTCAGACAAGGCAGAGACTGAGCAGGAGAGGAATCAAAACTGCAGAGTGAATAGAACAGGCAGAGTGAAGAGTACCAATGGTGACAAGTGGCAATGGGTCTGAGTGAGAAGAGAACCGACAGAGAATAGAGCAAAGGTGAACCGGTGAAGAGATTATATGCAGAGGTTACAAAACTTATTTGTAACCAGGTTATTACTATTGTATTGTTTATAGTCATTGTAATCACTGAGTTGGTGCTCAGAGCAGGGGTTGGTGCTCCTTTGGTTGGTGCCCTAAATCAGTAGGGGTTGGTGCTCCTTGGTTTGGTGCACTAAATCAAGGGTTGGTGCTCCTTGGGTTCGTGCCCTAAAATCAAGGGTTGGTGCTCCTTGGGTTGGTTCCCTAAACATTGTAATACAGTTGTATATTGTGAGGATGGATTGGAGCAGTAGACTCCAACAATATTTCTCACTGAGGTTTTTCCCATGTTGGGTTTTACTCATATATCCGGTGTTATGTGATGTGTCTTTTGTGTGTGCTTTCATTTTGGCCTTCTCCCTATCTCACTGGTGTATTCACCTTGTGTTAGATCTGCTAACTGGTACACACACTTAGGGTTAAAAGGTTAAGTATTTTGAAAACCACTTATTCACCCCCCCCCCCTCTCAATGGCATCTTGTGTTCTACAAATAGAAGCTAAATATTATGAGGTCCTTATAAATTTTTTCTTTGAGAAGGATGATGAGAATGAGATGTTATTATTAGTGCATTATGTTAAAAAATTACCAATTTTGTAGAAATATTTCTTAGATAATCCAATAAAGAAAAATCATGCATACGGGCTTATATAATAATCATAATATAAAGATCAAAGGCATACCATAAATTACACAATATATACCCTAGGAAAAATCAATCTCCAAAAGCATCCATGCTCAATGTATTATTCAACAATGAAATATTATAATACACTTATAGAGTCTCTATGAATAGTTCTAAAATGTCAAGCTCTTCAAATTCATCCTCCATTTATCCAAGCATAATGGGTGATGATGCAACAACACATACTATTCCATGCTTCACATATGCACTCTACAAGAAGGATTAAACAAATTACAACCAAGCCAAACAACCAACTAGCCAACTTGAGCCATTAAACATGCAGGTTTTCATTTATAGATTCAAGTTCACACAAAATAGGAAAGTTCAAGTTAAAACCATGAGTGTAAAAAACCACCAACCCCAAATTTTACTTTTTGGTACTAAGTTTTCTCAATATTAATTTTTTTAATATGCAATGCACACATAAAATATCAACCATTATCACATATAAATTTACAAGTGAACCCAAACAATTATTTAATGTGGCTAAAAATATCTCCTATGATGTATTATAAATAAACATTTAAGAAATATTAGATAATTATTTTCTTATATAAGGTGTACAACACCCTTTTCCTCATGTTCTCTACTTGTAGAATTTTCATAAGGAACAATTGATGAAATACATCATCATAGAAATCTATTGAACCACATGAATATCTAGCTTACTCTCATGGTCCATAATGATACCTAGACATCAAAATCCAAAGTGGCCGCCTTCTCAAGAAAGAGCTTCTCTCATCCTCCAACATGTCATCTATAGAAGAAAAGGAACAAGCCAAGGTCAAGGTACACTTATTCAAAGAGCACAAGAATTAAATCCATGTGATAAAAAGGTCTCCTAGCTACTTCTAAATAAAAGGAACTTACATGACTAGAAATAGTAACCATAAAAAATGCTAATCCATCCAATCATCAATACACAAAAAGGTATCCAAATATCAATAGAACTCAAGGCAACAACATATCCAACATGTTGTTTTAGGACCCTCTTGTTTCACTATGTTTTAGCTTGCCCTACAATATAAGAAAAAAATATTTAAGTCCTAGATCTCAGATTTAGTTAACTTAGTCAATAAAAATCTACCTTAATGTGAAAGGGACTTGAGAATCAAGAATACATGTTCCTTTTGGTTGTGGGATTTTGATCTCCAATCGATCTAGTATACTTAAATTAATTTTTACCACAAAGTCTACTTCAATTGAGTGTTCCCACTAATTTATTAGCACACTAAATTATTGAAAAACTATTTGAAGTAATGCCTCTCCCATTTGCAATATTAGATATGTGGATATCTTGTTATAATATGAACATGTTTCTGGAGATGTTGAGTTGTGCATGTGGGCCTTGATTTTGGGTACTTGGCTTGTGATATGCTTCAATATATTTTGGCTATTTTATAGCTTATGATGTGTTTGGACTATTGGCTATAATGGTAATTACCTTGGTTTGAGTGCATGTATTCTTGTGCTTAGTAAATATGGGGATTAAATGAATTCCTAGATGATGACATTTATGAGATTAATGCAATGTGATATTTAACCAGATTAGGTTATTAAATCTCTAATGTTGGAATATTGTCTATTTATGAGGATAAATAATGATTTTTTTATTGAGATGTGTGTTGAGATAGATTAATATTGTGATTTTTGTTAGGAAAATAGTATCCCAACCATGCATTTACATAAGGTTACTATTTATAGTAAGTTTTAATTTGAGAACAAATTGATCCAAAAAAATTCTCAAATATTTGGATTGGCTAGATAAGCATGCTGGTAAATTTTCATTGCAAGCTAGTGTCTACATTTGAAGATATTAAAGTTTATATGTTTAAAAATTGTGAACAAAATTTTGAAGTCAATTTTGAAGGCCTTAGAGGCTCTAAAATGGTCTAAAATTGTCTATAACTAGTGTAGGGGGTTATAGCTTGATAGAGCATGTCGCAAGATTTTTGGCAGTTCAAATGATTTATTAATCAGGATCCAATTCAAAAGTTATGGTCCCTAGAAGTTGGGTATCCTGAAATGGGAAATGTAAAAATGTTTTGGACACATGAATGAGTTATTAAAGAGAAGTAAACATCATATGGAATCTTGTATTGGATATAAGATGGGTGCCACTTTATTGGATGGTTTTAGCCCATGGTTGTGTAATATTGTTTGATGGTTTCATGTATTGTATCTCCTATATATGAGGTGTGTGAGATGGAGGTTGTATGTAAGAGTCTTTTTAGCTATTGAGTTACCTTTAGATATCTAGTTGGTGATACTACTATGAAAATTTTTCTCTGCATGTATATTGTTATATTTTATTTATTTTTAAATGATATATTGGGCAGCTTTTGGAGTGTGGGGTTTTTCCCCTGAAATGGTTTTTCCCATGTAAATCATTGTGTTAAGATATTCTTTATCATCTAGCATAGCATAACTTGATAGTTTTATCATTGTTGTTGCTTATGCTCCCTATGTTGATGATCTTTGAATCACCCAACATGATGCACCTTGTTAGAATTAATATGGTTTATCTTGATCACCTAGAATAATGCAACATGCTAGTTTGTGATCATTTTTTTGTTAGTTAATGGATCATCCAATATAAAAACACTTGTTGGCCAATAGAATTCATGGAAATGTTTATTCAACCATGGTCATATGTATAGCATAACATAACTTACTAGATCCATGGGGGCTTCACATTATGCATGGCCCCTATCAATAGAGAAATCTAGTGTTAGAGTCATGTACCCATAATTTATTTACTTCAATTATATTTTTGCATTGTGTTTATTTGAGCTCCTACCTATGTCTTCTTGTATGTTTTTTTTATATGTATTTATTAATTTTCTTAGCATTTTTTCTATTTTTCAGGATGATCCTAAGTATAAAGACTAATTTTCAAGCCGGGGTCTCCCTACCTTATTGACTTAGAATCTTTATGTGTCTTGTGCATTTTATTCATACCATTCATGTCTTGAATGTGTCTTGCATGTATTTTTTGCATCATTCATTTCTTCTTTGTGTTTTGCATGTACACTAAGTTGTGTCTTTCATATTTTTCATGTGTTTGATTCATGTTTTCTTGGTGACTTCTTTTTTCCTCCACTTCTCTATACTTTACCTTGTGTATGGCAATAAGTGCACAGCCCCACTATAGTGGGGGCTAAATGTAATGTCAAAAATTGAATTCCCTTTACAATTTTATGCTATATTTAGTACTTCTTTTGGAGGTTTTGTCTGATCTAGTGCAAATAGGCTCATCTTGAGTCCATATTATGAATATTAGTCTCACCCCTAGTGCCTAGCCCTCTGTGGAGCCAAAAAGGTTTGCACACTAACAACTAGTGCTATTGTCCTCCCAGTTTGGCTCCAAATTCAAATATTTGAATGTTGGCATTAGATCCTTAATGGTTGAATTCTTGTTGTTGACCTCTCTCAGGTATTTGTTAATGAAAAGGTTTAAGGCATATAAAGATTTGGTTGCCTTTCTAATTAAGGGAACACAAAATATTGAGGGGGAGGGGGGTGGTTGAATTAGTATATCCTAATTTTCAACTCAATTAAATATTAAATATTATTTCTCCAAGAATAAATCATAAAAATTAATTCAAATTAATCAATCTTTTTAATGATGCAACAATTTAAACAACATGAAAGCATACACATCCACACAATGAACACCAGATATATGTAGAAACCCAAGATGGGAAAACCACATTGAGAATAGTTGCCTAGATCTATTGGCCAAATATAGCCTCACAAAATAAAGAAATAGTTACAATCATGAAGTAGGAGCCAAACTATAGGAGACAGTAATCCCCAATTGTTTTTGCAAGTACCAACCTACTAGAGACACCTGTCCCCAACATATACTCTGAGCACCGACTCATTAGGTAAGAAATTGGTCCTACCATATTATAATGATATGATTTAGGGACCTTCAAAACTAATAAATCATCTTACACTTGATCTATTTAACCTTAAAATATTCTCTCACACATCATTTGATCTTCTAATAATGGCACACATTATTGGAATGCAACTCATTACACATAGTCTGATATTCATATGAAGCCCTAATTACATAGAATTTCACAACTAAAATCCACCAAGTATAGATCTTATAAATCTATATATGTGAATTAAAATTAAAATTAAATTCAAGATTTAGCTCAAACATAGAAATAATATTCGCAAGTTGGTCGCACAAACACTCCTTAACCAAAAATGTCCAAATGTGTAATAAGCTAGGTCCAATAGCCCACACAACACTCTATAAAAAATAACATTTCATGTATTTCCCAATGAAGCCTCATATAATCCCAATAATCATCTATACATTACCTCCAAAGGGCATGCACAACAATCTGCTACCGCATCAAGCTAGAACTATTCACGGGTCAATTCACTAGCACAGTGACCCTTCTATTACTTCAATATTCTTCATCACAACACATCAACTCTAAAAACTATGGATTATTATGAATCATGTGTAGACATACTCTCCTTTCAAATTGCATGACATAACTCTTTATTTTGAAGTAATGTGGATCAAAATAGGTTAGCATACATAAGCTCATTGTCTGTGTAACTTATCTCAAATATTCTAAATTAGACTTCCAGATTACTTCCACCAAAATGAATAGATGCAACATGATGTTATAGATATATTACAAATAATTTCACTATCATAGAAATTCATAGTATTGTTGCAACTCAAAATGCACCACAAATAGGTTCGATATGATATGACAAATAATTGCATTTTTTGAAGGCTTTGACATCAATGATCAACTTGCTAACATTTCTTTGACACTCCTTTTCATCACACCTTTGACATCAATGGCAACATATGTCGAACACCTAATTTGAAAATCCTAGCAGTTCAATCTAATGAAATCTACTATCTCCATGTACTCCAAGGATCAAACAACTAAGATCAATCAAGTATTGAGAATTTTGAGGACACTATCAAGTATACTACCATCTAAAACTAAAGTAATCTTGTTTATTGTTTGTTATCAGGATATGGACTAACACTTGTAGGACTTCATCAACACCTTTTGTGGAACTCAAGCAAGGGCTTCAAACCTAAGGCATTCATTTTTATTCCAACATAATTATTTTATTTGCCTCTACTCCTAAGGAAGTACATAATATTTTTATCACTCATTGTCACTATTGTGGGGTGGGAATACCAACATGGAGTTTGATTGAGGCAATCCCCTTTATAGAACAACCATTTTCCCTTCTTTTTGTGTGTGTAAGGTTAGATTTAAAGATAGACAACAATTAGAAATTACAGGTAGATGAGAAAACTTTGAAAATCAATTCTAAATTTTGAATAGCAAAAATCTCATAGACACTAGAGTTAGGCAATAGTTCCTCCCAGAATTGCTTCATATTTTGAGAACAACAACCTAGTGGGTCCTTGATCTTATTCTAACATTACCTTCAGCATCAACATACTTTTGGACTCTCATGCCTATCACCCTTGTCTAGCACGGTTTGCTCCTAGTTTCAATCACAAACCCTATTTTGTGTTTCATTTCTAGATTTGGCACTCTCTTTTGTATTTTTGTCTTGTGCCTTTTGCATTCTAGCAATCTTGTTTAATTTTTCTTCCTTTAACCTAGTTCATTACACACATTCAATCAATCATAAATCATACACACAATAATAGCATCATTTAAACATACTAGATGTGGATCTAAGATTGTTTGCTTCTCCCTTGAGAATTATAGTAAAACCCATTCACACCTACTCCAATGATTTGTGGTGAATAGGAATTGATTCTAGGTTGATGCACATGTTAGCCTAGGATCACGTTTCCTATATATCAACTTGAAATCGCTAATATATTTTTTTTTAAATTACATCATATGATTAGAATAAAATTAAAATAACTAATATGTAAAAATATAAAAGTGACCCAATAAATATTATTTAATCATTCTTTTTTGGCTGTTAAAATAAGAGCTGATGGAAATTTGAATTTAAAATTTATCATTAATGTTTGATGGGACTATAAGGATGGTGGGTGGAGGAATACTCATTGATGGGATGGTTGACTAAGGAGTACAGGGTTTAATTGATCCATGGATATCAGATGGCTAAATCAATATTTTTCGAGCCCAAGTTGTTTTATTCAATTTAATTTTTATTGAATTACTTGACCGGAGTGAGTTAGTTAAATGTATTTAGTATAATCAATATGGTGGTAGGTGGAGATGGTGTTAAATTTGGAGGCAAAAAGATGGATAAAAACCACTTGGAATCATCATCTGAGTTGGCCTCCTTGAAACTCTATCAATCAAAAAACATGATGGAAAGGTTATTAATTCCCAACTTTGATGTGGGAAGGACATATAGGAATTCTAAAATTGGTGTGACTTTTAAGGAGGATTTGAAGAGGATTAAACTATAGAAAAGGACTGGTGAAGTTTCCAGAAGAAGTTGCTACAAACAAATATCGTTGTCCATTCAACAATTTAGAATTATTTACCCAATGGAGACTCCAATCCATCTGCTGGCAAACAAGAGGCAAATGGCCCTTTTTAGGAGAAATCACGGGCAAGAGGTTAAATACCATTCTGAGATACAAACACGCATTAGTAGTATATGCGATCAAATCCTTACTAGCTAAGGAGTTCATAATGGCAGATCATAGGTATCAGGTTAATACAGACATTTGATCTATGTTTTTAGCTTTAGCAATAGATAGGGGACGTCTTAAGAAATTGTGAGGAGTTTTGGATTCTGCTGCCTAAGGATTTTTTTGATAAACAAGGGGAGGAAGTTCCAAAATTGTCAATAATCCTTTTGGATGATGAAATGGAATATCAGGACTACAAGGAGACAGCATTGCGAAGCCTAAATTTCCTTCTGAACTAGACAAACATTGTTGTCAATTCACCACCGGACTGGATCTCAAAATTCATCCAGGTTGAAGGCCTAGAGGAGTAGACTCAAGGAATCAGCATGGAGAGAGAAGCCCTTGCGGATGATGAAAAAATGGATAGTGATATTGAAGGTTACAAAGTGAATCATCGCTCCCCTTCACCTGTGATTTTGATGCTTTTATCTAGATATGTTTTGGTAGAATATGTAATCCTATTAGGAAATATGATGTATGGAAGTGAAGTAAACGGCTGGAAAACAATAGATAGTTTTAAAATTTATAGAATTCTAGATGCTTGGAGTTTAGACTAATTTGGGTCATTTTGCAATTTTGTAATTTATTGAATGTTGATAAGCAAAGGTATGTAGCATTTAGGTGCTTTTTCATAATGAGCTTAAATCAAAATTACATGTATAGTAGGGAGATACAAGATTTTTAGTTGGAATTTTGTTATTATGAATATTTTATCTTAATCAGAATGAAAGGGACTAACCCCATCTTATATATATATATATAGCGTCCTAAAATTGCGACACTTGCAATTACGACTGCATTTGGGTCTTCACGATGGCGGCGCAACGTTGAACCTGAATGGAGACCTCGAAACCTGCTTGTGACATCAAAAACTGCATCTTTCTGCACCTTGGCCTGATCCTCCTTGCACCCTGTTGTCCCGGGAGGTGGGACCATGGTGCCCAGCGCCCTGGTCCCTGGCCCTATTTTGGGCCCGGTCTCTTGTTGGGCATCGGGTCTTTAAGTTTGCAATTCGGAAAATAATGTGCCTAGGTCGGCCTAAGGTCGGAAAAATCAGTCTCTCAACCCTAATTGACAAGTATATAAACTACTTTTCCTCTCCTAGAAAGGAAAAGAGGAAAATAAGCAAGAGGAAGAGGCGGAAGCGATATTCAAACATTCAAACATTCAAACATTCAAGCATTCCTTCAAGCAATTGAGTATTCTAAGTCTCCATTCAAGGCTAGGTGTTGCATTCAAAGACAAGGATTCAACCATTGAAGAGGAGATCACTTAGAACATACAAAATACAACATTCATTACACCTTCGCATGTAAGAATACAAACATTCTTACGACAAGGTATCAGTACTTGTTTACATTACAAACATTTACATTTACAGCATTCTCATTTCTTGGTTAATTCCAAAACCGGGGTTTGGCCTAAAGGCAAACCCCTAATCCCTAACCCCCCAATCGTCCTCTCTTTTCTGTGTGTAGGTTGCAGGTACGCGGCTGTAATTGAAGATCTGGAATCCTTGTGCAGAGACGAACAGATCCCCCTTCGTTTCGCGGATTTTTCGGAGGACCGTGTGCACTCCGGGCGCCATCGTCCCGTCAACTTTTGCTCAAATTTGCAGGACAGCATCGTCTCGACATTTTACTGCTAATTTCAGGTCTGCAGCTTCATCCCGTATCCCTATCTCTGTTTATAAGCGAATCTTTCCTACTTTACATGCATTCCTAGTTCAATCATTCTATCTACATTCTTTACAAAAGAGGGTATCCTTGATGTCTTAACCCTTGAAACTCGTTTAGAATCCAGTCTTGCATTGTGTGGGATTGGATCTTGTGGGTTTCAACCCCTCTTTTGAATGTAAAGTCTCTCCCAAGTGAAAACCGTCAACCTTAGTGACCTCCCTTCTCTCTCCTTGGAGTGGGGGAACATCTAGGGTTCGATTTTCCGCTTTACATTTTGGTGAACCCGACGTGAACATCCTAATTCTGATTATTCATGATTAGATCTGAAAAATTTGCTTCCTTAATTACATTTCCATGTTTGATCTTTTGCAAATTTTAGAGGTTAATTGCATAAAAAAACCCTAAAATTTTCTTTTTAGTAATTGAGCTTGTGAAATGTTTAATTGTTAATGCGTGTTTCAGATCTACCCTTCTATTACAAATTGTCAATTCATATTTGTGCTTTAATTCTGAAAATTAAGTGGTTAAGTGTCAAAACCCTAATTTTTAAAGCCCTCTTGATTCAACCTTTGACTGATAATTTCACTGATCAAAACATCTCCAAATTGGCTGTAACTTTGGATTCCGCAACAAAATCACAATATCTTTCATCCCTAAAAATTTCGAAAAAAGTTGCGAGGACCATGTGCACCCCGAGCGCCATCGTCCCCGACATTTTTTTCGAAATTTCGGGAGCTAGATCTTACTGTATTTTTCTGCTAAAATCCAGAATCTTGGCTGATTTCATCAATTCTAACACTTTCAAAATTAAAGTCAAAGTTGGTCTAGTGATTGCTTGGATTAAGGCTTATAATCATTCAAAAATTGTTGAAATTGAAATTTGTGTTAAAATTGTGTTTCTTACTATCCTAAATCTGAAAAGTGTGATAGCATTCATTTGAAATTTCAGTGTTTTATTCAAATTATTGCAGTTTGTGACTTTTGAAATTAAGTGTTTAATTGCAACAACTTTGATTTCTGCTTTCAAATTTGAATTTGGCATGAAATCGAGTCAACTTTTAAATTTCAAAGCTTGCATTGCTTTCAGTATTCCCTCTAAAATCATAAAATTCAAAATTTCAGTTTCCCTCTCTTTTTCAAAATTCAAATTCTGCATTTTTCAACAATCTTGGTAGGGTTCAATTTTGAGATTGCAACTTTAATTTGGCCTATCTACAGATCTTAAAATCACTCAATTTTTTCAGATTAGCTTTAAAATCATCATAACTTTCATCCCTGAAAATTTGAAAAAAGTTGTGAGGACCGTGTGCACTCCGTTCGCCACGGTCCTTGACATTTTTTCCGAAATTTTGGGAGATTGTCCTGATTGTATTTAACAACTTAAATCTAGGAGATTGGCTGATTTTATTGAAATTTGCTACCTCTAAAATTCAAAATCTTCTCTCTCTCTTTAGTGCATGAGTTTTACAACAATAAGCCCTACTTACACTATTCCCATTAGACGAAGCCTTAGAATTAAGTCTTTCCAAGGTTTAATTACTGAGGAGATGGAACCTAATTTGAATGGCCTTTTTAACGAGGACATGGGTAATTCCTCTAATCCTCTTAATGATGAAGAAGCTCTCCATGAGGTTTCTGTAGAACAACTTTCGAAATTGGATAACCAATTTGATGATTTTCAACAATGGATGTCTCAAGAATACCCCGATAGTCAAGCTCTTTCATTAATTGAGGGTCTAAAACGTATGGTTCAAAGTAATAAGAATGGAATTGATATTTTGCGTAGTATTGCACACATTGTGGATTCGAATGTGATGCCTATGAAGAGTTGTGCCGAAACTTTAGGTTATACACAACCTCCTACTCAAGTTAATCATTCCATTCCTTTGACAACTTCTATTGCTAGTATACCTACTTTTGCATCAAACATAATGACTACTTCAATACAAGACATTCCACCTATGATCACCAGTCATGGGGGCAATCCTTCTTCTTCAATCAACCCTCTTCCTTCATTCAACCCAACTTCTTCATTCATTCCTTCAATGAGTGTCCCTATTACATCTCCACAAATGAACATGACGCAAGGGGGCAATTCGTTTAACCATTTTATTCCTCCTTGTAGTGCTTCTTCTTTCCAATCATCTCCTATGACTAACTATCATAGTGTCCCACCACCTTACTCTCAATCAATACCTTCTTTCAATAACATAATACCTATATCACAATCTAACACGAATAATATGAACTCTTCGACTGAAGCGACCATTAACAATCTTGCACAAACTGTCTCTTCTTTATAGCAACAAATTGCCTCTATGAATCAATCTAAGTCTAGTGTGCCCACATTTGATGTTGCCAGCCCACTTTCTCTTGACATTGTTCGAGCTATTCCTCCTAAACATGTTGAAATCCCACAGTTGGAGCTTTATAATGGTAAGGGTGATCCTCTAACACATGTTAAGACCTTTCAAACAATATGTACAGATTTTGCTCATGACCAAAGGTTGCTTGCAAAACTGTTTACTAGAACATTAAGAGATAAGGCTCTACAATGGTATTGCTCGTTGCCTTCCTATTCTATTACTTCTTTCCAACAAATTGCAAATGCTTTTATTCAACAATTTCAAAACAATATAAGTCCTAAAGTTACTTTGATTGATTTAATGCATTGTAAACAAGGTGTTAAAGAAAAAGTGGCTGATTTCATTGGTAGATATAAGCATTTGTAGGCTCAAATTTCTTTTCCAGTACCTGACAATGATATTCAAAGAATCTTTATTTCTAATTTACAAAAAGATATTAGAGAAAAACTTCTGTTTTCTGAGTTTACTTCTTTCCAACAGTTGTGCGCAACTCTTCACAATTATCAACTGACTGTGAGTCAAATGGAACAAGCAAATCCTATGGCTCCGAGTGATAAGGGTGATAGTAGTCAACAACCATTTGAGAAGTTTAAACCGAACAGAGAGTCCATTAAATTCAATGAAAACATCATCAACAACAATGTGAATGCAGCATCAGGTGTGCCTCCTATTTCTAAGTTTTTCAAGAAAGAAAGAAAGTTTACTCCTTTGAATGAATCATTGCATAGTATTATGAATAAGTTATTGGAACAAAATGTGCTTACTCTTCCTCCTATAAAGCAAATAGATCCTACAAAGATTAATTCACCCTATTTTGATAATAAATCTTTTGGTCAATTTCATCGTCAACCTGGGCATGATACTGAAAAAGGTTTTGCTTTAAAGGGTAAAATTCAAGATTTGATTGTTAATAATACTATCTCTGTTTCTGGTGTGAATAATAAAGGCAACACATCTGTAGCTCCTCCTAACCAAAATCTTAAGATTTTAACTGATCCATTACCTTCTCATACCTCTAATGTGATTGAGACTAATGATTCCTCTTTCTCACCTAATAGTCTTGTGTCCATGACTCCGAATGTGATTAACTTTGTAGAGCAGCAGAAAATCCCTAGAGAACCTTCCATCACATTTGATGCCAGTGAAACTATCAAGGCACCTGATGGTCCTTTATATATAGTTGCAAAAGTCAAGAATACACCTTGCCATGGAGTGCTTATTGATCCTTCTTGTATGGTTAATGTCATTACTGAAGAATTTCTTTTTACTTTGCAATTGAATCAAGTGATCTATGACGAAACAAATGTGGTTGTGAAACTATTTGATGCATTTTCTTCTCCTGCAATTGGTTCTATTACATTACCTATTGAGGTCCATAACAAATCCCTTGATGTGAGCTTTGTTATTATTCCATCGTCCGAACAATTTCGTGTGAAGCTAGGCTATCCTTGGCTATCTTCCATGAAAGCTATTGCTTCTCCTATTCACAAGTGTTTGAAATTTCCCCATAATGGTGAAGTTGTTACTGTCAATCATAGTCTCTTTAAACCAGCTGAAAGAACTTCTAGCGTTCCTATTGATTATTTTTGGCCTAAACAATTCCAATCTCTTCCACCGCGGAGTGATCATCTTTTCAAATCTTATCAAAAGTGGAAAAAAGAATTGATCCTATCTCTAAGTGAACCTAGAACACCCAAACTTGATATTCCTATCGTTCTTGAGAAGGAAGTTCTTCCTTTGAAAGATAAAACTAATGTCTTTCCTCAAGAAGATTCCCAACCCATCCCTATGAATGTGACTATGCCTATATCTAATAAACTTTCTAAAAGTAGACCTATACCTCCTTGTCATGATGGACTTGGTCTCCTCCCTAAACCAAATATTCCTCCTTTATATGGAGCAGTTCCTCCTCCTTCCTCTTATAGAGAAAAGAGACCTTCTTCTTCTCCTATTATTCAACCTAAGAGACCACAACCTAAACACCCAAGTGATAAGGATGAGAACATTCCTCCTCCTCAATCTTCTCAACTTCCTACTAAGACTAGACGAAATTGTTCTGCACGTGAATGCCGACGAAAGCATCGTCTTAGAGCTCAGGCAGTTGCTTCTCAAACTTTGCAATCCCTAAAAACACCTTCAACTAGTATTATTCCATTTTCTCCTCAGCCGAAAATTGAGCCAAAGTCTCCTAAACATAAGATGCATTATGGTCTTGATCCTGTGCGAGTTAAAGATCCTATTTTTATAAATCTTGATGATGATATAGATGAAAATGTTACTTATCTTTCTTCTGATAGTGAATATGAATATGTTGATGTTGATAACCATTTATCTAACGAATTTTCTAAAGCACTTATCCTAGCTCCTAGACAAGAACAACGTGGCGTGGAACATGAACATAGCCCTTGTTTGGATCTTGTGATAGCTCCATCTGTTGTGTTGGATGTTCCTCCTCTAGCGTGTTTCCTGCCTTCCCGAAATATTGATCAGCAAAATCGGGGGGTGGATGATGTGCTAGACTAGTAACATTAGCATAGCAGACTCTCTTCTCCTCTCTTGATATCTTTTGTTACTTCTTCTATGTGTTACTCTCATTCTTCTATTTGTTGTCCTTAGTGTTGTCTACTTGAGGATGATGCAAAGCATTGAGATCTCTCTTGGTCTCTCTCATGTTGACTCAAAAGACACATGTGTTCCCTTCTTCTAGGTGACCTTCCTTGATTGGGGAATGAAGAACAATTATGCATACATACATATGATATACATGAATTATCATACAGCATACTGACCCCGAGGAAAGCGAAGTCACTTTGTGCTTTGTGTTTTGTGTCTATTATCCTTGGGTTTTATCTCACACTTGGGGGCTAAATCTTTGCGATAACGTGCTCCTTTCCCTTCTCATTTCTTATATGTATCACTACCTTAAAGCAATCACCCCCAATGAGGCGTGTGCGATCGCTTTAACGTAGGGGGGCATACACCCCGTTCATATCTCTTCAAGATACTTGAAAATTTCTTGGCAAACTTAGCTTTGCCTTGAAAATTTTTGGTATTTTTCTTGCATGAATCATAGTGAGGGAACCTTACTACTGACAGTCATGGTTCTCCCTCATAATCTTCCCTTTTACTTTGTCAATCGAAGTCGTAAGATCCTTAGTCCACTGGGGGCTTAGTGTATCTTGCCTCCTTGACCTGGTGAAAGTCTTTCAACATTGTTTCCTTGTACTTTACCGGAAGTATGGGCGTACGCTTATACTCCCGCTAAAGTGGGGGCTAAATGTAGCGTCCTAAAATTGCGACACTTGCAATTTCGACTGCATTTGGGTCTTCACGATGGTGGCGCAACATTGAACCTGAATGGAGACCCCGAAACCTACTTTTGACATCAAAAACTGCATCTTTCTGCACCTTGGCCTGATCCTCCTCGCACCCTGTTGTCCCGGGAGGTGGGACCATGGTGCCCAGCGCCCTAGTCCCTAGCCCTATTTTGGGCCCGGTCTCTTGTTGGGCATCGGGTCTTTAAGTTTGCAATTCGAAAAATAATGTGCCTAGGTCGGCCTAAGGTCGGAAAAATCAGTCTCTCAACCCTAATTGACAAGTATATAAACTACTTTTCCTCTCCTAGAAAGGAAAAGAGGAAAATAAGCAAGAGGAAGAGGCGGAAGCGATATTCAAACATTCAAACATTCAAGCATTCAAGCATTCCTTCAAGCAATTGAGTATTCTAAGTCTCCATTCAAGGCTAGGTGTTGCATTCAAAGACAAGGATTCAACCATTGAAGAGGAGATCACTTACAACATACAAAATACAACATTCATTACACCTTCGCATGTAAGAATACAAACATTCTTACGACAAGGTATCAGTACTTGTTTACATTACAAACATTTACATTTACAGCATTCTCATTTCTTGGTTAATTCCAAAACCAGGGTTTGACCTAAAGGCAAACCCCTAATCCCTAACCCCCCAATCGTCCTCTCTTTTTCATGTGTAGGTTGCAGGTATGCGGTTGTAATTGAAGATCTAGAATCCTTGTGCAGAGACGAACAGATCCCCCTTCATTTCACGGATTTTTCAGAGGACCGTGTGCACTCTGGGTGCCATCGTCCCGTCAACTTTTGCTCAAATTTGCAGGACAGCATCGTCTCGACATTTTACTGCTAATTTCAGGTCTGCAGCTTCATCCCGTATCCCTATCTCTATTTATAAGTGAATCTTTCCTACTTTACATGCATTCCTAGTTCAATCATTCTATCTACATTCTTTACAAAAGAGGGTATCCTTGATGTCTTAACCCTTGAAACTCGTTTAGAATCCAGTCTTGCATTGTGTGGGATTGGATCTTGTGGGTTTCAACCCCTCTTTTGAATGTAAAGTCTCTCCCAAGTGAAAACCGTCAACCCTAGTGACCTCCCTTCTCTCTCCTTGGAGTGGGGGAACATCTAGGGTTCGATTTTCTGCTTTACAATATATATATATATATGCTTCAATAATCAACTTTTTAAATTGTAAAACTATTAAATGTTTAACAATTTTGATTTAAATTTAATAACTGTTAAATATTAAATCAAAATTTAATTTTTAATCAAAAAATCATATTAAATTTAACAATTATTTATTTCTTTTTTATCTTATCTATTTATTTACATTCACTCTAATAATTTATGTATAAATTATTAAATTTAAATTTGTAAATAATATAATTTTATTTTTAAAATGTATAATTTTATATATTATAGTATTAGTGATTGTAATTTATAAATTATTTTATCTTGAAAACAAATATATAATTGTTAGATACTATTTTATATATTAAATTTTTAATTATGAATATATTGAAATAAAATAGATTATTAAAAGAATATTTAAAAATTCAAATTTTAAATTATTAAGACTATTTAAGATGTCCATTAAAAAATGATTTATACATTCTTCAACCACCATTCAACAATATTCAATTATATAATTAGAAATTTTGGATATGCCATGAAGTTTGATAACAACAAACAATTATATTTAAGTATAAATGGTGGAAAATATAAATAGAGAACAACATATGATGTCATTTTCTTAAGCTTATTATTTCTGCAATTAAGTAGGTGAAACCATACATTGACTTCCTCCAACACTAGCTTGGACATGTGAAACAATGCCTTACAAACTGGTTGAGAATGGGATAGGATAGAAAATGCCTCATTTATGAAGCATACCTATATATCAACACACTAATATTACAGACAAACTGAGATGGCAATATAATATATGTAAACATGGTCTGATAAAGGAAGTAATATGTTGGATGGAGGAAAGCATTTGTTGCTGCTTAGTCATAGTTAACAATGGATGTATACACAGCATCGGGCTGCCAATTCTGAGGGATAACATTATAGGCAGTAAGTGTGCTTCCTGAAGAAAGAGACTTCAATCTGATTGAAAATGGAGCCTTCAAGGGACCTTCATTCAAACACCAATTAGCACCCCATGTCTGTTTCAGTCCTTCCCATACAGTAGAGTTATTCTGCACCCAATCAAACAATATGAATATTACAGAAGATTCTTGCATGCAAGTTTTTCTAAATATGCATAACTAGAATTTAAACAGAAGGTTACCTGTTGCAGATCAACCTCTTGAAGATCACCATCTCCATTCTCATACTCAATTAGCACAGAGAACCAATGATCAGTTGATCCTTCATTCACATGGAATGTAACCTTCTTACCAGGATACTCACATGGCACTCTGAGGAACAGGATTGAAAGTAAGGCTAAGAAGTGAACATCTAGATATTGTATTTGGTGTAAGAAGAAAATCTATTGAAAAGTACCGTTTGTAGAAGATGGGCAACACTCCTGCATTACGAAGACCAGAAGCTTGAGCAGGATTGACTGCCATCCCTGAGAAAGCAGTACCACTGAGATCAAAGTGGTTTGATGAGCAACCTGGGCATTCATCTGTAACCACTACAGTCACGGGTGTGTCCGAGCATAGGCTATTCTCCTCACATTTTACCTGAAACCACATTTGCAAATGAAATTTAACTAGAGGTATTGGAACAATCAAAATATCATACAAATCAAAGAGTTTAGATCTATTGGTTGAGTACAGTTGATAAGGGCAGTGATGTAGGTCAATTGATTGAGTACAATTGATTAGGGCAATAGTATGTTTTCTGATTATGTCATCTACCAACGTAAACCCCTAGAGATGTTATATAAAGGATGAGGCCAGGATCATACTCCAAAAGACTTTGATAAGATGGATAGATACCTCTCATTCCTTAGCTCTCAGCCAAAAAGATATCAACATAAATTTGTGCTCTGATATTAGACAGCAAAACGAACTTACAGGTAATATAAAATTGTATCACTCTCTATCTAAATTATCAATCTCTGTCTAAAACGTTTCTTTAGAAACAATTTGATAAAAACCCATAAAAACCAAATCAATTTAAAAAAACCAAATAGCATAAAACTTAGTTTTATAACAAGTGAAATCTTTAACTAGTGACATAGCCAGACATTACAGTTAACAGTTAATGCATTAATAGTTTATCAACTTAAAAAACTTGTAGACAAACCATAACAAATTGTTTGTTTAAGCCTTTCAAGTGACATATGTGTTGGAAATAAGTCACATCTGAACCAAAGATAGATTAATCTTTAAGAAATCAGCAGTACAATGATAGAACACTTTAACAACAAATGGAAGATCCTAAATTCAGATCCAAACTGATCCACGAAAAACTAAACTAAAATTCAAAAAGCCATAACAAACTAGCTTTGAATAGAATCTATAACTAATATACTCAACAATACACCAGTGTTTCTCAAGGGAACAGTGAACATCTGAACTAAGGCTCAAAGAGCCATACCAAACTAGCTTTCAATAGAGTCTATATCTAATATACATGGTGTTACACTATTATACCTGATAGCACTCTCCACAGCCTTCACCTCCTTTGAACAAATCCGGGCTTACTGCAGTTACCCGGGATGCAAAAGGCGTTGCCTTAACAAGGCTACCGTACCCACACGCCCCACCTATTATCACAATCACTAAGTGTTATCATCCAAAAGTTTCTGTATCCCTTCAATTGACTTTAGTGGTGAAGAAAAGCAGAACAAAGAAAAACGTGTATATATATAAGAAAACATATTAAAAGGTGGTTGTTAGTGTATATTTACCCTCACTTCCATCTCCATCAGGACTGCCATACCATGTAGCAGTAGCTTGCTGCCAATCTGCAGCTTCTGCTAAGTTATACATCGCCTGAAAGCCCAAGACAACGTCAATGCATGCAACTATCAAGCCCATTATCACCACCTTCCCCATGCAAGCCGCCATAGCCAGAATAATACTAGACTAGACTAGACTAGACTAGACTATATACTACTGGATAAGAAGAGTAGTGAAAATGCAAGGAGAGTGTTGTACTTGTTCTACTTATATAGCAGCTTCGAAGAACTGTTACTCTATACTTATTACCAATCTAAATCAACTGTAAACAGTATTGTTTCTTGTGTAGATTTTCTCTATATTTTCAAGTGAAAGTTGTCTGGGAAGGAGGGAAACAGAGGACCCACTTAGATAATAGAGAATGATATATGTGGATCTCATGGTTGCTTTGGAATGTGTGATTAGTTGATCGTTATTTTAGTTACTGTTTTGGCAGTCCTCACTTAATTGCAGAACGTGGGAGGCGGAGACCTTTGCAACATTTTATCCACTTTAGCAGGCCGCCATGGTTGAATTTGAGGGCCTGTGAAAGAGAAAGTATTGACAAAAGATGGGATTTCAGACGAGATTTAGGGAAGGCCACATGGCTACATGGATAAAACGACGTTGCTTCTACATCTCACCCGTGAGCTTGAGTACGTGCATCCTTACGTAGTACTTTACATGTTACAATGAGCATATACATTGATTCTGTAATGGTTAAATTTTGCATAACTATGTTCTATTTTATTCGGTTCATTTATTATGGGGAAGGCGTATTATTCAATAAAAAATACAAGTATTTAATTTAGTATATTTGTGATCTCTTTTTTTAATTTAATAAAAAATACAAGTATTCAATTTAGCATATTTGTGATTATTTAATGCTAATTATATTTTCACTTCTACCTTATAATTGGTTAACTTCGTAATTATCTCAAAATATTATGGGAGATTGAAAGTGTCCCTACATAAAGTCCATGTTTTTCTCAAGAATGAGGATAAGAAGGAATATAAAAATATAAGCATACCTATATTTAGACAAATATAGGTAGAGTATGCAAAAAGATGTCATATTTGTTCATTATTCTACTTAAAAATTTATTATATTATTGTATTTTTTATATTTCTATTATTCATTTGACTAAAGAAAAAAATGCTGCATTATTATATTATTATTATAATATTAGATTGAGGTAATAGTAGTGGTAGTCGATAGGAGAAAATAAGTAAAATACACACACAAATTAAATGCTTATAGTTTTTATTGGGAGATGTTTTTGCATCCATTATGTGAATGTAATACGCCTTGGCATAATAAGAAAAATTTGTAATTTTCATAGAATAAATATCTATATGCAAGCTGATTGGACTAAGTATAAGTTGATTGGACCATGCACTATAGTTTTCATCCATATTCAAATGGAAATAAAAATTAAACTGAAAGAAGCTAAAGAAAAAACAACATTTATGAGACCAATGTAAATGCATGTGTTCAAAATATTTAAGTTATTTAATTTAATTCATTTAAGTTATTTAATTTAATTCCATTTTACTTATTTAATTTAATTCCATTCTACTTATTTAATTTATTTCATTTAAGCTATTTAATTTAATTTAAGTTATTTTATTCAATTTTTAATTCTTGAATAATTAATAAATTTTAATTAGCGTAAAATTTATTATGTTATGGTTTCCATTTTTCAAAAAAGATCTCTTCAATGTAAGATTTTATTATGGAAATTGAGTTTAAATGATCAATGCTTAATTTAAGTTATTTAATTTATTATGAAAATTGAGTTTAAATGACCAACATTTAATTTAAGTTATTTAATTTATTGTGAAAATCAAGTTTAAATGATGAACACTTAATTTTAGTTATTTGATTTAATTTCATTTTAGTTATTTTATTTAATTTTGTTGACACTTACAAGCACATCAAATTAAATGTGTTTAATTTTTATTAACAAACGTTTTGATATCTGTATGTGAGTATAATGCACCTCTCATAGTAATAATTTGCTAATATTGAAATAATAATATATTAAAATATAATAATATAATCATATCTTAATTATAATTTAATATTAATTACAATATCATAAAATAATAAATATTTAAGTGGAATAATGAACATATATGATATCTTTTGGCATACTTTACCTATATTACTCTAAAGATAGATATGTAAGTTTATATGTTATTCACATTCTAATATGCTTATCCTTTACGTTCATCAATATGTTTATACATTCACATTTGCCCTATGTATTTATTCATTATAATCATTAACGTGCATATTTCATATATATATGTTACCCACTTTGATTTGACCTGATTTTATTTTCAAGAATAAGTTTGTGGTCACAACAACACCCTCTTAGTCATGGACTTGTCTTTTCTACATTCAAACATTTTAATTCAAATTTAGTTGAGTCTCACCTTTATCCTTTTTTCTAAGAGTTATCTAAACATAAATTGTGTGATATGTTGTTACATCCTTGTAACTAAAGGCATTTAATGCATTCATTCTAATAATCTAGAATTAACAAGCCTTGTCTCATTCTAAGGAGCAAAAATATTTGGATTTTGTTCAGTAAAAGGAATCTTGATCTACATGATCATTCTAGAAACGCATGCATGACTAAATAGTGTTATTTTTAATCACTCTTTATATGTTTTCATGGGTTGATTATTAGAATATGTTCTCATGTGGCATAACAATAGCCCAACAACGTACTTAGAAATATTGTCAATCTAAAAATATTAGAGGAATAAGACAGATGTTTATCAAGCGAAGTAAAAAATAAAAGGTTGTTGATCTCATGACACAAGTTTGTAGGTGTCGAAAAGATTCATTGATGTGACCTTCTCCTTGATCCATAAACTTGTAGATACATAGAGTGAATGAAATATTTTGACTTCAAGATAAATATTAAACTATCATATGTTTCCAATCCTACAACATCCCATTTTTTAGAGGATTCGTTTGGATCTCTCTTGTAGTTACATACATAAGTACCATTCCTTATTTTTAAAATCATACATTTAATAGCTATTACAAATTATGAAATGTGTACATGTTGTAGAGACTTTTGTGCATCACACAATAGTCTCGTGAATATCCGCGACTAGAGTTGGACATTGGGATGTTGTACACTTTCTGATTTTGGTAATGTAACACCCATTTGGGCTCGTACTAATGTTGGGATAGCTACCAATCCCTTAAAACTCTCTCTCTCTCTCTCTCTCTCTCTCTCTCTCTCTCTCTCTCTCTCTCTCTCACACACACACACACACACACACACACACATTGTGAAAACAACTCTCTTTCTTTATCTTGCAATATGAAGCTCCTACTGTCCATTTTCTTGAGCATATTAGCCCAACACCTTCTACCATTGTTATCTAGTGAAGCTCTACCAACTTGGAGACTACGGCCTTTCCTCGTTCTAGCAAGTTGCTTAATTTGTTTCATGTCATTTCTCTTTATCCATTTTTAGCTCACTCATGTCTATAGATTGTCTATGAAGATGGAAACACCAAAGTGAGGATTTGACTAAAGCAAACCTCTAAATAAAATTGCCCCAACATTTCTTCTTGTATTTTTATGTGTAGGTTCTAGTGCAAAAGCGCTTAGTGTTTTTTGGAGCTTCATTTCATCAACCCAAATGAAAAAATCCTTTGTTTCCTCATTTTCTTTCTATTGTTTTAATTATTTTTAGTCTCTTTCAGTTTCATACTTTTATCACATTTAGTTTATCGAGCATCATGTTTGCTTTTGTGTTCTATCTGTACAAGACATTTGCATGTTGAATGTGCATCTTGAGCAGAGAATTCATAGAGCCTTACAAAGGGTCTATGTCACCTACATTTATTTCTTGTTAACCAAATCTTAAACCACACATTAAGCAACATATTAAGTCTAGAGAATGTTAGTCAACTCTGAGTGTTTTACACTTTAAACCAAGAAATAAAAGCTTAATGTGTGTGATTTAAATTGTCCAGAAATAGTTTAATATATTGTCCCTTCATATATTTTCTCCAACTTTGTCATATAGTTATTCGTAGATTATCAATTCATAGATTGTCTTGAACACCATTCAATTTATATGAATACGAGATACTTATCAACAATCTACGGTAAGCTTTGATTATAAGGTTCCAAGAACAATTTGTTATCAATTCAACTGTAACATATAAGAGTGCTAATGGTATATAGATATATACAGAATTCGCAAAGATTGCTATGTTCACAAGAATGCAGTTTTTATCTTTTACTCTCAAGAACGCAGTGCCTCATCTATTTCTCTTATTTCCTGTGATGATTGAAGGAGAGGCTATGCCTTATTTGGTCGTTGTATCTGATCTTAATCTGTATGTCCCTGTGATAATGGTGGACGTCATTCTTGCTTGCCAAGTCCTTCTCCTCATGCATCAATGGCCTTGTAAAACGGTAGATATACCACCTTCGCTTGCCTTCCTTTGCACTTTGCTATGAATTAATAAAAGGTAATCAAAATTTCCACACCCCTCTTGAGACTACACGATGTTACCTTATATTCCCATTGGTGGGGCATGATATGAAGAGTTCTGTCTCCATCATTATATCTTTTGCAAGCAATTGACCAACTATGTCCTTAAGTGGACTTATTCTTCATCTTTAACTAATTACTAATGAACTGATTGCTTCCCTAACCTTAATCGCACCTTTTCATTTGTATATTCTCGTGTCCTTTCATTAGTTGCACACTGTCTTTGATCCGGTTATGTGATTCTTAAAAATTGCATCTCCTCTATACAATTTGTCCTCTTTATCCTTATATCGTATCTCCTTTATGAATAATCTCCCGCATTTGCTTTAGTTATGTCTACAAATAAATCGCCTTGATTTGAGAGTATTGTTAGTGCCATTGTATAAGTATTCTCTTATCTTAATCGATCTTATTCATACTATTATTCTGGTTCAACATTGTCTTTAATCTATTTTGATCTTCTATATTATATTGATCGCTTTCATAGTCATCGTGAGAGTCTGATCAATATAATCTAGAATTGGTTTGCAGATTCACATTGTTGCTCCTTATTTATTACTGATATTAAGGTTTGAATGTCTTGTTTCTTGTATATAGTATACTTTAATGATAATTTCCTTAACATAGATGCCATTTGTCATTAATGACAATTTTTCATAAATTTGTTCATACGCTAATCAATAATCTTGTTTGGTCTCATATGTCATCAATTTCATTTATAAAGATAATACAAGGAGCTTTCTCAAGGTGCCAACAACTATACTTAATGAAGTCTTATAAACATCCTTTATTTACTATTTTGGCTAGGTCCAATCTTTGTTTATGCTATTGTCTAAATGGGAGGTGTCCTAGGCTTGCCATGCCTAAACCATGCAAGGTACTTTTTGCTTGTTTGATTTCAAAAATTGGACAGGAATATTACAGTCTTTCCTCCTTGAAATTGCTTGCCCACAAGAAACTTTATATTGTTTCTCTTCTACTTAAAGGCTTGGTAGTTGATGCACCTTAGAAGGGTTCCATCCTTTTTCCTTATCACTACCTCAAAGATACCAATGGTCAGGGCCTTTACGTACTATGTCAAAGATACCCTTGAAAACTTTCTTGATATCATTCTTAAACTTCTATATGTGCTTGTATGGTGTTTTGATGACATAAGTTGAACCTTCTTGTAATTTGATGGTGCATTCATATAGCTTATCCAAGATCAGTTTCTAGATTATCCATGATAACATTTGGTCTTGTTGATTAAGGCCCTTGCAGAAACAATACATCGTGTGTCCCCTTCACCATCTCAATGTTTATGTGAGCTCTCCATTCTCTTGTCTAATATTTCATGAGGAATTTCATCAAAGATTCCTTTAAATACTACCTTCCTATCATCTATTTGAAATTTGAATTCCATTGTCTAAATATTTTATGAGTATTTACCAATAGACCTCAACCATTGAATACCTAATATAGCATCAATATAACCTAACTCTATGACATAGTAATCATCCTTAATTGTGTATTTACCAACTGTAATGCTCAAATTTTGTACCTTTGTTGAGAAATACATTGGGTAGCCATTTTCCATCTTCAAGTTAAACCTTTCAGTTTTTACGATTGGAAGTCCTTTTTGGGAAACCAAAACTGAATTAATACAATTGTGAGTAGTCATGCTATCAATTAGTACCTCCACCTTTCATCCTTGCAATGTACCTTGAACCTTAAAAGAGTTAAGTCCTTGAACTTCATAGTGGTGATTGTACCATCCTTCTTCTCTTTGGGTGGGGGTTCCTTTACTCTTGGTGGTTCTTCCTCTATTTCATCTTGCTCACTGCTTAAATGCTATTTGTTTTCCTCATCACTAACAAGCATAACCTCAATATAATGAATCTTTCCTTTACTACGAAATTTATGCCAGGCTCCAAGGTTCTTTACAAGTAAAACAAAGGTTCTTCCTCCTTAGCTCTCATCTAGTTTCTTCATCCATTTGGTTCATTTTTGGCCATTCTTTTTGGATAGCTTGTTTGGATTTGTCCTGTTGTATGGATGATGTCTTTGATGGATTTTTGTTCTTTTTTGCACTTGAGTTCATATCTCGAGCCTTCTTAATGGAAATTTGAAGAGTATTTGGGTTGAGGGCTTTGACCCAACCTCTTAGAGGATCCATTAAGCCATGCATAAACAAGAAGATCGATTTTCTCTTAGAGATATTGATTGCCAATACAAAAAGACTTTGAAATTCCACAATATAGTCATCAATTGATCCCCCTTGCTTTAATTGTAATAATTATTTGAAGTGGGGTTCATGATTCTTGTTGTTGAACCTTTCTATTAGCTTCTCTATGAATTCCACATATGAAGTGATTTGTGCATGGCCCATACTAATCATGCCATGGTGCCACCACTCATGAGCTACCCATCGAGGTGTAGGGTAACATACTTGATTGCTTCTCCTGTCGTCATTGGATTGAGTTGGAAGTATGTGTCCACCAAGTATGAACCCAAGTGTGAGTCATAGTCTTTCTTGAACTATCATAGAATGGAAAATTAATCTTGCCAATTTCTTCTTAGATCATAGTGATTGTCTCTATTACCCATATTGGAAAAAATTATCAGTCTTAAGTCCATGCAGTCCTTAAGGGACATATCAGTTTGTAATCCCCCATCTATCCAATCTTGATGGAATTGATCTTGTAAGCCTGCTAGTGTAAGTTCATTGCCTTATGGGTGCTCTACTCTTGGTGAGAAAATAGGTATCATCAGTCTAGAAGTTGTCGTAGGGACCCATCGGTTTGGAGTTCTATTGTGGATTGATTTGTCTTCATGTCCATCATTATTTTCTCTTTATTTTCATGTTATCTTCTTCTCAATCTAAAAACTTTATGAACAAGATGAGTATTCATATTCAGATATATACTTATATGTCTTGATCTCGCTAATATGAATTTTACTGTCCTCCAATAATTAAATCCCCCTGTCACTTTATTTTATTGTCAATGTTGTGGGTTCTATGTGATATTTGTTGCAACAACACATTCCATGGATACATCTCATTATCTTTTCATGACACAACATCTCTTCTCCTTAGAATGATTTGTGCTCCTCTCTGCATAGCACATCTCATTCTAAGGGTTGTTATTATATTTATAATTAATATTTTAGATCTCTTGTCACATATTTCTTTTTGAAATATGTTTGTATTCAACTTTCTTATCTGTCACCTAGCATGGGAGCTAACCACTGCACTTTTTCTTATGTATGTCTATGTTTTTTATATGGTTGTTCTACAATGCAATTTGTAATAGTCACATGTCAATTGATTGTATGGTCTCCATAGTAACACAACTTGCTACCCATACTTATTGACATTGCTTGATGTCTAAATGATCATTGTCTAATTCTATATGATCTTTATCTGATGTCTATGATCAATTTTATGTCTAAATGTTTGGTTTTCATCTAACATGCTTGTTTGCAACTAACATGTTTATGGTGATAAATCTCAACATCTCTTCAAGAAGGATTTACTTACGCCTATTCCATGGGGGAAACTCTGCATGGATAGAAGAATCTGCTACCCCTTCACATCCTTAGTATAAAATTTTTAACCCTTTCTCTCTCTACTTTAGCTTGCACATCTATATATATTCTCATTAAAGTGGGGACAAAATATAACATCATAAATTATGCCTTGTACAATTTCACATCACATAAGGTCTTCCCTTTAGCTAAATTAAATACAATGATCAAACCTTTTCGAGCGAACCCTCCTTGTTGCTCGCTACACTTAAATCCTTGATTGTTAGTTCTAGAGACGTCCATGTGTCTCACATCATCCTACAAATATCCATGACTGTAGTTGGTCGTTGGGACCTTATACTTTCTAATTCTAGTAATGTAATAACCCTATGGGTTCATACTGATATTGTGACGACTACCAATCCCTTAAAAATTCCTTTCTTGGCTCCATTCGACCCTCTCTAATTTTGGAAAAAACTCTCTTACTTAAATCTCTTGCACTATGAAGCTCCTAGTTGCCATTTTCTCCATATTTATGGGCATACAAGTCCACCATCTTCCACCATTGTTGTCTAGCGAAGCTATGTTGACTTGGGGATTGCTACCTTTCCTCATTCCAACAAGTTGTTGCATTTTCGATTCTTAGAGGGTAACTCTCTAGGTTATCTCGCCATTTTAATCTATTGTCCTGATACTAGCATATTAAT
The DNA here is from genome assembly GCF_030272615.1 of Cryptomeria japonica. Lineage (NCBI taxonomy): Eukaryota > Viridiplantae > Streptophyta > Pinopsida > Cupressales > Cupressaceae > Cryptomeria > Cryptomeria japonica. The sequence goes on from NC_081406.1 coordinate 87,801,342, forward strand.
TCATCTCAATTCATTTATCTTTATTCATTTTTATCATGAACGTGTCTATAAGATGTCCATGAAGGTGGAAACACCAAAGCGGAGGTTTGATTGAGGTAAACCTCTAAATGTTGACACCCCCAACATTTTGTATTAACTTTTTATGTGCAAGTTCTAGTGGGGAAAAGTGTAGTGTTTTTTGGAGCTTCATTTCATGGACCCAAGTAAAACAGTCTTTATTTCCTCCTGTTCCTTTTGTTTCAATTCTATCTAGTGTCTTTCGATTTCTTAGTTTTATTGCATTTATTTTACCAAACATCATGTTGTTCATCTTTTACTTTTTGGTATGGGCTTCTATGTTCTATCTATATAGGATGTTTGTGAGTCGTGTTGTCATCCTTGGAAAATGAGTGCATCCTCGGCAAAGAGCTCACAGAGCCATCCAAAGGAGCTCTATGACCTCCACTTTCATTTTCTATGAACTAAATTATTTAATTAATTAATTTGGCTAGTTAAACACACTTTCTTATCAATAGTGAACAAACCCAAAGGTTGTAGTTACCTAAAGGTTTGTTCTAAATGGAGAGTTGGAACTTGAATCTTCAAGGGGTTTTATTACCCTTTTTAGTGGTTCAATTTTCCTCCTCTACATTATAATGTAATGATTTAGGTTTTATTTCAAACCCCATGAGCATTAGAGCTCTACAAGGACATTTTGGCCCATGGAATTGAATTTCATCCATTAGATTATAAATCTTCAGTGACCTAAATACAATTATGAGCTCTTGAATCTCCATGGACACATTTCAAATCATAGAATACCACCCCAACCATTATATTATAAATAAAACCAATGGTGATGATTAATAGTAATATGGTCCTAAAGTAACTAATAATTATATATCAGAATCAGAAAAGGAAAACTCCTAAAATTAAGGATGTGGGAACCAAGAATCAGTCGCCTCTCACGACTGACTCTAAGGATAAGGGCCTGATGGGGGAGGACACGGCCATGAAAGAATATCAGAGCCCTGATGTTAGGGAGGTGGATCTTGAGGTAAATTTAGAGCCTACTGGAGACAAGACCCAGGAAGACCATCACCTGGATATCAACCTCTGCATCATTAATGACATGGATAGCTTCAACAAGGTGCTCCACTGGATGCAAAAGGAAATTACCAGCATAAAAACCAAGCAAGCCCAGGAAGACGGGAAAATTGAGACTTTAGAAGCTATAGGCTCAGGTAAATTCAACTCCCTCCCAAATTGTCTCAGTGAGCTCACCAAATCTATTAGTAATGCAGAGGAGATCATCAATGCTAATCTAAATAGCTTTCTTACCTTGGAGAACAGAGCACGGGCTACTAAAAAAATACTTGAAGGAGTTGAGAACATGCTCAAAAAGATTGGTGAGCAAATTCATAAGATCCTTAAGGCCGCCTCAGCTAGTATGAAGGCTCTTATCAATAAGCTTGAGAATGACCATGGGGATAAGGCTTCTAAGGGCATCATTGATGTGAAGGAAGATACCCCTGATTATAATGAGACTGGGCTTGGTAGAAGAACAGGTGCGAGCACAAGAAAGTTGCAAAGCCAAAGCAAGGAAATTGAGGATATCAAGCAGGCGACTGATAATATGGAACAACTGGAGCTGGAAGCCGCTGAGATGCTTCAGAAATTAACCTAACACTGGGCTCTTTCTATCGGTCGTGTTTGTTTTTGTTAGCTGTCTCTAGTTTGCTGGCTTTTTGCTCTTCAATTGTCCTTTTCTTAGTTGTTGTCTTTTTGCGTTTTGTTGTGCTTTAATGTATATATTTTGATCTTTTGGTTGTAATGGGTTTCAAGGGCCCATCAAAACTTGTTTTCCCTTATTCAAAAACTAATAATTATATAATATTATTGGTAAATTAATTTTATTTCCTACTGTAACTTTCAAAATTTATGTGGACATTTCCATTAACATTTTGTTACAAAATTGTTCTTTGTAAAAGGATTTGCAGTTATTTTCAAATAGGCGAGAGAGGGAATGAAGGGACTAGGGTTTCAGGTAGCAAGGATGATGCAGGGGCTTCATATTCTGACAAATATGATGGAGAGGAGGGCTTGAGTGGTTGTGTGTTGTTTTCTTCGGCGCTTATCCTCCTTTCTCTCATGGATTTAGAACCTGTGGTGGCTCTATTGTGCAAGGTTTTGGGTCTTTTGGGTGTCATTGGCCCTTTTGCTCATGCTTTCTGCTCTTCTTCTCTCTAGGGACATTTCTTTTCTTTTAGTTTCCTCACGACCCTCTCATCCTTCATGGAGTGTGCTTTGTTGGATGACAGGTGGCCTTGTTGCTTCTGCTAGACCTTTGTGTTGGTTTGGTGCATGAGGCATTTGTTGCAGGATGTGTCGTGTTGCATCTCTTCTTTTGGTCCTCATGTTGGCCCTACCCTTGCGGATGGTGTGGATGGGTTTATCAGCTCATGGCTCATGGTTTGGGGCTTCATTTCCAACATGATGTGTGGGGAGGGAGTGTGGGAGTGGCGGGTGTTGCTAGGGTTCCAATTGTCAATACAGAGGATTTGAGAGAAGGGGATTTTGTTGGTGAGACGGTTGGAGTGGGAGGGGGTGGCTTTGCTCCTTCCCTCGGCTCTATTTTTCTTTTGGGCTTTGCCTAGGTCTATGTTTGGAGGTTTACCTTGCTTGGTCTGATTTTGAACCCTTCTTGGGAGGGTCAATATGCTTCTATCTTTGGCCCTACTTTTCTTTTAATTTGGGGTTGCATCTATTGGAGCAAGTTGTTTGTTTTTTCTCAAGATCTTAGATGCAATCGGAGCCTTCTATGCCCCAGGGTTTTTTTGAAGATTTTATGGAGGGTTATCATCTCTGTTCAAGCCGTGTCCATGCAAGCTTCATTTTTGGTTGGCCCTCTCCCTTCAGCCTTGGTTTTCTTTGGCTTGTCCTATAGAGGTAGCCCTATCTAATGTGGAGATAGATGGTGCTAGAGATAACCTTGCTCCTATTGAGGTGGAGTTTGGTGTTGTGGTGGAGGCCAAGAAGTGCTAGTGGGAGGCTAATGGCACCTTGTTTCTGGTCTATATGGGAACAAAGTATGGTCTTTCAATTGGTTCCCCTCCTTTATCACCTATTGACGTGGTGATCTTGGAGGGTATAATATGCTCAGCTTTGTTCATTCTTAAGATCAAGGTTATGGGAGCCTATAAAAACCCATTTTTTTAGGTTATGTGAGCCTTGTAAAACCCACTCTTAAGGTTGAGGGAGCCTGGAAAAACCCTGTGTCTCTTGTTCTTCTCAGGGACAAGCTGGATGTTGGTAGTTTTCAAGGGCACAATTTGGTCAATTATTAGTTTTGGTTAGGTTCAGGATTTGTTTGTTGTGGCCTAAAGATTATGTTACAAGTTATGGGAGCCTAGAAAAATCCTTCTTGTTGGCTGAGGGTGCTTGATATAATTCTCATTTTGTATCTTTTGAGGTCTAGTGTTTGCTAACTTAGACCATCTATTTTTGTCAGCCTGATTTGTATTGTTTTACACTTGAATGTTTCAGTCATGTGTTTGCTTGGTTGTGGCTGTTGTGCTTTTCTGTTTATGTTTTTTGTAGCCTTTGTATTTTGGGATCTGAACACCTATATGTCCCAAAGGTTTTATTATGCAGCCATAACCGGTAAAACCATCAAAAGAGAATTGACCAACTTATGCAGCAAGAGTAACACAATGAAAGCAACAAGAAAACATAGCAAGATCTCAGAAACAGATCATATTACTATCTTAGAACCTTCGGCAACCAACCGTTTCTCATCATACAATCATCATAGAACATCTGGTGGTTAACTAGTTACATGCAGGCTACAAATCAGAGACAATCCAACCGGGAGTCTCAGAATCAACTGGATCACCAATCATGAATCTAAATCCTTACTCTGATTTCTACTTCCTCTATCTTACAAATGATTACATAATACCATATATATACCCTCCGGAACGTATCCGGGTCGGTCATAAAAGATTACACTTACCAATGCAGGAAAATGAAATGTGTAACTAGGTCGGCCATAAGAATCAAAGAAATTCTTCCAAAAAATAACAACCAAGAAGTGTGGATCAGCAGGAAGGTCAGCCACAAGCCAAAGAACATCAGACAAGACCCCAAATAGATCCACATGCCAAGAACCACTCTGGTAATGAAGGAAGACTAATCGGTAAGCACAAGAACTATCTCGGAACCCAGAAATAGCCAAACCGGGAGCGATAACTAGCCGGAAAAGAATCCAAATGGACTAAAAATATGGAATTAAGCACATGAACTAGCCTGGAAACCGAAAATAGGATCTACAATGAAAAGAAAGCAACTAAAAGTAGGAACACAAAAAACTACACACTGAACTAAACAAGAACTAAACTGAAAGGAAATATTTTTGGTTGATGCAAGATTGCTCATAGACTGGGGATGCTCTTGCATTAGACACCCTAGGTAGAAAGAGATGTTCCATCAGAGGCAACTTATGAACATCAAAAAGGATTCGGGATAAAGACCCCATGCTCATTTTTTATCCAAACATTTTCCTTATCTGCAAACCTCTTCTTTAGCTCCTCTGGTATCTCAACCGGCTTCTCTAACACCTAAACATCTTTGTTTCTCTTCCTATGCTTCAAGTATGCACATTGTCTCTGCTTACTGCTCTCTTTCTTCTGCAACTCTAATTTGTTTATGCCACGAGATTTTATCTGGTTTGTCACCATAAGCTTTATGCCATCTGGTTCTATATGTACATCAGTCTTATTTATCAGATCCTTTTGTAAACTCATGCCATCTTTTGGTATAACCTTTGCAACTGGTTTCTCAGTACTGTAACTTTTATCAAGACTCAGATTTTTTGCCTCCTTCTCTTTCTCCTTCAAAGAAGTCAATGTGAACTTCTACCCATCTTTCTCAATAGTGATTAGGTTTCTTCTACAGTCATGAATAGCTCCTTTATCAAACTGCCAAGGTCTTCCCAACAAGACATGAAAAGAACTCATAGATACAACATCACAGAATACCTCATCCCTAAAAGGCCCAATATTAAAATTCACCAAACACTGTTCCTTTACCTCTATCTTTTGATCATCTTGTAACCAACTTACCTTGTAAGGAGAAGGATGCTCAAGCTTCTTTAATCCAAGCTTCACTACCATCTCTTTAGACACCAAATTATCAGTACTTCCATTATCCACAATAACCTTGCACTACTTACCACCTGATTTGCACACAATCCAGAAAAAACTCTTTCTCTGAGTAGATCTGGTATCTCCACTGTTATGCTCCATCATGACTCTTCTGAACATAAGGGATTCTCCTTGCTCCGGTATACAGTCAATTCCGATAACTTCACCTTCTGGTTCCTCATTTGCAACACAACTTCTTGTCATTCCCTATTACATTCATAAAATTTATTTCCGGTTTCCCCACACTTGAAACATTTGCCAAGAAATTCTCTATTAGTACTGCCACTACCTTTTCTCTGTTTTTTTTGTTCTGGTTCTTTAATCCACTTAGGTTTTGATTCTTCTTTAACATTCTTCTTCTATGTACTCATCTGCCCCTTGAATCACTCCTTCCCTCTAGGGTTATTTAGTTGTCTTCTTCTCACCTTCTCCTCAGCCTTCAAAGCATACTGGTAAGCTTCTTCTGTTGGCAATTTGAAGGAATTGGTTATGTGTTACATTGATGTTTTGTCATTGATGGTATTTTTGTCGTTTATCGGTTTTCAGTTGGTATTGATAGAGTGGTTGGATTATGATATTGATCCGGTATGCTATGATTTGTGGAATTGGTTTGGATTGGTTATTCATGTGTTCTGATGCATATCAAATTCAGTTGGTTCAGGATTTGATGACTCGGGAGATATCATTTTCTCTAGTAATCCTTTTGGGTACCAGTAAGAATTTTATCGGCAGCTCATTGTTGAAGATCTTTTGATGCACGTGATAAGTGGTGTTGGATTTGGTTTATGGTGACCTATTTTGGGTCTGGTATTATCTAGGTTATGGATCGGTTTATGTAATGTGTTGGTGGATGATCCTGATGTGTTACCGATGGGATTTAATGATTGTTTTACATTTTTTTTGACCTAAGAAGACTTGGTTTATCATTGGATTGCGGGTTTATGTTATGAATTTATTGTATCATCTTTTAGGTGGTTAGCCTAATTGTTTAGGTCCCAAGTTGGTATAAATATGATGTAAGATCTCTTTGTAGATCACGGATTATGGTTATGGTATGGGATATAGGATTATCTATGTGCGAATAATGTTGTAATCATATGCAAAGGTTTTGGTCAATCATAGGTGATCGAATTGGGTTTATGGAAGAGGTTTAAGGCCTCCAGTATTGAGCTTAACCGAAACTGTACCCAGGCATAGGAGATGCTATTCTTCCAATTCAATCTTCATTCCAAATTGTAGTCCAATGTTTTCTGTAGTCAGTGAGGCTCCTTTTGTGATGAGCAATGTGCTCTAGGTTGTTGGTCTTCCTGCATGTGCAGGCCCCTTATTGTAATATTTATTCATCTAATCAGTGGATAGATATTGTGGGTCTCCAATCCCACCGTGGTTTTTCCTCTTTGAGGTTTTCTATGTATAAATTTGTGGTGTGTGTTCATCTTTGTAGTTGCATTATTACTTATTGTTATATGCTTTCATGTTTACCGATTGTTGAGTTGTTGTATTAATAAGGTTCTCCAATCCAGTATAACACTAATTCACCCCCCCCCCCCTCTCAGTGTTCTTGGATTCCAATAATTGGTATCAGAGCCTAGTGCCTCGAAGTAAGTCTAACAGCTTGAGGAAGATCCTGAATCTGGAATCCATGGAGATAAGTTTGAGGAAGGAACTTCAAGTAGCACTTGATGACTATGATGCTGAAAGATTGAGGAACATGAAGTTTCAAGATGAGTTGAGATCTACAAAGGAATTTATTTTTACTCTGCAGGAGAGGTTGTCTTCAGCACAAGCTAAAAGGAAGGAACTTTTACAAAATTAGGATGATGAAGAGAAGGATGCCCTTAAGGAACAATATCAGAAGCTGAGTCAAGAGAATGGTGTCATGAAGAATGAGATGCAAGCCATGACTATGAGGATGTCTAAGGAGATTGAAGACCGGAAGAAGAATGAAGAAAATCTTGCTATATCTCTGAAAGATAGATCTGAGGTATGCATTAGGTTGGTGCATGAGAATGATATGTTGAGAACTGAGTTGGTGCTATCCCAGAACAATGTCTAGGAGTTGGAAATATTGATAACAGCCCTAAGGGGAGATTTGGATACTGCAAATGAATACAAAGATAAGTTCAAGGTTATTTTTGTTAAGCTTGATGACTTATTGAAGGATCAAAGGGACACTGGAGACACTAGAGGTCTTGGATTTGAGCATGGAGAAAGCTTCGGTACTGCAAATGCAAATGAGACAACTAGCCAGGAGACTCCACCTGTCAACTGAAATTAGAATACACCAGTAAGGCAACCCAATGCACATTATTTCAATGGTAGATGCTTTGTTTGCAATAAATTTGGTCATATGGCAAGACATTGCAGAAATAGAGAAAATCATAATAATAATGCAGTTCCTGATCAGTATTCAAATTGTAAGAAGTATGGTCATAGGACAAAATATTGTAGAATGAATGTCAAATGTTATGCATGTGGAAAGTTAGGACATATGGCTAATCAATGCAAGTCAAGGAATGGTCAAGGATACAGTAAGGCAATTCAGAATAATAATGTCACTTGTTATGCATGCAACGAAGTAGGACATGTTGCTAAATTTTTCAGAACAAAGAACCTACCGGCAAAAAGTGATAAATCTAATGAGAAGGGAAAACAAAAGGTTGAAGATATCCAGAAGGAGAAGGAGAAGAAATGGGTTAGAAAATCTGAAGATCAACCATCAGAGACAATCAACCCAATTACTCAACCAGCAGAGCAGAATGTTCCTGCACTAGCAGGAAACTCATCTGGTATCTGAGGCAAATTAATGATAGATCTTGCATTGCCCCTAGTAGTGGTCTGAAATCCTATTTCAAATCTTTGGAGAAGTCAGTTTGAAGGTTAACCGGTGAATATTTGTTGGATCTTGGATCTGGTTTGGTTTACCAGTAAGTCACTTTATGAGTTATAGTTTGGTCATACATCTACAGTTAAGTATTTCAAAATCTTTGATAGTGAACTGGAAGTTTGATCCTAGATGTGATGAAGGGATATTTCTTGGTTATTATAATAAAAGAAAAGCATATAGATGCTATAGCAAAATATTGCAAATAATTGTGAAGATTTTTAATCAGAACTTATGAGAGAGAACCAAAAGTAGAAATGGTTATAACTAAACCGGTAACACCTATATCGGAATAAAATGTTGAACTAGTTACCCGGCAGTATCAGAAAATTCAATAGTAACTGAAGATCAGAGTAGAGAAATAGAAGTTAGAAGACTCCTAGGTATGTAAGGTTGAATCATTCAAAAGATAGGATAATTGGACAAGAAAAAGGTTGGCAGTTGATGAGGTATGCTTAATTTCTTTAATTGTACTAGCTTCAGTTATTGAAACTTGTAAGGATGAATGTTGGATGTAATATATGGAAGAGGAATTGGATCAGTTAGAAAAGGACAACTCATGGACTTGGATATTATTTGGACTAGGCTTGATTGGTTTGCAATGGATATTCTTAGAAGGAAGGAATTGATTGTGTTGAATCCTTGCTCCAGTAGCTAGGATTTTTCAGATATTCTCAAGGATTTTCTAGTATGGTTTTTTGGTTTATGAGGACTTTACACTATGAGCATGTTCAAATGCAGATTGGGTTGGAATTATAGGTAACTGGATAGGCTCATCCGATGAAGCTTTCTTTCTTCGAAATAAACTTGTTTCATGGATTAGCAAGAAGAAATCATGTACTACTGAAGATGAGTATGTTGTTGTTGCTACTAACTGTACATAAGTTCTATGGATGAAGCAAATGTTGAAGGATATAAGGGTAGATTGTAATGAACCAGTAGCTATTCACTATGATAACTCTGTTGCTATTGATATATCAAAGAATTTGGTATTTCTATCAAGTATAATTTTCTGAAGGAGTAGGTGGAAGCAAATGAAGTCGGATTAATTTGAGGAATCATTTGAGTACTTCAGAGATAAATTGGGACTTTCTTCCTGTCCTTTAGAGACTTGAGTGATGTTGATTGGCATCAGTTTGGTATGCGCTTATTAGACCTATCATTCATTCTGGATTGATGAGTTGGTGCTACTACTCAAGGGGAGTAGTCAGCTATGTGTTTCAAAGGATTTGTGATTTTATTTTTCTTTGATGTTTATTTCAGATTTCTGGCAATGATGTCAAAGGGGGAGAGATATATATGTGAAAAACAAAGCTTAACAGAGATATCAGTCTAAGGGGAAGATTGTTTGCACAAGGAGGAGGAACAAAATTTCAGATTGGTTGTATCCCATTGGGGGAGTTTGGTTCATATCTATGGATGGTTAATTGGTACAAAGATATTTGGTTCAAAGCTTCATTGCTATATCATTTTGTGGGAGATTGTTGGTTGTCTTCCATAGGGGGAGACTTGTTTGGCATTTCTTGGCACTTGGATTTTTTTCACATCTAGTGTTGCCATCAATGCCAAAGGGGGAGATTGTTGGCAATTTGGAGGAATTGATTGTGTTGCATTGATATTTTTTCATTGATGGCAATATCGGCTGTTTTGGTTGTTTATCGGTTTTCAGTTAGTTCTGGTAGAGTGGTTGGATTATGATATTGATCTGGTATGCTCCGGTATGCTTTGATTTGTGGAATTGCTTTAGATTGGTTATTCATGTGTTCTAATACGTACCAAATTCAATTGGTTTAGGATTTGATGACTCAGGAGCTATCATTTTCTCTAGTAAGCCTTTTGGGTACCGGTAAGGTTTTTACTGGCAGCGCTTTGTTGAAGATATTTTGATGCACATGATAAGTGATGTTGGATTTGGTTTATGGTGACCTATTTTGGGTCCGGTGTTATCTAGGTTATGGACCAGTTTATGTAATGTGTTGGTGGATGATCCTGATGCATTACTGATGGGATTTAATGATTGGTTTACATTGTTTTTGGCCTAAGACGACTTCCATTATCATTGAATTGCAGGTTTATGTTATGAATTTATTGTATCATCTTTTAGGTGGCCAGCCTAATTGTTTAGGTCTTGAGTTGGTATAAATATGATGTAAGATCTCTTTATAGATCATGGATTATGGTTATGGTATGGGATATAGGATTATCTATGTGCGAATAATGTTGTAATCATATGCAAAGGTTTTGGTCGATCATAGGTGATCTAATTGGGTTTGTGGAAGAGGTTTAAGGCCTCTGATATTGAGCTTAACCGGAATTGTACTCAAGCATAGGAGATGTTATTCTTGTAGTTCAATCTTCATTCTAGATTGTAGTTCGATGTTTTCTGTAGTCAGTGAGGCCCCTTTTGTGATGAGCAGTGTGCTCTAGGTTGTTGGCCTTCCTACATGTGCACACCCCTTATTGTAATATTTATTCATTTGATCAGTGGATAGATATTGTGGGTCTCCAATTTCCCACCGTGGTTTTTCCTCTTTGAGGTTTTCCACATATAAATTCATGGTGTTATGGTGTTCATCTTTGTGGTTTCATTATTGCTTATTTTTATATGCTTTTATGTTTACTAGTTGTTGAGTTGTTGTATTAATAAGGTTAAATTTCTCCATTCCGGTAGAACACTGATTCACCCCCCTCTCAGTGTTCCTGGATTCCAACATTTTCAACTTCGGAAACCCTCAACATACTCATCTCATCCTGACTATTAAATGCAAGTCCATTTATGTACCTCACCACCTTTTCTCTATCAATCCCTCTATGTCTAGATCGAATCATCACCTTGTAGAATTCCTCAGTGTACTCTTTCACAGTCATGTTTCTTTATTTCAAATTCTGAAACTTCTTGAACAATTCCAACTCATAGTCTCCCGGCATGAACTTGGCCATCAATCTTGCAACCATTTGTCTCCACCAAGTGATCTTTATTTCACCATTCTCCACTCTGTCTTTCTGCAATTATTTCCACCATAAGGTATCATGCCCTTTTAACTTGGTTTGTGCCAACCAAACTCTTTGTGGGTCCTTGACATCCTCAAACTCAAAGTAATCCTCCAACTCTCTGATCCAATCAATCAGATCCTCTAGGTTCAGCATTCCGGAAAAGTTTGAAACTTCCACTTTATGAACTTTACTCACTTGTGCCACTGCTCTTAGGAATATTTCCTCTCTTCCGTCTTCTGGTCCTTTAGCCTCTTCCACTTCAAGCTCTTCATTGGCTTCTTCATCCCATCCTCGGATTCAGGGTTCCTCAACAAACCAGCCAATGCATTCTGGATTTCATTCCTCACCTCATTCTTGAAGTCCTCCATCATCTACTCTACCCTTTAGGGGTTCTTCCTTCTAGGCGGCATCTCCTCTTCCACTCTAGTGAACTACCTCAACTCGGCGATCTGACTACCAGTTTCAATTGCCTCTCCTTGGTGATCTATTGAACACATGTGCAACCTGCCTCCAATCGGCGATCTATCCACCCAAAGTAATTCCTCAAGGTTCACAAACAAATATTCCACCAACCGTTTCATAACCAGCTCTGATACCAATTGATGCAGCCATAACCAATAAAACCCTCAAAAGAGAATTGACCAGCTTGTGCAGCAAGAGTAACACAATGAAAACAACAAGAAAACATAGCAAGATCTCAGAAACAGATCATATTATTTTCTTAGAACCTCCGACAACCAACCACTTATCATCATACAATCATCATAGAACATCTGGTAGTTAACCGGTTACATGCAGGCTACAAGCCAAATACAATCCAACCGGGACTCTCAGAATCAACCCGATCACCAATCATGAATCTAAATCCTTATTCTGATTTCTACTTCCTTTTTCTCACAAATGATTACATAATAGCATTTATATACCCTCCGGAACATATCTGAGTCGGCCATAAAAGATTACATTTACCAATGCAGAAAAATGAAACGTGTAACTAGGTCAGCCCTAAGAATCAAATAAATTCTTCCAAAAAATAACAACCAAGAAGTGCGGATCAGTAGGAAGGTTGGCCATAAGCCAAAGAACATCAAACAATACCCCAAATAGATCCACATGCCAAGAACTACTCTGATAATGAAGGAAGACAAACCGGTAAGCACAAGAATTATCCCGGAACCCAGAAATAGTCAAACTGGGAGCGATAACTAGTTGGAAAAGAATCCAAATGGACTGAAAATATGGAATTAAGCACATAAACCAACCTAGAAACCAAAAATAGGATTTGCAATGAAAATCAAGCAACTACTGGTACCTACCAGTAGGAACAAAAAAAACTGCACACTGAACTGAACAAGAACTAAACTAAAAAGAAATATTTTTGGTTGATGCAAGATTGCTCATAGACCGAGGATGCTCCTACATCATTTTAGGTCCTTTCTAAAACCTATAGTTCGCTATCAGACAGTCTAGTCTATTTTTTTATGGCAACTCTTTGATTGTAAGGGTTTCGAGGGCCCTTCAAAACTTTATTTATCCTAATCAAAAAAATTTAAAATTTATGTGGATTGGATCTAGAGCCAAGTATCAAATAATGTGGTGAATTTTTTTTTTGTTTGTTAAAACTTGGTTTAGGACCATAAACTAAGAAAATAATGCCAAAATGAAAAACGGCCAAAGACTACACACAGATGTTAGAGAAGACAAAATCCTCCAAAATAAAGTTAGCCAAAGAGCCACACAAGCCAAAAAGGAGCAGCACACAAGACTGGAGAGTGTAACATTAGAAAAGAAAGCCTCATGAATATGTAGAAAATGATAGGTGCAAAAATAGGGATCCCAATAGTAGGAACATTGCACATATCACAAGTCTAGAGGGTGCTCCTTGAGGTCAAGTTGTATCAATCGAATTGCCTTAAAAGGAAAGAAGTTCCATCACTATTTGTCGTATGCATCATCCTTCAAGAACCAACTAGCCCCTTCATTTACGGTCCAGTCTATAGCCTAGTTTGTCTTTCTGTTGATATGGAATAAACATCCTCAAAGAAGTCAACTAGAAACCTAGCTGCATTGATGATCACTTTCATTTTTCAATTTTTAATCGAGCCTCCCCTTATAGCTTAAATCACAAATTTTGAATCCCCTTCCACCCATAATTTTTTCCAACTTTTGTCTTTGGCTATCATTAGGCCCCAAAACATCACCCTAGCCTCAAATAAATTATTAGATTCCATACCAAAATCATAAGAAAAAATGCACAAAGGTTTCCCCTAGTCATTTTCAAAAACCTCGCCTCTTCCTACTTTCCATGGATTTCCCTTCGCAGCACCATCAAAATTGAGCTTGATCCAACTTGAGCACATTTTAACTACTCTAGTGATTTAAATAGGACTAAAATAAAATTTTGTAAAAATGTGGCAATTTAGATCACCTTATAAATTGTACGATTAGCAAATTTTTAAATCTCCAATTTCAACTATTAGCCAATTGGAAAATATTAGCCAAGTGCTAAATAAAAATTGGTTTGATCCCCATTTTAATCCTAATTTTATCTTAATAAAAAAAAAGAATTGTGTTTCATTGGATCAATTTAGAGATAGATTTTAAGAAGTAATTTGACCCCATTTGACATAGCTCAAAAAAATGCATGGAGTGGTAACTTTTAAAATAGAAAGATGGAATAAAGGTGCAAGAGTACACTAGTGAAATTCCTAGGAAAATGGACATTCCAATAAGGAAATATGTGCAAGAAGAGATGTTTATGAAGTAAATTAGAATCAATCATAGACATCTCTGGAGGCCCATATTTTTATCTAAAATAGTGGATATAGATGAATAATGTGCCCACGATCACACCCTTCAATTGGATATTCCTCCATCCTCTCCAGGAATAAAAGGATAAAAAATATAAGGAAAATCCTTTTGGCACAAAGAATAAATTAATAAAATCGTGCGACCATTGTTAAACGTAAATAGACATAAAAATTCATCTCATTGGAAGCTACATCCAAAAAATTACCTAGATAATTAAGTTAAAAAGGGTAAGAAAAACTATATTCTTACCATAATAAAAAGACTATATTTGTTAATGTGTATGATATACTAATTGTAGATAAAAAGTTGATTCTAAACTTTCTTAAACTCTAAAAATATTAGTTTCAACTTGTTGGACCAAGATGAAAAGATGAAATATAGCGTTCAAAATTGTTTAGTGATAAGATCCAAATCAATAAATGTTAAAATTAATATACTTTTCAATTCATGTTTACAAGCTAACTTATATCTCAAGATTTTCTCTAGAAAAATATGAACACTTTCTACCTTCTGTAATTAATTGGATCAAAGAAGGCGTTGGTTATGTATTTAGTTGGATCAAAGAAGGTGTTGATTTGCTTGTAAGTTGACAATGTAGATTGATGTTTGTGACCAACTAAAAATTTTGTGGAAGAAGAGTTTGTTGATATTATTCCTTTTGATGTAAGTGGATTTCTGTTTGGCAACTCTACATGATTGATGAAAAAATCTATTATTAGAGGCTTAAAAGTACCATTTTATCAAAATTGGTTGGAGCTTCATGTTATTTTCTTAGAAAATAATATAGAATAAGACTAGGATATTGAAATTCATGGAGGGACGTTGATTATAAGCATTGAGATCATTTATATGGAGCAAGAATGTTGGTCAAACTCCTTCATGGTCAAGTTCTTTGACAAAATTTATTTATTTAGAGTGTTAGAGATATAATTTCTTAGATCTTAGTGTTTGTGGTGCAAGGTGAGGCAGAAGCCATGCCATCCATTAATAGAAGTATGCATCTTATTTTGAGTCATTATGTATTATTTTGGAAACACAATTCTCATTGTTTCATAGGCATGATCTATTAAGATATTAGTTTTGTATTCCACAATTCCTAACAAGGTATAACTTGGTTTCAAAAGACATAAAATAGGGTGTAGTGAGAAAGTGGTAAAATTTTGATCTAGGCACTCTATATAGTTTTTAACAAGTATAGATTTTGTAAAAATTAGGGATTTCATCAAAAGGAGTAGTTACATAATTGATACAATAATTTCATCAAGAAAAGTAATAATTTCATGATCACCTCCTAATGATGAGTGACGATTTTTTCTTAACTTTTGAAAAGTCCCAAACAAGTCTCAAATGCTTACAATTCATTGTTTTGACATTCACTATCCTTTGACGTTTGTTATGGTTCTAAATGTGGATACTAGTCTATAAACTATACCCTTAATATGGGTTGTACCAATTGTTGGAGCCATTGGTTTCTTACATGAGACAGTTTCATAACATTTCAATTTTGTGAAGAAAGATAATAGTTTCATAATTACACCATGATGATAAGTGACAATTTTATCTCGACTTCTAGAAAACCCCAAACATGTCTTAAATACTTCTAATTCTTTCTTTTAAGATTTGATATCTTTTAATATTCCTTATGAATCTAAATAAAGTTGTTGGTTTCTAAATTATGACCCTAAATATAGAGTTGTATAAATTGTTATAGGTGGACCTAAGTTGACCTAGAGTGAATTCAAAAGAATTGACCATGTAAGCTAATACTAAGTATAATAGAGACCTTGCTAGTGATCTTAGGGAACGAATTTATAATGATTTAGATGGGGTGTATCTTCCAATAGCCTAACTTCAAATGCAATTACCTTAAAATCTGTAAATTTAAGTGCTAATAGATTTCCACATTCCACACAAATATCTATTCTGTGTTTCTAGATTTGATTGTGTATGAAATTATTGAACATCAACATTTTGAGTCACACTACGGGAACCATCATCAAAATGAAAGAAAGCTCAAAGAAACGATGTTCAAATAATTTCATACACAATCAAATCCAAAAACATAAAATAACTATCTGTAAATTTAATGAACCATTGACGCACTTCATTAGAATTTTCTAAAAGTTTATCTAAAACAAATCCTTTTATCTCCATTTTATGGTGATTGTTTGGCACTCATTTAGGGTTTACAAATACACTGTAAATCCTTTGATTTATCTTCAACTCTCTTTACAAAACTGTCGGCAAAACAATCAACTTTCGGCTGTTTTGTTTGTAATGCAGATTTCCCATATATTTTCGAATCAGATTCTTACGTAATGCAAGATAGGTATCTTCTAAGTATGACAGTGTGATGACGATTATGTTAGAGAAATAATGGAGTTTGTAGACCTGTGCAATTTTTCATGAGTTTTAAAATCCCACGTTATTTCTACATCGTCGACAAGAAGAAGAAGACTAGATGCATAATTTTTCCTTCTTAATAATTAAAATATTATTCTTACGTCGGTGTATGGATTGAAAATCTTCTTGGTTGACAATGAAATTAAAAGGATAAATAGCAAGAATAAACTTTATTTTATTTTAATATTTTTTATCAAAAAATAAGAAAAAATATAATTGTTATTTTTTAATTACCTTGGGGTGTGTCTTATATGTTGAATTTAGGTTAATGAAATTGTCTTAATTAAATGTTTTTGATTAAGTAAAAACAGGTTTTAAGGGACCCGAAACCCGATTGTATTCGAAAGATATTCAAGAAGGAAACAAAACAAGATAGCTACAAAAGACCAGCAAAAAAACCAGCAGCAAAGAAAGGGACAGCAAGAGACCAGTAAGAAATTGGCCCCAAGCCCAGCATTACAAGTTAATTAAAAACTCTTCATAGTTTTCTCAGCATTCTGTACCAAGAGCATCATCGCCTTGGCCGCTTCCCTCAGGTCGTTGTTTTCCTGTCTTAGCTGGCTCTCTTTCATTTTGGTGTCCTTCCCAATAGTGGTATGCCTAGTTCTGCGTCTAGGGTTCTGGTGGGTGGGGCTGGAGGTTGGAGCATCTTCTACAATTACCAGGTTCTTATCCTGATTTTTCCTTTCCAAATGATCCACCAAAGCATTCATATTCTAGGAAGAAACTTTAAGGACCTGGAGGCTGTGGTTCATGAGGCTTTTCAAAGCCTTCTCATTACGGGCGATCTGGGTGTTGATGTTGTCTTTGTCCTCCTCCACCTGCTCTTTCAGAGTTCTAATAACATCCTCCAAATGTTTCAGGTCCCCTTTGATCAGATCTTTCTCCAACCAGTCCTCCATTTCCATTTCCTCCTCAGCTTCACTGTTTTTTGTATCCTCATTCTGTTTCCTAGAGTCAAAATTCTTAATCAGCTTATTAATCTTATCTTCTAGCTCCCTTTGCTTACCTTGCATACTGGTGATGTTTTCAACAACCCATTTCTGGAAATTGAAGGATTCCAGACTACAGTTACGGGCAGTGTCCAAGATGGTGTTCGCAGAGTCCTTGCCCTATTCAGTCTCCTCAGAGTTAGGGTTGTCATACTCCTTAGGATTCAGAGCAGCATTCTTACTTTTCGAGCCCTTAGGGTTAGAGTGAGGGTTTTCAAAATTACCCCCTTCCTCCCCTTCACCATAGTTCTCATCCTTATATTGCTCCATTTCAGTATCAGTGTCCTTATCCTTTTCCTCTTCTTCATCACAATGCACCTCCTTTTCCTCATGCTTTGTTTCAGCTTTCATTATTTTGTGGGTAGGGATGTTGGGCTGATCCCCATTCGAGTCAGAGTCTTTGCAACTCTCAGAGATATGAGCGTTAATGATCAAAGGGCCATCCTTGGTTGCCCTAGCCTTATCCTTTAGATGTTCATATATTAGCAGTATAAGCCCTTGGTGGGCTAAAGGGTAAGAGTTAGGCTTTTTAGCATGGTCTGCAAGGCTCTTATTTAGAGAGGACGCTAAATAGAAGGGTAGGGATATTTTAGCCCCATGATGGAAATGGTTCAGAATAGCAAAATGATAGTTATAATTTTTTGTAAATCTGCCATCCACAGTCAAATAATCCATTAAAACCCTTAGAACTTTTTGCCAAAAAGGCTTTACCTGTTGAGGAGTGTACTAGGAGATGTTGTCCTTCTTCACAAGCTTGCCCTTCTCATCCTCCGACTTCGGGAAGTTTTTGAAAGCTACAGCTGCATACTTCCGATCCTTGTAGAATTTAGTCCCCTCCATCTAGAGACCCATGACCTCTGCAACCATGCTTTTGTCCATTTGTCAAATCTCCCCGAACAGGGTGACTCTGTTGTTACTCCAGCTTTTAGCAAAACCATAAGACACAAAATTTTTGCTTCCGTGAAGCTTTTCCATATAGTCAGTGAAGCCATATCTGTGGAGCCTTCTCCAGACCTTTCGTTCACTCTTCCAATTTTCACATCCTGGAGGCTCGTTTCTGTTTAGGTTACCACCCATTCTGAGCTCCAAGTAAAGATACCCATTGCTACAATTCATAATCCGCAGATAAGACTCTGAAAACTTGTTATTTCTGGAATTCCCGTGTAAAGACTCTTTCGTTGTTTTGAAATTGCTGCTTATGGCCGCACAAACCCAGTGATTATTACTATAATCTTTCGCACACATATGATCTTGGAAATGATGCCAAAAAACACTCATAATCTGACAGTTAATCTACCCCCAAAATCTATCTTTGGAAATTGTTCCCCAGAAAGTAATCATGAGATTAACTTGACCCATTGATGCGATCAAAGTATAATTGCTCTTTAACCTCCCTTTTAATGTGAGTTTCTTCAATGTATTTGACATCCTTCTCCAAATTGACCCCTTCATTGGCTAGGATATCCACAACCTTATTGTCTTCTCTAAAGGTATGAGTTATACTAATGCTAACATAGTTATTTAAAAGATATTTAGCATTTTTAATTAAATTGGTAATATTCCAGGAAACAGAACTTGTACCTTTGAGGGCTTGTATGATGTTTAAAGAGTCCCCTTCGAGCCAAATTTTTTTGAATTTGAATTCCTGAGCTAGCTGGAGGCTCTTTAGCATTGCCAGAGCTTCAGCCACATGGTTATTTTGGACCCCAAAAGGAGAAGCAAAAGCAGCAATGCAAATTCCTTGAGCATTTCTAATAACTCCTCCACCACTAGCCTTTCCAGGGTTCCCTTTAGCCGCCCCATCAAAATTAACCTTTATCCAATCATATTCAGGAAAACGCCAGACAATGTTATCTCTCCTATTCTTATTTTCCGATCTGTAGACCTTATGCATTAGGTTCCATTCAGTGAGGATGTCTCTTTCCATATCATTCATATCAGTAACAGACCATTGTTGATTATTCTTGTGAGGAATATTGATGGTCTCCTTTATAGCCCTGCAGATTTTTTCAAAGACCACCTGAGTATTATACTTAGCTTCCCTAAATATCCTATTATTTCTTTCTTTCCAAATGCCCCAGCAAATCATGGGGAGGGTCAAAGACCAAAGGTTCTTGATAATTTGGCATTTGGTTGGAAAATTCCATTGCCAGATAATATCCTTGATACTCTTGTTCATAACCCAATTAACTTTCCATTTTTCCCACATTTTGCACCAAATATCCCAGGTAAAAGAGCAGTGAAAAAAGAGATGATCAACTAATTCCCCCTCCTTCTGGCATAGCTCACGTCTATTAGGGAATTTGAAACCTCTTTGGATTAAATTGTCAAGAGTAAGGGTACTATTACGAGAAGCAAGCCAAAAGAAAATGTTGACTTTAGGGATCAAAATGTTGTTCCAAACTTTACTCCAAATGGGATTGTTGGTTTGAGAAAAGGTGTTTTTATAGGCTGAGGCAACCGTAAATTCACCTTTAGGATCACTTTTCTAGAGGAATACATCATCATAGTTTTTGTTAGGGGAAAAGGATCACTTAATTAAATGTTAACAATTCAATGCAAAACAATTTTATACATTGAGTTTATAAATGGTGTGTTAATTATTATTAATTATATAATATGATGTCTACATATATATACTGATAAATGTGGAATTGAATGGATAAAAGACAAGAAACTATTTTATTTTATTTTATTTTTTACCTTTTTTATCAAAAGATAAGAAATGGTAATAATATTTTTTTCTATGATTTTGGTTGTTTTCTACATATTGAATTTAAAGAATTGTCCGTTTGTGATGGTTATTACATAGATATAAATAAATCTTTTTTAAATATTTTGTTGGTTTGTCTTTTTATCACACTTTTTTTTTAATATCATATTATTTTATTTATATTAATGCAATTTAAATATGATATATTCATTTAAAAATTTGGATTAAATTATTTGTCAAAGAATTATAATTTTATGGAAATTAATTAAAAACATTTAGTTAATATTTTTTTATTTGATTATGTAGATTTGTTTTACCAACATTTAAAATCAAATCCATGGTCCATCATCAAATTATGAAAGCAAGAGAAGAAAAATGAGAACAGGAGATGGCATGCTTCATGATTAAACCTCCATTAGAACATATATGACCAAGTCCAAGGGAGGAGGCCCCTCCCTTGGGAGACAATGAGAGTCCTCACTTGGAATGTTAGGTGCATTTGTGCCCCTAACAGAAGGCACAAGATTAAGCGCCAAATCAATAATATGATGATTGACATTATAATATTGCAAGAAACCAAAGCAAACAAAAATGAGGTTGAAAAGCTTGTTAAATAGTGTGTTGGGTGGAATGGTTTTACTAATGATGCCATTGAGGTTGAAAAGCTTGTTAAATATAATATATTATTTTATATATTATTAGTATATAATATAAATTATGGGGATGACCCCACAACGCAGTAGTTAGCTGCAAGCCTCCTACATGGGAGGTCTTGGGTAGACTATATATATATGTTATAGATTTATATCATATAGATCGTTTATTATGTTATAGATTGTATATTATATCATATAGATCATATATTATATAATATATATATCGGATATCTGATATTTTCCAATATCTGTTATTATTTAGCTTTTGTCATGGTTACATGTACTGACATCCAAGCCAATCAAAAAGTCAAGATGGTTTTTTTGTGTTTTTGGGCAAATGGAAAAGGCATTTTTTCATATCGCCACTTTTTTGCCCTTCATGATCCTACACATACCCTAAATAACTAAAAATAATATTTAATTATAGTGAACCAAAAGGGATGAAAGGTGAGTTAATTAAATAATTAAAATTATTTAATTAATGATAGAGAGAAAAAGATGAATTAAATAACATAGATATGAAGAATTTGAGATAATTAAACAATAAAAAATATTTAATTATTATAGATAAAAATCAAATAATTTTAAATGATTTAATTTATATAGATAGAAGAACTAATGAAGAAATTATGAAGTGACAAGATGAAAAAACATTAGTCATTTTTATGCATCTGTATTTTTCTCCTCTTTGAGACAATACATTTTTGGGCATTATTTCAAATAAATAATTTTGTTACAAAATAAATTTGTTGATGGCACACCCTAGTTGTAGGAGCTAAATATTAGCTCAACACCCAAGACAACCTACAAAAACACAAGAAACCTTCCACAAGAGAGTATGCAAGAATTGAGATTGCTTAATATTAAGATCAATTGATATATTAAAAAAAGTATAAGAGTCTTTCTTATATAGGCAAGGTGAGTGATAGAATTAAACAAGTTTTTGACACGTGTCTTAGTTCTATAACATGAGACACCCTAACATGACAACCTAGGACACAAAAATTAAATGTCAAAAGATATGGTATGATATAATTGACAACTAGGACTTCCAAAAATATTATCTAGGACCTAAGTTAACTTAACATGTGAGTAGGACCCCAATAAGAATTAGTTAGGTGCAAAACCTTATTCACACCAACTCTAGTGTGTTCCAGTGTATCAAGGGGTGGATGTAGAATTCCCCTTGAGAGATTGGCCAAAAACAAAAAACAAAAAAGTTTTTAAAACTCTCAATAGAAAGGATATGCTAGGTTTCATGGATCAAGGATGAGTCAATATGGAAGAAAAAAATAGATGAGATGTAAGATGGTGAAAAATAAGTTAGATTGTTGATCAAATATTGGACAATGAAAGCTATATTTATGGGATAAAAATATATGAAGTGGAAGGACATGACAAGATAATTTTTCTTTGGTTATGCTAAAACAATGTAAAGAGAAATTATTATTTTTATATAGCAAGTGGATATTATGCACTAAGGTATGAGGAACCAAGATGATGTTATATCCCTTGCCATGGGGACTCCACTTAGTGAACCTGGGTTATAGCACGTGCGTTCATGGCATACTAAAGAATCCCCCTATTTTCAAAAAATATTGCCCTAAACTCCTCTTTATCACCCCCTCCTAATACACAATCTGAATTAAAAACCCTCCTATTTTCACCAGATATTATATTTTTTCATAGCCCGAATCAAAACCCCCCTATTTTCACAAGATAGGAAATTTTTTTTTTTATATTTTTAGGATATTAAACCCCCCAATATGAATGCGCGTGATATAATATTGCCTAGCCAGTGAAGCCCTCATGTCCCTTGCATAGAGTTTAACTCTACAAATAAATAATTTTCCTTACTCATACTAGAAATACATTTGATGTTGTGAAAAAGGGATGAGTGGACAATAAAGAAATCATGTTAGTAAACTTTCAACCATAAGCATAGCATGAAAATGAATCCATTTCAAAGCATATCAAGAAAGATTAATAACAAAGCAAAGAAGGAAATAAAGAACTAAAAAACTCTAATACTCCCTCCCTATGCTTGATGATGTTGGCTCTTCCTTGTTCCTCTCCTCTCCAAGTCCCAAATGAGTGTAGCTCTCAGCTTTTAGCACTATCCATGGATGTCATATGAAGATTCAAGATGGTTGTAAATGAAAACAAATGCCTATGCAAGTGTAAAAGATTTTCTATGAGAAAGCTCCTAATTAAGGTCTATGTGAATTATACTATAATAATAATGCTCAAATGTTTTTGCTCCTCTTCTTTTATTTTGCTTGGGGAATGAGGTCCTTTTATAAGGAAAAAATGTTGATTGAATGGCCAAGATTGAGTGGGCTTGTGAAGGGTCAAGATTGATGGGTTTGGGATCCATGTGATGGCTTTCAACCCAATCCCATGATGGCAAGTGTCAACATGAGATGGCTTGAGAGGAGAGGGAAGAAGCAATAAATGCCTGAGATGACATGAGGGTTACCCTAGGAGGGCTTGGTTAGGCTTGAGTTAGTGGATAAAGCTTTTATCCCATGGATAATGCTTTTATCCAATGGATAAACTCTTGTGCAAGAGTTAATGGAGATAACCATGGTCAAAGCAATAAATGCTTGAAGAGACTCGTGAGTTAAATGAGGTTTGAGTTAGAGGGAAAGTCTCTAACCATATGCATTAAAGGCTTTTATTTTTTCAACAAGTTAACCCCCAATGTCTTTAGAAGCCTTTATGGCTCTCATAGACATATGTGATATAATAGCCTCACATTTCAAAGACTTTGAGGCATTGTTTAGAAGTGACCTCTATTTGGGAATGTGGAAATGATTAGAGAGGGGGATTTTGCTAATTAAAAGGGGTTAGAAGATTCTAGAAGGGGGTTGGTGAGCAAGTGGGTGAGGACAAAAGAGGATTTTAATTAAAATAAAATTCATTTATTTCAACTAAAATTGTGCAACTTGCATTTTTGGGAGGGTTTTAGAGATTTAAACAAATATTTATTTATTTAAATGTGGAGAGGGGTCAATTAAATAAATATGCTTTATTCATTTAATTAATTGTTAGAGTATGGTTTAATGAATTAATTTTAAATAAATTGAATAATTTATTTAATTAATAGTAGAAGAGGTTTAAGATGAATTAATTAAATATTAATTTAATTAACTATTGATCGATGGTTTAAATAATCTAATTAATACTAAAATTCATTCAATTAAGTGGATAGATTTGGGTGTCTACATTTGCTCTTCTTTGATACGGTGTGGTTTATCACATCGTTTCAAAGAAAAACAAGTAAGCATAGTACGTGTCCTAGTATGCACCAAGGTAGTGGTTAGGTATGCCCCCTCAAGAGATGGGACAAAATTTCAGAAAATTGGGCAATCTCTCAAAAAATAGAATGAAGTTAGGGGATAGTAGAATAGAGGAATTTAGAGGAAATGGCAAGAGAATGGAGGAAAACAGGGGTAAAACAGAGAAACGAAAAGCCTCAAAAGTACGTAGGATCTACGGTGGTCACGGGGTGATGCAGTGGTAGGCTATATATAGGGGAGAAGGGGTAAAATAGTTCTCATTTGTACATGTGGTCATA
Source organism: Cryptomeria japonica (assembly GCF_030272615.1). Taxonomy (NCBI): domain Eukaryota; kingdom Viridiplantae; phylum Streptophyta; class Pinopsida; order Cupressales; family Cupressaceae; genus Cryptomeria; species Cryptomeria japonica. The sequence continues at coordinate 87,825,558 of NC_081406.1, forward strand.
GTAATCCAGAGCCTCTGACAGTGACCTGTGCAACAGTGTAGGAGAGCGAAAATGGTGTTTCTCATTGCCGATCATCAATTGGAGTGCATCCGGAGGTACCAACGGTCGGCAGAGTATGAGCCCCCAGTAAGTCTAGTTCTGACTTTTGCCTTTTGAGTTCATTTATTATATTAAATAGCTAGGGGAAAATGTCGGACAACAAAGGCGCTAAAATGTTGTTTTAGCACTTTTGTTGTCTAAAGTAGTGCATATGTGCCACAATGGCGCTTTTGTGTTGTGGTTTTAGCGCTATTGCCAATATAGCGCTTTGGTATAGGAGGTATAGGAGGTATAGCGCTATTGTTTTTGTAGTTTTAGCACATTTGTCTAGTTGAATGAATGAGGTAGTATAGCACATGTATCACGCATTGTAGCGCTTTTGATGTTTGTGAGCACTTTTGTCGGTAAAAATAGCGTGGTTGATTAGTGTAACACTTTTGTATGTTGGAAATAGCATTGTTGATTGTGTTGTGGCGCGTTTGTCAGTGTGGTAGTTCTTTTGTCAGTAAGTGTAGAAGGATCTATGTTGGTTGCCCCAAGTTGAATATCAAGTGGATAGTTGAATGCAATGTTTTCTTTTGCATGCACAATAGTGACTTGTGAGACTTAGTGAACCTGTTGAGACTAGGCAAGTGATTTAAATGCTTGTTGGTAGTCTAGGTTCAGTGGTTAGTCGAGTTACCCGATGAGACTTTGATACTTTGAAAAAGCATCCGATGAAGTCTAGGTAAGAGTCAATGTTGCATAGCAAATATTTTTGACAGTTTTTGTGTGATTTTTGGTTTTTGTAGGAGGATCACCTAGGGGTCTTGTAGATGCGTGAGAGGCATCTGGCCACATAGCGCATGTGAGATCAATTGATAGATCTGGAGATAGATTGTATATGTGCAGCAAGTTTATATGATATGATGCACCTACCCATGATTCGAACGAATCGCAAATTACTAACAGTGTTGGTCGAGCAATGGCATAGCAAGACATGCTCCTTTCATTTGGTGATGGGAGAGATGATTGTGACATAGGAGGATACTGCATATCCTGATTATGGGGAGCTTGTGAAGTATGACAGGGCACTAGGTGAGGCGGCACTATGGCAAGTATTTCCGTATCCGGATTTAGAGGTATTTGATGGATCGGTTATGTGGGAGGACATAGCCGATTCATATGAGGCATTACCAGCAGTGGTATCAGGCATTGTGGGAGGGCTACTATGTCTGGATCGAAGGTCGCATGGGCTTGCAGTAGGCTGGGGGTAGGTGATTGAGCGGATGATCAATGAGGGCACCCGATATGCATGGGGACCATGTGTGCTGGCACATTTATACAGGGATTTGCATGATGTTGTATACCATGAGATTTCATCACTAGGAGTAGGGATTACCTTGCTTCATATCTGGGCATGGGAGAACTTGCCAATATCAAGATCAGTGTGTTTGAGGTTTAGGGCGATTGACTAGCCCTATGTATATATGTATGTAGGTATGATGACACAGCCCCAGCTGGGGAAGCTGGAGTACTGGCGGCATGCATTGGATGAGTTAGATACAGTGATATGGCACCCCTATCAGGAGTGGGGGCAATGGGAGGATGATGCAAAGGCAATGCCATATGTGTTCATGGGGTGGTTCCTCATTGGACGGACAGCATATGTGATAGAGAGGCATTTCCTAGGGCGGGTGATGAGACAATTTGGGCATATACAGGGTTTTCCCTGAGGTTCAGGTGAGTATGCCAGAGTAGTACGAGAGAGGTTTCGGTGGGGGCCATTATTATCCCATGAGCAGGTGGTAGCAGAGTTTCAGACATTACAGGCTAGACCATGGGCATACCGAGCGAAGGTTGCAGATGCGGGGGTGACAGAGGAGTATACATAGTATCGTGTCGCTCATCTGATTCCATGGATCCCAAATCTCACAGAGCCCATGCCACTGTTTGAGGATGACAGAGCACCATGATAGGGGAGGAGGAGGAGGAGGTTAGGTAGGGGTGGTGGAGATGGTAGGGGAGATGGAGGAGGTGGAGGGGGTGGAGGAAGAGGAGGAAGAGGAGGAGGTGGAGGTGGTGGGTGTGGGGGAGGTGGATTTGGAGGTGGATCAGGTGGAGGAGGACGGTTACAGAGGAGAGGCAGAGGTGGGCAGTCATTATGACTACAGGGTCCTCTGATACAGGGAGCAGCAAGAGAAGGAGGGAGAGATGTTGGTGGTGGAGAGGATGGTGATGAGACGATGGAGATGGGACAGGGAGTCATAGGTGGTGGAGATGAGACGATGGAGATGGGATAGGGAGTTGTAGGTGGGGGAGAGGGAGACCTACGAGATGTGGTGATATTATGGTTCCAAACTAGCCTAACAGCAGTCGATGCGCACATCCGAGATTTAGAGGCACAGCTAGAGGACGGAGATGTAGAAATTGCAGCCAGGGATGTCCATCTTTTTGCACGAGGGGCCGAGTTGAGTGCAGTTGTGCGAGAGAGAGATGATGCAGTGGATAGAGTGAGGGAGCTGCAAGATAGAGTACGAGTTTTGGCGAGAGTACAAGGACAAGGTCCGACTGGGGAGATGATGAGGGAGTTGCGACAAGCAGGGGAAGAGATTGATTACTAGCAGGGATTATTTGATCAAGTGGTACTGAGTAGTCAGCGAGTGATGAGCTATTCCCGGATGCAAGGAGCGAGATCAGAGTTGTCTCATAGGGGTCAGAGCATTGGTGGTGTGATGGGTCCCCCTCGGCGAGATGGTGAGGGTGGTGGGGGAGTGGCATCTAGCCAGAGTTCCATTTGAGGTATTTTTGTGCATTGTTACATTGTTATTATACTGATACTTGGATGGCTCTTGGCAACCGATATTTTAGACATCATTGTATTCTAATACATGTGTTCTTTTTGATGCTATATATGATGAGATCTTAGTTTTGTGGTGATGATATGATATGTATCCATGTGATGACATGATTTCTTTATGCAGGATGATGATATGATTTATGTCTAGATACATGATATGGAGATGTTTGCTTTCTAGATGTACATGTTGATGATATGATTACTATATGTATGATATGGATGATTTGCTAACATGTGGATGTAGGTTTAATAGATGTATGATATTTTTGTAATGATATTAATGTGATGAAATGATGATGATTTATGTTAAATGATGAGATTAGATAATGAAAAATGATTTTTGATAGATAATATTGTATATGTTGAAATGATGAGATAATGATATGGATGAGATGAGTAAACTATGCATTTTTAAGATTTACTTAATGAATCTAAATGAATGAAATGATTATAAAAATGTTATGTATGTTTTTAAATGAATGCACTAAATGGATAAATGACTGCACTTTATGATAAATAAACAAATGCACTTAAATGAATAAAATGAATGCACTTATTGATTTGAAATGCAACTAAATGAAGGAATGAATGCACTTAATGAATAAATGCAACTAAATGATAATTAATGCACTTAAATGAGTAAATGAAACTAAATAATAATGAATGCACTTAATGAATGAATGAATGCAACTTAATGATTGAAATGCAACTAAATGATAATGATTGCACTTAATGAATAAAATGCAACTAAATGATAATGAATACACTTAAATGAGTAAATGAATGCAACTAAATGATAATGCCATTCCTACATGATATATAAATGTCAAGTTGGTTGGAAAATGCAGATATGGAATGGAGATGTGAGATGATGTATCAGAGAACTCCGTCATGATTGTACCCAAGAAAAAGTTTATATGCTTAGCTTTCTCATAGAAACCTAAATTAATTGCATGTGGACAACAGATATGAACAATGAATAACAAATGAATGGGTGACATGCAATGGAATGTAATATAAACAGATGAGATGAAATGATGATCCATGGCTTATTCACGATGCTTAATTTTCATCATCGAGCATGGTAGTATCGATCTTGGCCGAGGTATCAGAAACCAAGGTTGAGTGTTTCACTTATAAGAAAACATTGCAAACAAGGAAAGTTCCCCTTCATCCTGGTTCATGTACAAATAGTCGAGGTATACACTATAGTAAGTAAGCCATAGTGATCCATGACTTGTATTTTTGCATAGGATTGCATAGCTTAGTGAACTTGCCACATAGACACCATTATTATATGCCCCAGAACTTCATTAGAACAATCCGCGGATAGCAAACAAACAAAGAAAAAGATATCAGGAATCATCCTGACTACTCTAATCACTTGTGGATATCCTGGAGTAGCATAGGAACCTGATATAAATACAAAAAAATCGACCAAGTGCTTATCAGCTAAACAAGATTTTCTTGTCAAAGAAAATGTTACCATGTCTTGTTTGTGAGGAAGGATGCATCCTTGTGAAGACGGTTGTGCGCAAATGTGTGATTTGTTGGTTGATTTTGATAGGTGGTCAGTGTTTAAGGAGTTTCAAAATGTTGTTTTTGCATCTATTGTGATGTGTATGTACAAGGAACAATATACTTTGCAATGTTTTTGATTGATTTTAATATTTTTGTCATGTGTTTGGATTTTTTGAATGTTGTGAATGTTTTGGGTATTATCTTTAGGACATTTTGCAAATGTTTTGGGTATTTTCGAAGATTTTATGAATGTTTTTTGGTATTATTTCAGGATGTTTTTAATGAGTAACTCAATGAATCATAAGCATGGAGAATCGACTCCCATCATTAGGTTAAGAACATTTCCCCCAGTTAAGTGTTGGTAAGAAAGTGTGACATGGGACACATGAGGCAATAACCTTGATTGTAGATCAATAACAAGCCATGGTATCAATGATGGGTGAATGGATGCAATGGATGTGATCGCAACAAGTCTGAAAGACAATGGAGCCATAGCCTTTACGAATGGCACCTATTTACCAAGTTTTCACCATCGTACTTACCCAAGGTGCCACCAGAGTGGTTTTCACCGTTTGGATGAATAATTTTTCTTGACTATTTTCTTGATTGTTTTTATTTTTTTGTATTTTGTTCGAGACTTTTTTTTAACGTTTTTGGTATTGTCTGATATTGGATGAGTCTGATGCTCTGCATAGCTTATGTATGAAAATTTTTGAGATGCATGTTGTTGACCAGATCTGGTAGTGGTTCTCCTTCTGAAGTTGCTAACTGATATGCCCCAAACCCGAAGACGACAGTGATGACATATGGACCCAGCCAATTGGATTCAAATTTGCCTCAGTGTTCTATGTTTGGTTGATTGTGAGGATTCTCCCTGAGAACAAGATCTCCTACTTCAAATGTGTGAGGTTTGACCCTATGATTGTAGCTTCTTCTCATGCATTATTGTTAGGCTTTTAGGTGATTGTAGGCAGCCTATCGCTTTTCATCAAGCAGTTCCAAGTCCTGAAGACATCAGACTCAGTATTCTTCATCATTTATTAGATTGCGCAAGGAGACTCGTAGAGATGGTAATTCAACCTCAATATGCAAGATGGCTTTTGCTCCATAAACGAGTGAGTAGGGGGTTGTGCCTGTAGGAGTTTGAATGCTAGTTTGATATGCCCATAGTGTCGGATTCAAACGAATGTGCCAATCACGGCCAGCATCATTGATTGTCTTTTTGAAGATCCTCAATATATTCTTATTGGATGCTTCTACTTGACCATTGCCTTGTGGGTAATATGGGGTGGAAAAATGGTGTTGGATATGAAACTTCTCACAGAGTTCATGGACATCTTTATTTTTCAAAGGGAGCTTGTTATCTATGATGATGGACATGGGTACACCATACTGGTAGATGATGTAATTGAGGATGAATGAGGCAATCTACTTGTCGGTGACTTGGGTGAGTGGAATGGCTTAGATCCACTTGGTGAAGTACTCAGTGGCGATAATGATAAATTATGACCGTTGGATGAAGATGGACGGATTTTACCCACAAGGTCAAGTCCCCGCTGACAAAAGGGCCATGGTGTTGTGATAGGTTGTAATTCTTGCATTGGGGCATGTATTAGATCTTCGTGAACTTGGAACTTCTTGCACTTTCTGACAAAGTAGTAGGAGTCTTTTTCCATGGAGGGCCAATAGTATCATGTCCGCATGATCTTTTTAGCCAATAAAGGGCCACTTGAATGAGCTCTACAGATACCTTCATGTACTTCTAATGTTGTGGTCATCTCACCTTGCTCTAGACATCGGAGGAGAGTACCATCGAGACCTCATCGGTATAGGGTTTCAGCAATGATGGTGTATCGAGAGGATTGGCATAGGTTTTTCATTGATTGTTTGATTGATTAGGGAGAAGGATTTGATCATGTAAGTAGGCATAAAATTCACTATACCATGGGGAATCGGGACCGATGAGTTGACAGACCATCTCAGATTCTAGGATATCATAAGCAGGGATCCAAAGTTGTTTAACTAATAACTCGTAGTGTGTGGAATTCTGTGGAAGATCAAGGAGAGAGGATATTGTAGCCATTGCATCTGCAGCTCTATTCTGGTCTCGAGGAATCTGCTCAAAAGTGATAGCTATGAATAGTTCTTTGAAGCTATCAACCATTTTCTTATAAGGCATGAGCTTATCATCCTTAGTTTGGTATTCATCAGTGACCTGTCGGATGACCAGTTGTGAATCACCATAGACCAGTAGCTCTTTTAAGTTCCACTACACGGCCATGCATAGTCCTATGTTCAAGGCTTCATATTCTGCTATGTTGTTGGTGCATGGGAATGTAAGCCGATATGATTTTGGAATGCTATCACCTTGAGGTGTGATGAAGAGGATACCATCTCCTGAACCATGTCTGGTGTATGAGCCATCAAAATATAACTTCCATTATCATGCTGGCATAACTGTAAAAATATCCTCATCTTGAAAATTGGAAATGAGAGGATGGTCGCCTGTGAGTGGTGCTTCAACTAGTTGATCTGCAATAACTTGTCCTTTGATGGCTTTGTGTTCCATATATTCTATGTCAAATTCACTGAGGAGCATAACCCACTTTGCCAAATAGCCTGTTAGTGTTGCTCTACTGAGTAGATACTTGAGTGGATCTATCTTGACAATGAGTTGTATCTTGTGTGTTAACATGTAGTGTCTTAATTTGGTGGCTACCAAAAATACCTCTAGACAAGCTCATTCAATAGGGGTATAATTGAGTTCATACCCTACCAATGTTCTGGAAATGTAGTATACAGCACATTCTTTGCCTTCTACATTATGTTGTGTGAGTAAGATGCCTAAGGCCATAGTTGTAGCTGATATGTATAACAATAAGGGTCTGTCTGGAGATGGTGACGTTAGTAATGGTGGCATCATCAAGTAGGCCTTTAACTGTTGGAATGCTTGTTGGCAATTCTCTTCCCATTTGAAATGAACATTCTTGTGAAGCAAATGTGTGAAGGGATGACATTTGTCATCCAATTGTGCAATGAACCGCAGAATTGATTGTAGCCTTCCTTGTAATGTTCTTAGTTGACTGATGTTCCTAGGAGGTGGCATCTCCATAATTGCTTTGACCTTTGCAGGATCAACCTCAATTCGTTTGTTTGAAACAATATATCCCAGGAGCTTCTCGGAGGTTACTCCAAAGACACACTTCTTTGGATTTAAGTGTACATTATATTGCTCCAATCTATTGAAGATTTTGTCCAATACAACGAGGTGACCTTCTCTGGTTAGTGATTTAGCTACTAAATCATCCACATAGTCTTCCATCAGTGTATGCATAATATCATGGAATATAGTATTCATTGCCCTTTGATATGTGGTACCAGCATTCTTGAGACTGAATTGCATTACATTCCAGTAGTATGTACCCCATGGGCATTTAAAAGTTGTTTTGTGTTGATCCTCTGGAGCAATCTTTATCTGGTTGTATCCTGAAAATCCATCCATGAGTGAGAGCATTACATGTCATGTTGTGAGGTCCATGATCATATCAATGTTTGGAAGAGAGAAGTCATCCTTGGGACATGCTTTGTTTAGATCTCTAAAATCTATATAGATACGAATGCCCCCAGACAGTTTTGCCACTGGTACCAGGTTGGAGATCCATTCTACATAGTCAATGGGTCTTATCAAACCAACATCTAAGAGCTTTTTGAGTTCAGCTTTTACTAATAGCGCAATCTAAGGATGCATCTTTTTAAGCTTTTTTTAAACTGGTTTGGCTCCTTCTACTATTGTTAAGTGATGCATCACTAGCTCGGGATCGAGTTCTGGCATGTCTGCATAGGATCACACAAAATTGATTTGTTTCTTGTGAAAGAACTCTGTGAAATGATGATCTTCTATTGGAGTAAGTGATTCTACGAGATGTAGTATGTTTGAATTTTTAGGTGTCCCCATATTAACCTCCTTTGTTTCTTTGATGAGAATAGATGATCTCTCATGACTAGTGCTAAAGGTGAGAATGTCACACCTTCCATCCTTAGGCGCCTCGGAGAGGTTTTCACCATTAGATACATCCTTTGTTTTTACTCTTTTTGTTTCCACAAGTTCCATAGTGTGGTTTTCACTTGAGGATCTTGTTTTGATTGTAATATTTTTGCGACTGAAAGGTGTGGCATTCTCTCCAAAGTAAGTCACGTTGTTAAGTTCAATATCATACCCATCTTTGTGATCCTCGCTTGGTATGTCATCCCGTAATTCTAGAAAGTCTATGATCAAATCATCGTTTTGGAAGGTGTCAAGGTGTGGAAGGTCTTGTGGGTTCCATTCATTGAGTTCAAGGTAAATAATTGGCATTACTTCATCAATCAGGCTAAGTTCATAGGATGCGACAGTTATGGTAAATACAGAGGAACCAAGGTCATTGTCAGTACTATCCCCTTTGTAACCAGGCTCGGGAGGTGACCTATTTGAAGTGTCCTCAACAACTGGGTCCCAAAAGGCCTTAATAAATGCATCTCCTTCAGCTTTCTTAACCTCAAAAGTGTCCCCATCAGATGATTGTGAAAATAAATAATCCCACTCGTATTCATGTGAATCCATCTTGGAATCACTCTGTAGAACTCTATCACTATGTGTTATAGGGATGTATGTTGATGTGACCGGTTTGTCGATAGTTGTTGTAGTAGTTTTATTGGACAGTGTTGTTGATGTTGCTTGGGTGTCTAAGGTAGACAAGGGTCCTATCCTAGGACTGAAAGTTTGGTGGGCAATATAACTCCTTTTCTTGCTTGCAGTAAATTGAGGAGTATCTTCGTAACTAGAAAATTTAGACCTGGGAGGTTGATTGGCAATAGATATTGTCCTGCTTCTCGAAGGGGTGATCTTTGAAGTGGTCTTCTTATGTTTTCTTGGAATCTTGATCTTAGAAGAGTTGCCTGAACCAAGGTTGAATCCAAGTCCATATGTATCCCGGGATTGTAACAATGGTTGTAATGGCTCTTGTACACCTTTCTTGTGGAATCCTAATGCACTATGGCCATCACAGCCCATCTTTTGCATTAGGGTAAAACCTTTACCATACCTTTCTGTTAGGAGCCTAACCTATTGTCTAGTTGTTTCGGAAGGGTCTTTGTAAATCCACTCTGCCAAATCTTCATCAAGAGTCTCTTGTTCCTGTGATATGTTGGGGATGAAGCCATCAAGTGTAGTAGTATAGGATACAATAAGTGGTTTGAGTGACTGTTGTGGTTTGCCATAAATCCTAGGTGAGAGGGGTAGTTGGCCAACATAGAAAAGCTAACTAATATTATACTCTCTTGGGCCTTCATCTTGTATTGTCATTTTCAAATTTTCTTGTTTGGGTGTAGGGATCAGTGGATTGGTGAGGTTTTCTGGGTGAATGTAAGATGATGAGGCAGTGGTTTCTCTATTGCAAGGAATTGTGATATCAGGCTGATGTCTTATATGGTTACAAAAAGCAAATGGGTTGGCATCACCAAGGATAGTCATCTCTACTCCATTATATGGAAATTTGATGCACTGATGGTAAGTAGAGGGTATTGCTTCCATGGCATGAATCCATGGTCTACCTAATAGGAGATTGTATGGAAGAGGGATATCTTGGACTTGACAAACCATATTCTTCACCATGGGTCCTACCCTGACTTGTAGAGTGACACACCCTTTAGAGGAGCATTCTGCATCATCATAGGCCTTGATGGTAATCCTCTTTCTGGAATCTACTCTATCTTCTGCATACCCTAAGGCGGCGATCAACTGTAATGTGAAAATGTTAAGGCTAACTCCATTGTCAATCAAGACTCGCTTGATTTTGTGTTTATGTATGAATCCCTCAATGTGGAAAGGGGTGTTATGCGGTTGTTGAAAGGATACATCATCATTCTCCGCAAAAGTGAGACATGGTGATGATTTGAGACTCCCAACCATGGCTTGAAAGTGATTTGTATTGAGGTCAGGTGGAACTGATGCTTCTTGGAGAGCTTGATCTAAGATGGTTTTATATGAGGGGGATATACGCAAAAGCTCTAGTATGGAGATAAGTGTTGGCATCTTATCTAATTGGTCCATAAGTTTATAACGTTTGGGCACATATGCCAATTTTGATAGTGCACCTAATAAGAAAAGCTTGCTACATCGAGTAACAACATTGCATGCAGGATCCTTGCCTTGGATGGTAAGGGTAGCAAATTGTTCATTGGCATCATAAAGGTTATTGATAGTATAGGTATAGGTTGCGTGTGTATAATTTGTCGTTTAATCTTGATTCTTACGTTTATGGGAGGGACCTCCTTTCTCATATGATGGGAGTGGATTTTTTAACATAGTATGATCAGTATTAGAAGTTTTTGCATTGTGATCATCCACTTCTATGCCACCTCGATCAATGAGGTCTTGAATGGTATCCTTTAATCAGTGACAGTTGTTTGTTTTGTGTCCTCTTCCTTTATGAAATTCACAATAATCATTATCCCTTTACTAGGAAGGTTTGACTTGTGGTTCATAGTGTGATTTTTTAGGTAAGGTGATAAGATCAGAAGAGATGAGCTGGCGTAAAATATTTTCCAGAGATTCCCCAAGGGTGTGTAGGTGCGATTGGATTTGTAAGGCGGGTATCTACTTTTAGGTTCCTCTTGTTGTGTGTTTGAAGGTTGATTTCCTAGATTGGTTTGAGGATTACCTTGATTGGCAGTGGGATGGTTACGATTATCTGCAACCCTTGTAATTTTGACTATGGGCTGAGCGATTTTGACAGTTTGTGTGTCTACAACACCATCATTAACAATTTTTTTGTTTTTAGCCCAAAACTTTGGTTTGTCATTGTTGTAGGCTGCTCTTGGACCCTCCTTGTTGTCATTGTATATTTTGACAAGTCCATTTTTGATAAGGGCTTTCTCTATTTTAAGTCCTTGAGCTCTGACATCTTTGAAAGTGTCAACACATTTTATGTCTCAGTAAAATTCTATTTCCTCGTTTAAGTTTGAAAAAAAAAATTTGACTAATTGCTCTTTAGGAATGGGAAAGGAACATCTACTAGAAAGATGTCTCCATCATTGTAAGAATGTTGAGAATAACTCACCATTCTTTTGTTTGGTATTACATAGATCAGTCATGGAGACATCTCATTCTATGTTATGCACATGATGAGTGATAGATTTTTGTACGAGGTCCTCAAAGGTCCTGATCCTACTAGGTAGGCGTGAGAACCATTGCATAGCTGAGCCTCCCAAACTTTGGGGAAAGAGGCACATTAAATATGTGTCTTCGTATGCAACCTCTAAGCAGGTAGAGAAAAATTCTCACACATGATCTCTAGGGTCTCCCTTTCCCTTGTATTTATCAAACTTTGGAGTTTTGAAGGTGCGTGGGAAAGGAGGCATGTATATGTTTATATCAAACGGATATGGGCAGATATCTTCGAGAGCATATTGCTTGTGTGTCTTTCCTAAATGCACTTGTTGGGCAAGATCTTGTATCTGTTATCTTAACATATCCATTTCGGTAAGAGGAGGGGGAATGTTGTCATGTTGGTCATTATCATCATAGTTACATGTATTCCTTGCCTCTCTTTCACCATGATGTCATTCTTGTTGATGGCTATGTTGAGCTTGTTCTGGTATATCTTTAAGTTGTGATATGTCAAAGTTAGTGGGAAGTTTGGCTCCTTCTTGAGAAAGTTTTAGAAAATGGGCATCAGCACTTCCTTTGAGAATTTCTTCAAAAAGTCTATTAAATCTGGGATTGCTAAGTGTGTCTTCTATTTGTTCTTGTGTAGGGGTCTCTAGGTCTCCTCTTATGGAAAAGGGGTTAACGGTCACTTCTTCTTCTTCCCATATTTCATTTTGATTTTGTTGACGACTCTGGGACCTATTCTGAGCCATGTTTGAAGTACTTTTTTGTGGTTGAAAAGTGTGCGGTTGAGAATGAGATGAATGAAAAAGTGTATGTGTGATCCCTTCTTATAGTTCTAAGATTTTCTTATGATGATGATGATGATGAGTTGAAGTGTTTGTGGATGTTGGATCTCCTACACTAAAGGTTGGGTATCAATAAAGTCCTCTTTAGAATTGCTTGTTGTGATGTCTTAATATTTGTGAAATGAGGTGTAACAAGGTTTGTGATGTGACAAATGTAAGCTACCTAGTAATGAGAGGATGCACTCATGGACTAGTTTTAACCTATCTAGATGTTTAGTAATGCCTCTTTTAGGATGTTAGAATCCTAGATGTAGAGACACACTAGAAAGTAGTTTTGTTGGTATGATAAGCAATATTTGAAAGGACTAAGGACAAGACCTCTTTGTGTTGAGAGTTGAGTGAATTTGTGATGTGTTTTGGAATGAGTGTGAACTTTGGAATTTAATTCTAAGGGACAATGAATTTGTTTGGAAATGATTTTGAAGTTAGAAAGATGGAAGAAAATGTATGAGGATTATGTGAATCTAGGAATCTATAGTAAGTGATTGCGGGTTGTGGAATGTATGATGGAGGAATGCGTTGACCGTGATTGTGATGATATGATAGATCCCTTCTTTGAAAGAAAGCTTGTGATGCAAGTGGTTCTAATTCAAAGTCGACGGTAAAACCATGACTAAAATCATGGTATCAATGGATGAAAGTGTGATGTTTCAACAACAACTTACGGTTTTTGTATAAGAAACTTATCCTTTTGGGGGTTTTCTTTTCACTTTGCTTCTTTTTGGTTTTTCTATAAATTGACTTTTTGACGTATTTGAGAGATTTCCAAACACAAAGCATGGGTAGCTTTTTGCAAAAATGTGTGAAGTTGTTGTGTTGAGATTGTTGTTGGGGTGTAACTTGTTTCAATTATTTTGAATCTTTTGACAAGAAAATATGTCAAGCACACAAGCACATATTCTTGCCTTTTTTAATAAAGGCACAATAGGTGTGTGTCTAAATCAACCCAATCATGAACTTTTTTTACCCTTATAAATGTATGTATGTTCCTAGGCCTAAAGTCGGCCCAATTTTCACTAGTATGAAACAAGACGAAGACAACTCAAACACTTTTTATCCCTAAGGTAATGGCCAATTGCGATATTTTCAGCCCACATCTTGATATTTCTTCAACTTTGGTACTACATACCTTATGTATCTCATCGTGGTAGGTAATGATGTGATATACTAATTCTTGTGCGAGCATAACAGATAGGTGCTCCTTATGATGGGGGAGTCACCACCTTCATCAAGCTATAAGTAGCCTTTCAAAAAGCCATGTTTCTACTCAAGGAAATATGTATGGTGAGTATCTTGGGAGCAAAACCATCTATGCTCTTGCACTGAACTTTTCACAAATATCATCAATCAATAGAATAGGTGGGCTTCTAAAATAAGAGGTGTCTAGTAATGTTCTATGTCTTTGGACATAAGTTCATTCTGCAGTGACTCACTTAAGAGCCTTGTAACTCACGGTGGGGCCCATATGTCATTTCGGCAAGTTACATTGTAGGAACAGCTACACCCAAGGCTACAACTTTTTCTCTCACCTAATTTCTATAGCAGCTTGAAGGATTTACCGTGCAAGGTCGTCCCAAGAGTGATGTGTCTCTTGGCAGACCTCTCTTAAAAATAGAAAATTTAGAGTGTTACTAATACTTTTCTTTTGCACCTAGGACCACAAGAGCCAAGGGAGAGGATAGTGTGTGTTAGAATTGAGACCACTCTACAGATTTACACAAGCGTGCCAAACATAAAAGACACTTGTTCTTTTTAACCTTTTTATTGCAATGTGATCTATTTTCTATTTGGAGATGTTGCTCCAATAGATATGGTGTTCTTTTTAGCGAAGATAAAAATTGTTTTGGACACTTGACAAACTTTTTGAAAAACAAAAATAAACCTGGTCAACAAAATAAAAACGTGTAGCCTTTGTAGCAAAAATGTAGATGTGAGGTTCTTTTTATGCACCAAACTAAAAATGAAGTGGATTTTAAGTGCACCAAAAGAATGAAGTTTATTTTTAATCCCTTTTCCTAAAAACAAGAAAGATTAAGTTTGTTTTAAGCACCAAAGTGAAAGTGAGATTTATTTTAGTTGCACCAAAAGACCATGAGGCTCATTTTAATCCTTTTGTTTACAAAAACATGAAAGATTAATTTTGTTTTAAGCACCAAAGTAAAAGTGAAGTTTATTTTAGTTGCACCAAAAAGACTATGAGGTTCATTTTAATCCTTTTGTTTAAAAAAAAACATGAAAGATTAATTTTAAACTCAAAGACTAAAAAGTGTTTCTAACTTAACTCCTCCAAAACCTGCAACAAATTGTTAGGCCTACAAAAAAAATCACTCAAAAGCTTAGACAAGATGGTGGGCTTGACAAGCCTAAAAAAATTATTTTTCTTACAATTTTTAGCTCTCTGCCTGTTACAAAAGCATTAATCTGCTAGCAAACAGAAGCGCTAATAGAATTTAAAAGCACTGTAACTAACAATAGAAGCGCAAAAATAAACTAAAAGCGCTATGATAGAGAACATAAGCGCTAATATACTCAAAAGTGCTTATATTAAACACTGAAAGTGCTAATATAAAACAAAAGCGCTACAACTCAGAGAAACCAGAGGCGTCAAATCGGGACAAAAGCGCTACTACACGCGACAAAAGCGCTAAAATGCTAAAATGCTATCCTGTAAGTAAAAATCCTGCAATTTCAAAAAAGTTTAGAAACAAATGATCAAAAGGTCGCGTGTTCGATTCATGTCGGGTTCACCAAATGATGTTGTGAAAAAGAGATGAGTGGACAATAAAGAAATCATGTTAGTAAACTTTCAACCATAAGCATAACATGAAAATGAATCCATTTCAAAGCATATCAAGAAAGATTAATAACAAAGCAAAGAAGGAAATAAAGAACTAAACAACTCTAATACTCCCTCCCTATGCTTGATGATGTTGGCTCTTCCTTGTTCCTCTCCTCTCCAAGTACCAAATGAGTGTAGCTCTCAGCGTTTAGCACTATCCATGGATGTCATATGAAGATTCAAGATGGTTGTATATGAAAACAAATGCTTATGCAAGTGTAAAATATTTTCTATGAGAAAGCTCCTAATTAAGGTCTATGTGAATTTTACTATAATAACAATGCTCAAATGCTTTTGCTCCTCTTCTTTTATTTTTCTTGGGGAATGAGGTCCTTTTATAGGGAAAAAATGTTGATTGAATGGACAAGATTGAGTGGGCTTGTGAAGGGTCAAGATTGATGGGTTTGGGATCCATGTGATGGCTTTCAATCAAATCCCGTGATGGCAAGTGTCAACATGAGATGGCTTGAGAGGAGAGGGAAGAAGCATTAAATGCTTGAGATGACATGAGAGTTACCCTAGGAGGGTTTGGTTAGGCTTGAGTTAATGGATAAAGATTTTATCCAATAGATAACGCTTTTATCCAATGGATAAATTCTTGTGCAAGAGTTAATGGAGATAAGCATGTCAAAGCAATAAATGCTTGAAGAGACTCATGAGTTAAATGAGGGTTGAGTTAGAGGGAAAGTCTCTAACCATGTGGGGAAGTTGAGTTAACCATTAATGGTTATGTAAGAGTCATAAAGTCTTTAAAAGACTTTGGGGGTTAACTTGTTGAAAAATAAAAGCCTTTAATGCATTTCAAAGACTTTGAGGCATTTTTTATAAGTGACCTTTGTTTGGGAATGTGTAAATGTTTAGAGAGGGGGATTAGTCTAATTAGAAGGGGTTAGAAGAGTCTAGAAGGGGGTTAGAAGAGTCTAGAAGAAAGTTAGTGAGCAAGTGGGTGAGGATAAAAGAGGATTTTAATTAAAATAAAATTCATTTATTTCAACTAAAATTGTGCAACTTGCATTTGTAGGAGAATGCAAGTGGGAGGGTTTTAGAGATTTAAATAAATATTATTTAAATGTGGAGAGGAGTTAATTAAACAAATATGCTTTATTAATTTAATTAATTGTTAGACTATGGTTTAATGAATTAATTTTAAATAATTTATTTAATTAATAGAAGAAGAGGTTTAAGATGAATTAATTAAATATTAATTTAATTAACTGTTGATTGATGGTTTAAAGAATCAAATAAATACTAAATATTCATTCAATTAAGTGGACAGATTTGGGTGTCTACAGCATTGAACCTTGTTTGAATATATGAGAATGTGATGCATGGAGAATGATAGTTGTAATACAAAAAAGGTATAGAAGGGCTTATACAATTGAAGCAAAGTTATCAAAGACAGAGAGAGTTATCAAAATTATAAAGAGAGTCGAGAAACTTAAAGTACTTGTGTGAGCATCATGGGTTGTTAAGATCCACCTTTAAAAAGAAATTAGAATTAAATAAAAAATATTCTTCTAGCAAGAAACAATGACAAATAGGAAAATGAAAAGAGATTTAGCAGATCATTCAAATGGAGATAATGCCTTGATACATAAAAACTATTTGACAAAGTTCTAGAAAGACTCTTTGGACATGCATACAAATATTGTTGATGAGTTTGTGTATGAAGGGAAAGACAAAACAACAACCTTGGGTTTTAGTTCAGATATTTATAGTGATGTTGGTCCAGAGGGTTACAGGTTGGATGTCCATAATGAGCCTGTGGAGAGGAATGATTCATGTACTAGTGAGTTGAGGAGTGACTCATTCTCTAATTCTACCACTCGCGAGGAGCTCATTGAGTACATTTTTTTTAATAGAGCGATCAACTCTTTGATACTTGATATTTGGATGTGTTAGTACCTAAGTATGATGGGGATCCTACATGGTATGAATTTCCTTCTAATAATGATCTTAAAACAAAATATATTTTATCTTTGCAAGGAGATGACTTTGAGAAAAGGTTTAGTGACTTTGATGATTTGGATCCATAGTTTATAATTAAAATTGATAATGGAGATGCACAAGATATTTGTGATAGTTATAGAGTTGCTACTAACAAGTATGACAAATGGTCTTATTTTGGCAATTATCATACCATTAGTTCACTTTATTTGGATAATCAAATTGTGGTATCCATTGAAACCCATTGTTTGAGATGGGAGTTGAAAAGACATGCAACAATCCAATTTTTGAGGTGTTTAATGGAACATCACTTGGTTCTAGCACTAGACTTGGTGAAAATAGCAAGGTGTGGGATCCAAGAGATGATTCAAGAATTGCATTGGATTATGGTTTTCAGCCTATTTTTTTATCTATGTCACCTTATGTGTTGATTGTTCTTACCCTTATTAGAGACCACCAAATAGGAAATATACAAAAGAGGAGACATATGAAGATTGCATTTGGAGTGATATGAGAGTAGGAGGTTTCATCTTTCCCTACTATATGAGGAATTGGAAGTTAACTTAGGTATACAAATTAAAGATTTCAGTTGTGAGTTATTTCCTTATTGGCATTCTCTTTGAGTTGATTCATTCTTGCATGAAGATTGGTCTTGAATCTTGGAGTTGGTGAACAAGTGGGATGATTCTTACCTTGTTTGAGTTGATGACTAGTATTGTGTACCTTTCTTATGTAGTTTTAGAGGTGGTTCCTTCATGGGATGTATTGATTCTTGGAGACTTCTACATTTCATATTTTGAAATATTTTCAAACAGGGTGATTGAGCTTGCTAGAATTTTTCAGAATAGCGGCAAGGAAAGGAGGTTTCAAGCTTGACATTTATTGTAGCTTTGGAGAAAGAAGGACCTAAATATGATACATAAATGTTTGGAAATCCATCCCTTGGATTGAGTAATAATTTATTATATATTAATCCTTCTTGGGGGTTAGTTTGAAGACAGTAGTTTATCCTTGCACCTTAGTTGGTGATGCCTTCATGGATGGGCTACATGAGGTTACCAAATAATTCAATTTATTTGATGTGAATGTTGATATGGATGGCACTTGGAGTTTTTGTGTGCACCTTTCTAGGTATGCAAGAGACTTTTTTTGGTTAGGTATCCATGCTTAGGATTCTCAACAATAATTGATAGAGATTATTGGGAGTCATAAGAGTGACATTTGGACTAATAACGATCAAAATTTTAAACTTAAAGGTCTTTTTCATTTTCTTACTTGCCACTATGTGATATAATTGCTTCATAAACAGACATATTGGGAAAGGAATCTAAGGATTGGAGCATTGATCAAATGGACACTCTTGGGAGTGTTCCCTAGCAAATACTAGCTCAAATTTCTAGTTGTGAGCTTGTTGACTAGTTGAAGGTTGATCAGTCCATTTCAAGGGTTTCTCTCATTCAAAGGAGTTGGCACACTATTCTTTGTCAAGGTAGTGAGGATTTTAAGTTGGTGATTGCTTGGACATTTTGTCTAAGCATTTTTGAATTGATTTCATACAACATAATATTTATCATACATGCTTATACTTGGAAAATTCATTGGTACCATTATTGTTCTTTGTGTAGAGTACTAAAATCATATTGTACTCCACTAATTTCAGTTTTAATGAATAGTAGTGCTTTTTATTTACTTAAAATCTTCCAAACTCAAAGAGTTCATCTTATGAAGGTTTGTATTGTAAACTTTGGTAGTTTACTCTCAATAATGTATCATGACAAAGAACTTTTGCATTCTTTTGTTCATCTTTCAAAGACCCTTAGAGTTGGAAGAGTGAGAGGTTTCATAAGTATTGATGGTTGTATCATGTTAGATCCATGTGGTGTAATATTGGGGAATTTTTTGGATTCTTGCAAAGGGATTTTTTATTTTAGCAGGAAGATTGGAAGAGTTTGCATTTGCGATTATGACTTTGTGTGACACCTTGAGAAGATATACTGAGGATTGGAGTAGTGGGGAAAATCCCAATGTTAGTATTTTTGTCTATTTTCTATCAGCCTATACATGTATGTAAATGAGTTTGATGACTTCTTCAAATCAATAGCTAAGTAATTTATGGTCGTGGATGGTAGGTAGAGGTGATTTGATTGTAGGAGATGTCTCTTCAGTTACTTCCATATCCATATCCCTATATATTTCCAATAAGATTTCATATTGATTACCATTGTCCTTATATAATTACATTGGCTATAATGACATATTTTTGTTAGATACTTGGTTAATCCCAAAGACACTGAGAGGGGGGGTGAATCAATGTCTGACCAGTATATTGCAATTATGTAATTGAAATTAATATATTGGTAAGAAAAAAATAATTCAGTAAAGAGAAACAAAAGAATCAGCATCAATGCACACCATAACACAGATATTTTGGCAAGGAAACCCGGTAAAGGAAAAACCTCGGTGGGATTTGTGACCCACAATATTTACTCACTGGCCAATATGAATAAATATTACTTAGTACAAAAGGGGCTTACACATGTAGGAAGGCCAACTGCCTAGAGCTCACTACTCAACAAAAATGGAGTCTCACTGACTACAACATCACACAGATGTAAACACAAAATTGAACTCTTACAACTTGCATCAAATTGTTGGATGAGTCCTATGTTATGCTCTGTCTGATACCAGTTCTCCCTCTGCCAAAAACCCTAGTCAGTATACTGTCAATATTACCGCTTACTTCATATTCATTACATACCAAATGACCTACAAGAACTCATAAATATATGACTCATTACAATACAATGTGTCGGCCATGCAATTAAAATTTACATTACAATTTATTTCACATAAACAATACTATTGTCAAGTCGGATTTCCAGGCTGGTATAATTTGTTGCCAATGTAAACTGGATGTCGGTGTGAATAAACCTTGTTGTATCTATTGGTGCCACTAGGTGAAGTTTATTGCCGGTTGAACCTATAGAACCTTGTTGAACCTTGTTGAACCTTGTTTCCATCAATGACAACATCTACCTTTCTCATCTGAGTGTATAATCCCTTTGGCATTGATGGCAACACTCATGAGAAAAATCATAAACCAAAAATTGAGAGTGCTCCACCTGAGAAAATGATCTCCTTCTATTCACTTTTCACCATGCCTTACTCTATACATTTTTCTCACTATACGACTCCCCCTTTGACATCAATGACAAAGGATGTCAAAAGTATCAAAAATTCAATAATTACCTAGATACCTTAAGTTTGTTATATACAATCTGAAAAATATCTGCAAGAACTAAGTTAAGACCCTGCAAGAACTTTGTATTATCGGTAATTATTGCTTCAATCTGCCTGATCATCCCTGTAAGATAGTACATTTTTTTGGGTGATCTGTCTCCTTGAATTGGTGCCTTGGATAATTCATTATGGTGTGTTAGTAGATTGTCCAATCTTGGACCAAGCTTAATCTTCAACTCCTGGGTTTTCATTTTCAGTTGAGCCTTTTCTTTTTCCATATTTTCAATCTTTTCTTCATAAATAGCCATTTCTTGATCTAAGACTCATGTTAGTTTCGAAGAACCAATTATGTTATCTACAATATCATCAATCTCCTTCTGAGTTTTCCTGATTTTTCCTATATCTACACTAATTTTCTCTATGACCAAATTTGTTAGATACTTGGTTAATCCGAAAGACACTGAGAGGGGGGGGGTGAATCAGTGTCTAACCGATACATGAAATATTTAAACGTATTTGCAATTATATAACTAAAATTAATATACTGATAAGCAAACAATAATGCAGTAAAGAGAATCAAAAGATTCAGCATCAATGCACACCATAACACAGATATTCTGGCGAGGAAACCCGGTAAGGGAAAAACCTCGGTGGGATTTGTGACCCACAATATTTACTCACTGGATAATATGAATAAATATTACTTAGTACAAAATGGGCATGCACATGCAAGAAGGCCAACTACCTAGAGCTCATTACTCAACAAAAATGAAGTCTCACTGACTACAACATCACACTGATGTAAACACAAAAATGAACTCTTATAACTTGCATCAAAATATTGGATGAGTTCTCTGTTATGCTCTGTCTGATACCGGTTCTGCCTCTGCCAAAAACCCTAGCCGGTATATTGTCAATATTACCGCTTACTTCACATTCATTACATACCAAATGATCTACAAGAACTCATAAATATATGACTCATTACAATACAATATGTCGGCCATACAATTATAATTTACATTACAATTTATTTTGCATGAACAATACTATTGTCAAGTTGGCTTTCCAGGTCGGTATAATCTATTGCCAATGTAAACTGGATGCCAGTGTGAATAAACCTTGTTGTATCTGCCGATGTCGGTAGGTGAAGTCTATTGTCGGTTGAACCTTGTTGAACCTTGTTGCCATCAATGACAACATCTACCTTTCTCATCTAAGTATATAATGCTAACAATTTCTATGAACAGATTGATTATGAGCCTTATCAAGCTTTAGGGTAATTGGTTATGAGTGTTTTTCTGGGCATGGTTCATTTATTTATTGTTTCCACTTTGGTGAGTGGCAATCATTGAAAATACTTCATGCAAATGGTATGCAGATCTTCAAATGATCCCTTATTGATTACAATGGGTTGTGTGTGTTAGTGTATTTGGAATTGTTCTTTTGACACTTGGATTGTAAGTTTCAATAATATGATTTTAGTTGGCAATAGCAGAGACATTCCTTGGTTGGTAAATTTTAGATTTTTTTATGTGATTGGTCTACTTCATTTTTTTGATAGTATGAGGGGATATGATGAGTTTTATTAATTAAATGGTTGAGTATATTTTTCTTTTCTGATGCCCAAGATCAAATTTGGCAGTTGGATTGTTGCGTTGGATTTCATTGAGATGCCTTGGCAAGATATATTTCATAATTTAGACTTCATCCCTTTCAAGTAATTTAGTTTGTATTTTGATGATGGTTACACTTTGAGGAGAGTTTAGTTTGGGCATGGTAGTTTGATAGTTGTATTAGAGTGGTACAACATTGTTGAACACACCACAAGATTGAGAGAGGGTGTGAATCAGTCCATACCTCAAAATACTTCACTTATGATCTATTAATTATCAAACTACAATTAACTTATTACTACAATTATGAAACATGAAAGCACAAATCACAACAATCACATGAACACCAAATTTACATGGAGAACCTTAAACAAGGAAAAACTACGGTGAGAATCACACTCACAATATGAATAATTGATTACAATATTTAGGCTCAAAGCCAAGGATCTCACTGGACCCAAATGGACTTGCAAGACTAAGGCGCACAACCTTAGAGAAAGATACAAAGGGTTGCACAAATTGCCAAAAAGGACACACCTTCTTCCAACAAGTGGAGAGTCAATAAATTGAAATAAAAAAGATCTCCTACTCATGAAATTCTCCTTGAACCACTATGTCAAGCGACCAATATCATGGCAAACACATCTAACATCAAGTACTATCTCAAAGCTCTTCACAAACTATCTTTCACACTTCTGGTACACCAAATTTTCTTGTGCACATCCACTTCACATCAATTCACACACATCCTATGCTCAACTCATACAACCGCACATATATATATATATATATGAAAGATAATTTATTAAAACTCTCAACTAGGTCAACCGCGGGTAGAATATACAATATTGCATAAATTAGGCCACTCAAAACAATAACATTCATTGCAGTCCACTCTAGGAAATATAGGGAACCCACACACATCACAACATCCTTATCAAACAATTCCAATGAACTGTACATGCTAACACATCATCCAAAGTTAGCATCAAATGAAACATGTAGATAAATAATAAAGCATGCCAACTACTTGGCCCAAAAACATCCTCTAATGCACAAAACTCAATTTGAATCTATAGGCGCTATGGTGAGACCCATATCAACATCCAAAATCAACCACCAAAGCATATCCCAACTAAAAAGGCATGATCCAAATAGGATACACCACCACAATCAACCAAAAACCAAACCAGCTGACAGCACTGAACTCAAAATACTATAACTTCACTTACCAATCATACTATCACTATAAAACTAAACCTGAACATTTTACAAACCAAATGAACATGTCTTTCAAGTTGCGAAACTGAGAACCACATATCATAAAAATACCAAGCATTCTCCAGACCAAATCTGATAGACAACCCACTCTTAGAAACAACAAAAATTAACTCCACCATCTAAAAAACAAAGGACCTACACACTTGATAGTGCAAAAAACACAGATCATAAACATTATATCTAGAATCGCACTTCATAATATTTTCATATCGAAGGAATGCAAATAATTCTTCCACTAGGACATTAAATACTCTTTCCTACATAAATATTGTTTCTTGCATATTAAAAATTCCACTACACCATCCTTCTAGAAACACTTTAACATTACTCAATATCACTATCAAACCATGTGCAACAATATCAGAACATTCACTTTTATACCATCAAATACATCCACACTACACATAGCAACATCAATGACAACACCAAACATGTTGACATCAAAGACAACACGGTTGAACATAACTCAAGTTTCCAACATTAACCCCCTTTGTCATTGATGTCAACCCCTGTACCACCAACAGCAAAGAAAACCGAACTCACAAATGATCTCTCTCCCCTTTTGACATCAACAATAAAGGTTGCAACAACTACCAACAAAATCTCTCTCTCCCTCTTCCAAATAAACTCTAATAACTACAACACACATTGCTCCCCCTAAAAGCAACCATCACATCAATCTAGGAGCAAAAGATGAACTTTAGAACTCCCCCTGGACAGATGCACCATCTAAATGCATCTATTTTAAAGAAGGAAGGGTAATAATCCCTAACTTGTGTTAGAGATACTCAAAGGTATCCTTCAGCAAAGCCTTAGTAAAGATATCTACAATTTGTTCCTTAGTAGGTACTACTCTCATCTGACTTCCTTCTCTACAACCTTCTCTCTTAAGAAACAATACCGGATTGAAATATGTTTAGTCCTTGAATGCATCACTGGATTCTTTTAAATTTTAATTACACTTGTATTATCACACATAATAGGAATTTTCTCATCATACTTCACCTTGATATCTCTAATAGTTTTCTTCATCCATGTGATCTGAGTACAACAAGATACTATTGGAATATATTATGCTTTTGTAATAGATAATGACATTGAATCCTACTTCTTACTCAACCAAGAGACTAATTTGTCTCCCAAGAAAAATGTACCACCACTTGTACTTCTCCTATCATCTGCACAATCAGCCCAATCAGCATTTGTATATGCTTTCAAAGTGAAATCATCATCCTTCGTATACCATAGTCCATAATCTAGATTCCCTTTCAAATATTTGAATTCCTTGCATTGCTCAATCATGAGATTTCTTAGGATTATCTTGGTATTTGGCTACCAAATAGATAGCCTACATAATATTTGATCTTGAAGTAGTCAAATATAACAATCCTCCAATCATAGATCTATAATGTTTCTAATCAATATCCATATATTCATCATAATTTCTTAACTTACAACCAATAGCCATAGGGGTTACAATTGGTTTAGAATTTTCCATCCCAAACTTCTTCAACTTTTCCTTGATATACTTGGTCCAAGAAATGAAAACATATTTTTTTATTCTATAACTTGAAGACCAAGAAAAAAGATAGCTCACCTATCATAGACATCTCAAATTCCTTCTGCAAACTTCCTACATACATTGTCATCTCCTCCAAATATGATATCACCAACATATACAAAACAACAATCAATAGTTTGTCACCTTCAACTTTGAAATAAAGATTGCTATCTATAGTACCTTTTTTGAAATTGTGCTACAACAAATAGCTATCCAACATTGCATACCAAGTTCTAGGAGCTTGCTTGAGTTCATAAAGCACCTTCTTGATTTCACAAACCATATCCAAATGTTTTGATAGTTTAAATCCATCTGGTTGTTCAATGTATACTTCTTCGTCAAGTTCACCAACTTCAAGAATGATGGCTTGGCATCCATCTGATATACTTTAAAGTTCTTGTAAGAAGCAAATGCGAGAAACATCCTTATAGCCTCTATTATTGCAACTAGAGAAAATGTCTCCTCAAAATCTATGCCTTCAACTTCTAAATAACCCTTACACACCAATCTTGTCGTGTTCCTTGTGACTTTTCCATCTCCATTCAGCTTGTTTTGAAACACCCACTTAGTTCCTATCACATTCTTATCCACTAGTTTAGGTACTAATTCTCGTGTCTAATTCTTCTCTATTTGATTCAAATCCTCTTACATTGCCTTAATCCATTTTTCATCCTTGCTTGCTTCTACATAGGTTTTTGGTTTCACCTGAGATAAGAAACAATAATTTGCTTGTTCATTGGTTTCTGCAAGTTTTCTTGTTTGGACTCTTTTATTCTTATCTCCAATGATTTATTCCTCTCCATGAAACTTTTGTACATACTTTGTTGGTATCTTAGGAGTCCACTCAAGTTCCTTTTATTTTGCACTTGTCTCTTCTAAAGCATCCTTCTCTTTTGCAACAATCGAGATAACTATTATTTCTATCTCTAATTCAGGTTAGTCTCATTCTGATTCCATTCTTCATTGACTCTAACACTTGCACTCTCCATAATCATGTTTAGCCTCTTGTTGTAACAATTTCTTTCTCATTGTAGAATATCCCAAGCATATGCCTTCATCTAACCTTGCATTAAACTTTCCTAGATCTTCTTCGTCTCTCCTCATGTATCACTTGCTTCTTGAAAGGTATCAAAATACTTGATTGTAGGGGGTCTTCCATTTCATAGCTCATAAGGTGTCTTTGTGTGATTCACTCTTATTTGAACCATGTTAAGAATGTAAAAAGCGGTATGCACCACCTCTTTCCAAAACACATTAAGCATGTTAGCATCCTTTAACATAGTTCTAGCCATTTCAACAACAATCCTATTCTTTTCTTTCAACAATTCCATTTTGTTGAGGGGTCCTAGGAGCAGAAAAATGTCTTCTAATACCATGCTCTTCATAGAATCTATCAAACTTATTTGAAGTAAACTCTCCTTCTCTATCAAGCCTTAAACATTCGATCTTAGCATCTACTTGATTTTCAAATATAGACTTGAATACTTTAAACTTCTCTAATGCTTTAGATTATTCTCTCAAGAAAGTAGCCCATGACATTCTAGAATAATAATCAATGAGCAACATAAAATGCCTTTCACCATTCAGTCATCTTGTCCTTGTAGGTCCACAAAGATTTGTATGGACCAAATCCAAGGGTTTTGAAGTATAGTACTCTTTGTTCTTGAATCTCCTCCTATTTTTCTTTCCCAATTGACATTCTCTGCACATGGTATCAATAGGTTTGATAATCTTTGGTAAATCTCTTACAGCATGAGTAGAACTAATCTTCACCATATTGTCAGAATTGATATGTCCCATCCTTTTGTGTCACGGCCAACATTCATCGCTCTACGCCGACATACAACAACTTCCATTGTTATCCTTCACATAGTAGACATTTCCATTAGTTCTTACACCTTCTACAACAAATCTCTTGGAACTTCCTTTTTTGATTTGACATCTGGACCCATGATATATGCGCTTATAACCATTACTACACATCTAACTCATGCTCAAAAGATTATGTCTCAAAACCTTAACATAATAAACATCA
The DNA here is from genome assembly GCF_030272615.1 of Cryptomeria japonica. Lineage (NCBI taxonomy): Eukaryota > Viridiplantae > Streptophyta > Pinopsida > Cupressales > Cupressaceae > Cryptomeria > Cryptomeria japonica. The sequence continues at coordinate 87,852,471 of NC_081406.1, forward strand.
TCAGTCTTATGCTTACCATCAATTGAAATAGAACCTTTACCACAAATAGGTGCAACTTCCTCACCTACAAATTTTATATATCCACCATCATACTTCTCAAAATCAATGAACATTCCTTTATCACCTATCATATGATTTGAACATCCAAATTTAATTATACATGCCTTAGGTGCTACTTTTGCATGCATTGGAGTCTTCACAATCATTGGTTTTTCACTGTTCTTTACATCTTCTAGATTGTCGAACCTTTCATCACTTTTTTCTTCTATAGCCAAAACCAATGATTCTTCAGTTGATTCATCACCATATTCTTCTTCAAACGAACAAGTCTCCATTGAGAGAAAAATCTTCTTAGGTTTTTCACTATCATCTATTCTCTTATTTCTATTATTTCATCTATGATTATCTCTTCTCTTGTTATCATCATTGGGTCTTCTACCATAATCTTCCCTATAAGTACATCTAGAACCATAATGACCAATTATTTCACAATTGAAACACTTGAAGGGTAACTTACCTTTGTATTTTCTAGATCCTTTCTTCGGTCTTCTCACAAAGTTTGCTTCTATCTCATCCATGTCATTTCTTGCTTCAAGTTCATCTTTAGTCTTCTTGGTATCTTTGAATGTTGCTTCTTTCTTCTCTTTTCGCAAATATCTAGCTTAGCAATCTTAGAGGCAAAGAGTGATCCATAGAGTTGATCCAAAGTGCACTTCTCCATATCATGACTTTCTTTAGTCGCATACTTCTTATCTTTGTAGAATTTAGGCAGTGTTAACAACACTTTTCTCACTTCACTTTCTTCTAATTTACCATGAATACCTTTAATTGCACCCACAATCTCATTTACTTTGTCTAGATAGATTTCAAATCCCTTTCAGGGGTTCCTTAGGGACCGATTCATTGTTCTTGTCATCAGACATCTTCAGGTTCTCAAATTTGTGCTTCATATTTATCAACTTGGCTTGATTTGTCATCTAATCACCTTCATATACACTACTCAGCTTCTCCCAAATCTCTTTAGTAGACTTCAAACCCATAACTTTAGAAAATACAAAATCATAAACAATTGATAATTACAAATTTATCCCTCACATTGTTCTCATGTGCCTTAACCTCACTTGGAGTCTAAGGGTCATTTGTCGGAACAGTATACCCATTCTAGACTCTCTCTCATATTCCTATAGGCCTAGAGATTCCAAATGAAATTTCATTCTTTCCTTCCAATAAGAGTAATGTGTGCCATCAAACTTTGATGGTATGTAATTAACTTTGTATGCCATTTTGGATCTTCCTCAAGTGATTAATCTTACCTAAGAGGAACCTCACTCTTATACCAATTCTTGAACACACCAAAGGACTGAGAGGGGGGGTAAATCAATCTAGACCTAAAATTGCTTCACTTCTGATCTATTAAACTTCAAACCATAATTAACTTATTGTTGCAATTATGACACATGAAATCATGAAGCACAACAATCACATGATCACTAGATTTACATGGAAAAACACTAAATAAGGAAAAACCACGGTGAGAATCACACTCACAATATGAATAATTAATTACAATGTTTAGGCTCAAGGCCAAGGAGCTCACTACCCCTAAATGGATTGCAAGACTAAGGCACACAATCTTACGAAAAGATACAAAGGGATACACAAACTACCAAAAGGAACAAACATTCTTCTGATACGTGCAGAGGATCAATGAATTGAAATGAATAAGATCTCCTAATCGATAAATTGTCCTTGAACCAATGTGTCAAGTGACCAATATCATGGAAAACACATCTAACATCAAACATTGTCTCAAAGCTCTTCACAAATTGTCTTTTGCACTTTTGCTACACCAAATCTGCTTGTGCATCATTCACATCCACTTCACATCAATTCACACACATCCCATGCTCAACTCATACAACCGCACATCTATATATATAAGATACTTCATTAATACTCTCAACTTGTTTGGCCATAGACTGAATATGCAATATTGCATAAACTAGGCCACCCAAACCAGTATCATCCATTACAATCCACTCTAGGAGATAAATGGGACCCAAACACATCACAACACATCCTTCCCAAATGACTCTAATGAATCATACATGCTAACACATCCTCCAAATTTGGCATCAAATGAAATGTGTAGATAAAAAATAAATAATGCCAACCAGTCGACCCAAAAATATCCTCCAATGCACAAAATTCAATGTGGATATACACACACCATGGTGAGACCCATATCAACATCCAAACTCAAACACCAAAGCATATATAGACCATAAAGGCATGATCCAAATAGGATACACCACTACAATCAATCAAAAACTAGATCAGTGAACAACACTAAACTCATAACACTATAACTTCACTTGCCAATCAAGCCATCACTAGAAAATTGAACTAGAACACTGCACAAACCAAATGAACATGTCCTCGAACCCGCAATACTAAGAACCACATATCAAATGACAATAGAGCATTCTTTGAACCAATTCTTACAAACACCCCACTGTCAAAAATAACAACAATTAAAACTACCATCCGAACAACAAAGGACCTGCAAACTTGGCAATGCAACATACATAGATCATAAACATTATATCCAAAACCGCACTTCAAAATCTTCACATATCGAAGGAATAGAAAGAATTTTTCTACTAGGACATTAAATACTCTTTCTTACATAAATATTGTTTCTTGCATATTGAAACTTCCACTACACCAAACTTCCAAAAACACCTCAAAATTACTCAATATCACTACAAGACCACACAACAACATCAAAACATTCACTTCTGGACCATCTGCAACATCCACACTATGCACAACAACATCAATGACAACTCCAAATAGGTTGACATCAATGACAACACAACTAAACATAACTCAAGTTTTCAACAAGCACCAACATGGTGGTTCCTTTCCTAGGTTGACTTGGAACCCCAAAATCACTTTGATTTCTAGTGCAACGATTATTAAGGATGAGAGAGCTAGTGTTGACTTTTTGGGGTTTACTCCTATGGTGCATCGATTTGGCTCTCTCAAAGAAAAATTCTCTAAGAAGTTGACAATTCTCTTAAAGATGATAAAATGTGATGGAGTTTCATAGGTGTAATGTCCCCTATTATGACTTTACTTATTTTTGCCCTAGAATTCCCTTATGAGGTATGGATTATGCTCAGAATGTGATTTGCCAACTTAATGTCTTGAATTAGAGCCTATAACCAGGTTATTTATTGAAAGATAAATAAACATATAATCCAACATGTTACAAATAAAATTATAATCATCATTACAATAATCATAATGCACATGTGGGATTCCCCTAAGGCTTTACCCAATGACTCATCCACATTATGATACAAAGCACCTTGAGCTTATCCATCAAGCCCAAGAGCACAAAATAACACCTGTCATTCGACCTCCCAGCCCCACTCAAGGTTACTCAACTCAAATGGACCATCAGGATACTTGTTTACCTTATATGCAATGAAATGTTAGATTGGACGAAGCTTTTAAAGGAATCATCATATCTATTCAGTATGCATTGACTCTCCTTAATGACAAGAGTAATGATGGAAATAAATATAAATATATTATAATAGTAGCAATCTGTGATATCTATATAATATTCCTAATTCGTATCAATTGGAAGACAATTATAGCTCAACTTAATTGGAATAACATGGATTACACAGCATACCCAATTCCTTAACCAGTAATAGAGATTGTTGTTTTAATTAATAAAGTGAGACTTCTATCTCTCACTAGGAAAGATGCTTATTTTTCTTGTCTTTGATGATCCCCCTTCTCCCTTGCAGATGGATCTTACATATAGCTTCTAACCCCATGTTCCCATGCGGCTTCTTATCAACATTTTCTAGTTAAATTTAAGCAGTCGGAGTGTTCCCATGTAAAATTTTAATTAGGAGAAAAGGATAAATTGGAATATTCCCCTATTTTTGTGGAGCAAGAGCTGCTTAAAAATTCAAAATAAGCTTTGAAAAAAAGGGGGGGCTGGAATAAGCAGTGACTGCTTATTGAAAAAGCTAACATGTGGCTTCACCATATTTTTTTCCTCTCCTTTTTATTTGCCTACAAATTTTATTTGCAAGAATATTACAAATAATTTCATTTACAAAAATAATTTAAGAAGATTGCACAAAATTAAGCAGTTATTTTGTTATCCATGCAGCCACTTGCTCCACAAATTGCTCCTGAAAAAGTTGAGCATTGCTAGCCAAAATAAGCTAAGCAGTAGCATGGGGACCTACCCTAAGACAAGGTGAAGAGTCACCCCTCAGCAATAAATTGCATGTTTCATAAGGACGTGTCTCTTCTGATCGTGGCTTCTTGATCTTAATTATAAGTTTGTTAATAAAGACATTGTTGAAGATGTTTTAATTGCTAGGTATCCCTTAATTGTTGTTTAGCATTATTTAAATTGTGAAGTCTTGCTAATAAGACTATTTTTTGAATACCTATATTTGAAATCATCTAAGGATGTTGTGGAGATTTAAGGGGACATGGAAATAGGTGAAGTTTATTTCATCACAATCATGCAATTAATGCACATTGTGGCAATCACCACAATTGTGGTTCTCAATTCACTACTCACTCATTATTACAATTGTGGCATGTGTTCTTTCATGCAAACAATTCACTCCTATCTTGACCACTATCTTCCATCAATGTTGAGCCACACAAATATGCAAAGCTCAACAATCTACAACAAACAAACAAACAAACAATATGTATGTATGTATGTATGTATGTATGTATGTAGATGTTGGGTACTGATCAAAGCCTCTACTTCGAGCTATTTTAATACATGTACATATGCCTACAAAAAGTAAAGGGAGAATACATATTGACCTTTGGAATTCAAAAAGGCAACAACGTTTCTTTTACAATTAGAAATAGAAAGTTTAAATAAAGAATGGAAGACTTGAATGTCAAACACTTTCTTCCCTCATACAAAAATATAGAATCCAATGAATAAAGTTACCACAATAGATATTTACAATACAAAGGATTCAAAAGGCCTAAATCCCTCACCTAGATAACACTCAAAACTTGCCAAAAAAATTAGAAGTTTGATCCTACAACTAGAAAATTAGCATGGGATAGAATCCTACTAGGTGTGACAAAAATGTATGAGTTGAAATAAAACAAAAAAATAAAAGAAGAATGAAATGATAAAATTGAACTCTGAATGGAATCAACTTACCTTTCAATTGAATGCAACAACAATATACATCATGAAACTAAAAATGGAAAACCCATACAAATTGTCATTATGAATGGAGTGTGTGTTGGAACAGTTTGTGATATTTGTTGCTCAATGCTTCAACATAATTCAAGATGGGATAGTGAAAATAGAGAATTAAGCTCCAATGTATAGAGCTTTTTAAAGATAACTGAACAATGGAAATTTGATTGAATGACGGGTGTGATGGAAAGAAGTGGCGATCAATTTAATTGCTATAATTAGGTATTGATGGTGAATTGACTATTACTTGGCTTTTGAATTAATTTGTAATCATGAGTTAGTCAAATTGATTGAGTTGTTAATGGCGAATTAAAATTGATTATTTAGTCAACTATTTGGATTGTTGATTTAACTAAATTGATAATTTAATGAACTATTTTTTATTGGATAGTTAACTTGGGAGATGTGATTTAAGATCTATATCAATTTAATTGTGGATAACATGGAAGATAATTCATTTAACAATTAAACAAGAAATTTTTATTTTTATTTTAAGAGTTGGGCACACCCCAGACCCAAATCCTTATTGGAAAGACATATGGACGATCTCCTCCTCGATGGTCCTCTAGCTAATTTGGAAGGAACACAATAGGTGAATATTTCAAGGAGTTGAACGGAGCGTGGAGCAATTGTTTTCTAGAAATGGGGAAGGGATAACTGAACTTCTTAATAGAAAGGGCACCCCTCCAATCTAATGCTATCTACACGAGTTGGGATGATGAAGTGATGAAAAGTTGAGGAGGTCTAAAAATCCCTAGACACTATGTTAAACCCACCCCTAAGGCTAAAGAAAAGAGAGCATCGCTCAAATGGTTATGTCCCCTAGTGGTCGCCTAAAGTTGAACTTTGATGGTGCATGTCGAGGAAATCTAGGAAGGTCGAGCATTAGTTGCATCATCAGGGACTGCCATGGAAATCTGGTATGGGGTTTATCTAAGAAGATTACGAATGGCACAAATAATGAAGTGGAACTTGCCACAATAGAAGCTAGTCTCAGGTTATGCATTTCAAAGGACCTGTTGGAGATAGAGATTGAGGGGGATTTGCAAGTATGCATGAATACCATCAAAGCCAAATATGTGAAATGTTGGAAGCTGCAAGGTTGGATAATGTTGATATGGCAACACCTAGAATGACTAAACTACTTTTCTATCAACCATGTGTATTGTGAGGCAAATAAGGTAGTTGATTACCTTGCCAACACTACTATTGATGGGACTTCAGAAGAAATAGTCTCAAACAAATCTTCATCCTGGCCAAATCTGGAGAATATGGTACTTGTTGATGTGTGTTTTATGCACATACAAACACAGAATAAAATACCAAAGTATTTTACCCTCGAACAAAATTACCTCAGATGCTAAATATCTGATCAATTAAGATGATTCCAAGGTTTCCACGGTTAGTTTTTGACATGTGGGTAACTCAATGGCTTGATGTGATATGTTGTTTTCACTTGGGGACTTACACAATTATTCAGATCAATCTTATCTTATCATGGATTTGGAATGGGCTATGTCGCTGGCTTAAGATTTTGCATTTTGAGATCTTGACATAATCTAGCAAGGATTTCTAAAAAAGGGACAAAAGGAATAGGATTTAATAATTTCTAATCTAAAACCTAGAATGCAAGAGGAAATGAAAAAATTCAATGGAATCCTACTAGGTGATGTCTCACCATCAAATGAACAATTTGACACAAGCTTAGTGCAATCATCTAAGGTATATTTCATAGATGTTCAAATTATTATCATCAAACATTGGTACCATCAAAGAAGTGCATAACAATGGATGCTTAACAATTGAAGTTAAGTTCAAATAAAATTCAAGTTGACCACACAAGGCTAACTTGAAATTAGCGAGAAGCTAGTGGTATGGATTAAATGGATTCCACATAAATGCATTCAATAACTCTTTCATTCAATCTAAATACTCGAAACAAATTTTGATATAAAATTATAATCTAACTTGGAGGCAATGAGAGCCACAAATAAATACAATGCTTAAAAAAAATCACCAAACTTTAATGATTGTTATTTAAGTCTGCAGCATGTAGATGACCATTCTCAAAAATATCTCCCTTACAAATGAGCTCAATAATGAAGTATATATAGAGCCTCAAAAGAAATGAATGACCAAGATTCATTTAGAATCAAGGGTCAAGATCATGCCAACATAGCCCTAAAGGTACCCTAATTAAGGTTTACATCAAAAAAGGAATCACCAACATGTGATCAAATAGAATAATGCCTAGTCATCAAATAAGGAATCTTCTAGAGGATTCTGGCCTACATCCCTCTCTCTAGCAACATATTACAGGAATTTGGCCAAAACTAAATCTAACTCCTCGATGGTAATGTTGAGAAAAGCCTCCTATTGAGGCAATCACATCCAATGCATCAAAAGAAGCATCCAAAGTATTCTCTCGATCCATCATAAGCTTCTACGAACTATGGATATGGATCAACAGGGAAACCAAATCATCAATTTGATTCTTCTTTAAAGAATCCAATTGGCCAATGTACATGAACTTCATCTGATCTCTCAATTATTCTAAGTGTGGACCATTGGAAACACTAACATCTACCCTTAACAATTCTTCAATGGATGTAAGGATCTTTGCTTGAATCCCCTAAATTGATCCTTCCATCTCTACACAATCTTTTCGTGCATGCTCATAAGTAGATTTCCTCATAGCTAAGGAACAATACCAACCCTGGAAATCATAGATATCTCCCTTATGTACAAATCTCTCATGGATCAACGTAGACATCAAAATTTTGCTTCAACACTTTGAGGTGTGGAATATTCTTCTCCTGTATAGGCTAGAACTCATCCCAAACTCCCTCCAAATATTGTATGTTGAATGCGAGCATTGATTTCCTATCAAATGCTTGGACAAACTAAGTTAGGAAATCATCCACCTGTTTTGTCACATCCTCAATCCATTTACCAAAGTCTGCATGTGTATTCCTCACTGCCTCATGATCAAAATGAAGTCCACGGTTAACTGCGATAGGTGAGACAAAGGTGGGATCTTCACGCCTCATCCTTGCAGTATATTCCTTAAGCTTCATATTCTCAACCTCTAGCATATCTTTATTCTCAATCTCCCTATCCTACCTTGCATTGATTGCCCAAATTGTATCATCAAGTTCCTATAACTCCTATGTCTTTGTAGTTCATCCAAGGGCAACCAAAGTGATCTAATAATCCATGGGAGTAGCCACATCTCTAGTCACATCACCCATTGAGATAGGCACTTGTACAATCTCCATACCTATTTCATCTCTAGCTATATTTGAAAATATCTTAGCCTTCTTTGGTTCTTTCTTCTTATCAATCGGTTGTGTCTCTATCATATTCTTCCTTTTCTCCATGCTCCGCAGCAACCAATCAAGAATGGTGAAAATTTCCATCCCATCATCAAGACACATCTCTTGATCAAGTCCCCACAATGTCGATATAAAATTATCATCCTCCTCCTTGTCCTTGGTCAAATCATAAACATTATTACCCAAACTAACTTCCAATTGGACAGTGGGAAATCCCGGCTTCTCTTCATCTTCAGTTAATAGTGTTGATGTTTTTGTAGCATGTAGCTCCTAAATATTTTCTGGTAAAATTATTGTATTGGAGCATTGTTCAAATTCTTCTCTTCTCTAGAATGTCTACCTCATTCACTGATGAGGAACTAAGGGGAGAGGAGACAAAGGAGTGCTGGATTTTTTCTTCTTCTTCTTCGACTCCTTCCCCTTCATCATGGATTCTCTAGGTATACTCTTCATTCGCTTATGAGTGTGACTCTCTTCATCTGCATGAATCCTCACATCATTGATTGTTCTCTGATCATCTTCAAGACAATGCCTTATTTGTTCATATACTTGTCTACCCATTCATTAGAGAAATCAAAAACTTCTCTCATGAGCACATTCAAATCTACTAATTCTAGTTGTGACCAACTAGGAAAAAGGATGGGTTTGCTCACTTCATTTTCATACTATGGATGAGTATGATGACTATCATTAACTATCTGATCTAGAATGAGAAAAAGTTCACATTTCCTCATGAAATCAACTGACATTCTGGACCATATCCTCCTTCTTACTACTTATTCATCCATGAGATTAGCCTAGTAATCTTCAATGTCAACCTTATGTATGAATGTTTCTCCCTTGATCCTTTCAAAACTCTTATGTGGATCAAATTCATCTATGCTCTTGTAAGTTCCAGGCGATAAATGCAATCTCATCAACCACTAAACTAGCTACAAGCGGCAGTATGACACACCTCCAAAGTCTTTTCTATTACAATAGGGAAAGTCATCCCTATTCTATGCTTCTCCTTCTAGATGAAATCAAATTCTAGAAGTTGTCTCACCACCTCAAGTAAGATCATTTTGTCTATGGGATACCTAGGAAGTTTGTAAGGTGTGGATCTAAATCCCTAAATCCTTAGGTATGTGAAGGTGGGAAACTATATGTACCACGATCTATATTTCTCAACTAGCTTCGCTGCCACCTTGGACAACCTTTTGTGGACTCCACCCTATGACATTCTTGTAATATACATGATGAAAGCATCATTCACCCTCATGTAGTCTTCAATTCTATGCATATCAAGTTGTGGATAACATTCATAACTTCTATATTGTCCTAGTCCATTCCCGACCTCACCTTTGCATACCAAATCTCTTCTATGTGATAAATCATGCAAGTATGTATACAAGATATGAAGTCCTTGTATTCATCCTTGAAATCTGTACACATAAGTCTTTTAGGTGTCTTGGAATGATGAAGCCTTGGCTCAATCATCCATTCCTTGTTCACAATTGTCTTACAAGCATCCGCCTTCATCTTATACTTTGCTTCATACTCATCCTTTGTTCTTTATTTCATATCTACACTTCAAGGAATTCCAAATACTTTAATAATTGAATCTTCAATGAGGTAGGAAATAGTTATCCCTTTGGGAGTTTGGGTCATCCTAGAAATTGGATCATAATTCCTTGTTCACTCCAAAACGAGCTCCCTGCATTGTACGGATTGAGGAAACCTAGCGGCGTGGTATGTGCCACTCTTCATGATATTGGAGAAAGTAGAAGGAAGCCAGTTCTTTATTCCAAACATTCTCTGTCGTATCTACTCCATATTCAAGTACTCCATGTTTGTGTTTGTGATTCCCTTCCATCTGGAGGATAATTGGGAATCCGGATAGAATTACTCTTGAACTATCTTCAATTGCTCCCTCCTCACACCAATTCTGGATTTATAAATGGTACCTATACGAAACTCGAAGTCAATATCATGGAAAAACATCTGAATAACCCATTTTCAGAATTGTATGTTCTATTTTTTTATGATTTAGGCAAATCTAGGAACTAAAATCAAGAATTTTATCCATGTTCATCATGAATTTTGAAAATAGAATGGAAATTTGACAAGAATGGGGTCTAAAACCTTTATAAAATCCTAAGTTTCAGACTTGCATAGGGTCTAATTTCAAAATAAAGTCTAAAGACAAGTATACTCAGAAAAATGTTGAATTTAGTGTGTGGAAGTATACAAATCTAGAAATGCTTGGAAAAGGGTGTGAAAGGTCCGATTTTTTACTTTTTTATGTCTGAAGACACCTTTTTATGCAACACTCAAAAATCAATCATTTAAACTTGTTACGGTCATAGGAAACACTTGTATTTGATGAAATTTACCTCCCCAAAGTCAAAATGGTCAAGTTTATGCACAAGTAGGGGGTTGGTAGTAAATAAATAAGTCTGAGGACAAGTCTGAAAATAGAATTTCAGACTTACATCAGCAATGGATCCTTCACCAAATTTCCCCAAAATTCACTAAAATTGGTGTACAAGTGAAATCACCCAAGTATGGAGGAGTTGGAAATGAAAAACTTAGTCTGAAGACAACCTATAACAAGTGTTTCAAACTTACACCAGCAATGGTGTACTCTGAAAAAAGCCTCCCAATGGCCCCAAAATGATTCTGCAATAAAGTCGCCTAAGTGTGGGATGGCTAGGAAGTGAAAATGAAATCTGAAAATGCACACTTCAACCAACAATGGTGTCCAGGTAAGCTCCAATAATGGTGAAAAACTCGGCTATGATCACAATGGCAGCCTACTAGCATAAATGAAACTCAGCAAAACTAACAAAATCACCCCACAAAGTGAAGTGATTGGCCACCAAACAAAATCGTGGCATCTCCAATCATGGAACCACCTTGTAAAATCGTCCAATGTGGCAAAATGTGCCACCAAATCTTGCTAAAGCTCCCTCCAATGGCAGCGCATAAGTGAGATTGGGCAAAATTGCCCTCTAATATGCAATTCCATCTCACAAATGGTGCCCAATAGACACTTAAACAAAATTGCCTAGCAAGGAAAACTCTCCAATTCACCTTCAATCTGCCACCTAATTATCACAATCAGCACTTATAATATTATTTTAATGTTGGGAAATCTCTTTTAAACTAGTTTTCACCTTGTCAACTCACCACACAAGCAATTTGGGATAAAAAATTTCCTTTTTATACTTGCCAAGGGGAAATCAATTTGCCTTAGGAAAATATCGAATCATTAATAATCACTGCAAATCATTAAATAATTATTTTTTATTATTAAATAATTGTTTGTCAATACCAAAACAATTATATTTGGCCCCACTTGCATTAAATTTATTTCACCTTCATCAAAATTGAACCAATTGGGGAAAATCGCCCCATATCTAGATAAAAATCCAGATGAAAATTCATCACAAAACGTCCTTATTTCTTCCAAGGGAAAAATGACCCCTATGTGGATAAAAATCCAGATGAAAATTCATCAAAAATCATCACACAATGCCTTAGGGGAAAATCAATTTCCATCTAGATAAATTTCCAAATTAAAAATCATCACAAATCATGCTTGGGGGGAATTGCCACCTATCGGGACAATCATCTGCATTAAAATCCATCAAATTTGCTCATAAACTGATCTATGGGAAAATCATACTCCATCTGGATAGGCAATTTCATCCGCATTAAACTTCATACTTTAGTCCAGTGGAAAAGCATGGTTCATTAGGACAAATTCCAACACTTAGACAAAATTCGGGCCCCTTGGTGGAAAAATGTGGTCAATGTCAAGACAATTAGGGGAAAATCGCCCTCCATCACGATTTCGAGTGGGAGAAAATCATGGGTCGTCAAAAATTTGCTCAAAACTGGGGGAAAACACCCCTCATCAGAATTTTTGACCCTTAGACTTCAATTTAATGGATATCCATCAGGGATTTGATGATTCCCACACTCAAGAACATCTAGACATGTCAAATTTCACCATTACGCATCAGGACTTAACCAAATTTATCAAAATTTGAGCGAGAAAATAGGGATTTCATCGGGATAAAGTGCAATCTTGACTTGAATTACATCTTAGGAGCAATAAAATAACCCCTAAATGACCTCTTCATGCTTAGGCAAAAAAATATCACCGACTTCAACACATTTAAACTCAATCATGCTCAAAAGTCCAGACTTAGGCAAAATTGGGACTACTTAGACATTTAACACTTTACTTGCACTTAAAAAATGTGCATAGAAAATCAGGAAAACATCAAAACAATATCAATTAGCTAACCACAAAAGCTAAATTGCAATGAAATGGATCCTAATACATTCAATGAAAGTATGGAAACAAAACATTTAAAATAAATGCAAACCAACGCAAATGCTTCTTCCATTCCCTTCCATTTTTCTTCGTTCTCCTTCAAATATATGTGGCTCTCACCTACAAAGCAAGTGTATTGAAAGCAATTGATGGAAATATGATGGCAAAAGCAAATTGAAATTGACAGCATAAGGATACTTGAAGTGTGGTTGTTTGAAAATGAGCAATGAAAGCTCAATTTATAGAAAAATTGAGGATTAATTAAATGGCTAAGATTGATTTAAGACTAAAAATAATCAACAGACAAGATTGAGTGTACAACAAAGTTGCTATTCGTGGAAGGATGAAGATAGAAGAAAGCAAATGAGAAGATATTATGAAAATAAATAATAAAAACTTTAATTAACTTCTCACAAATACCAAATTAGCAAGTTGAAGAGATAAGGGAGATAAAAATTAGAAAGTGGAAGAGATAAGTGGGGTCATAAATAAAGAAATAAAATTTATTTATTTCACCCACACATGGTAATTAAATAAATTAAAAATTTATTTAATTAGAACAATTGGAGAAAGGGAATTAAATAATTAAAAGAATTATTTAATCAAAGAGGAATAGTTAGGATTAATTGATTAAGATCAAGATTAATTTATTAGAAAGTGACAATGATGAACATTAATTAAATAATGAAAATTATTTAATTAATGGTTTAGAAGAACAATAATTAAATAATTAGGACTTATTTAATTATTGGAAATTAGGAGAAGAATATTAGCACTAATTAAAATTATTTAATTAGTTTAGACGAAAAAGGTTAGTGAAAAGTGTCGTCGAAGACTTAGGACAATTTTTTCAATGTCTACAAATCCTATTCAAAACTCGAAAACCCTAATAGCACTTAGGCATGATCATATCAAAACTTGAGACTCAGGTACCTAAAAAGCTCAAAATTGCCGCATAACTGCCAAAACCCTAAACTAACATGACACAGAAACCAGGAAAGAGGGGGTCCCTGTTTGCAATGGGGTGATCTATGAAAAGGTCGCCATAGTACTCCAAGATAGGAGAAATCTATAAGAGAGTATGAGGCTCTGTCACATCTCCAAATGTGAAGAACTTGGTACTGTTTGTGGAACTTGACTAACAAGAGGTCGGAAATGTCAATTGGTGAATACATTATTGGTAATTTTGAAGTAATGATAGTAAAACAGGGAGCGGGGTAGTCAAGATGACCCTGCAACTGTATAGGCAAGGTATAGAGTGTTAATGTTAAAACCAAAAACATAAGACATAGAAATCTGAAACTTAGAAAATCTCACAAGAACAAGATACATAGAATTTATCCTAGGAAAACCCTCCACCTGAGGGTGAAAACCCCAGCCACACAAAAAAAAATATTTTATTGAATGCACAAATTGTGTACAGAACTTAAGAGATCAAATCCTCACACACATATGATCTCAGTTGAACATAATAATTATATCAGGAGACTGAAGATGATGCAAGGTCACAACAGCAAAGTCCTGAGTTTTTCATCGATAATCATCAAATACATCAGAACATCGATCACACTAAACTTCACATCCCTCAGTGTATTATCGCACATAACATGACCCAATATAGCTCACAAAGAAGAAAGACGAAAGGCCAAACACCAAAAGAAGATGTCAGTTACACAACCGACATACACAAAGAGCCAAAGAACTTCAACAGAGGAAATCCACGAAGAAGTAACTTCTGCCAACTCACATACAGATCGTAGACGAAATACTTCCAGCTAATCATCGAACAAGAAATAAGGAACGACAAAACGGAAAGACAACCAACAGAGAAATAAATAAAATCTCCTGAAGCATATGCAAACATTAACACTCCCTCTTAGCAAAGCAGATATTATTTTATGATTTTCAAGTCATGGAGTCTCTCAACATGGCAAACACAATGGCTACACCCATATGTGTAAAAAGAAACATTTTATCACGGATTCTCTCAACATGATAGCATCATGGATTCACTCAACATGATGTTCACCATGGCTACTCCCATGAGTGAAATAAACACAAGCTCTCATCACGAAGTCACTCAACGTGATGTTTTCATGGAGTCTCTCAACATGACATCCACCATGGCTACTTCCAGAGGGTGGAACAAGGACTTTCACCTCATACTTCTCTAGCAAAGAAGAATACATTAACAAGGGCTTGCACCTCAAATTTCTCCATCATAGAGAAAAATGCATTACAAGGGCTTTCACCTCAAATTTCTCCATCACAGAGAAAAATGCATTAACAAAATCTTCATGATGATGTGGCTTCCTAATATCAACCTTTTGACCTCCTCGTCCAAGGTTGCCTCTAATGAAATGACAGGCTCCTTCTGAAGCTAGATGTCAAGCTCCCTCTGAAGCTGAAATGTCAGGCTCCCTCTAAAGCTGAAAAGATCAAGATCCTAGGACCTAGAACATGTGTAGCCTCCACCTCTTTATTGTTGGTACCCATTGAGTTAGTCATGTAGTCGAGTCTTATCTTCTCATAAGACTCCTCCAGCACTGTTCTTTATATCAGGAATCTTTTGGTATGCATTAAGGTATACTCAAATACACCACATACTGAGTGTTCTCTCCTTTGAACAACATAGAGATTGCAGACAATAGCAATGACAACAATGTGATAAGTGATCACAGCAAATACAAGTTGATAGGATGCAGATGCCAGATAAGAGGAACGACATGGAGAAGCTGTGATCTTGTCCTTCCAAAACAATAAAGTGGACCTCACAAGATGTAATACCCTCAGATCAGTTGCATTACAAAGTGTTGGCATTGGGTTGTCATTGATGGCAATCAGTATGGGATGACTACGGGTATGAGAGATGTATGTGCAACATTGTCAGGGAGAAGTACAGGTTGAGATATCTTTGATATCACCTTATGTTGTAGAACATCGTTAAGGTAAGGAAGATGACTCTGGGAGTCACTAGTACACAAGGTGGTGCCTGACTTGTGTGGATGGAATGGTAAAGTGATCAGTACCGGTATAGTGCATCATCGGTAAGGAAAGGATGTCAACTGGTAAGTGATGTGTTGACATGGGGAAGTCAGATCAGCCAACTAAGTGGTTGTCAGCCTGCAAAGGTCATGACCAATGTACAAGCAAGATGAGCAAGGTGCTTGGATGTTGTTTGTGATGAAGAGGCAGAGTGTTACCTAAATCGCATCAACACTGGAGGAGAAGAATGCATAGATCACAGGTATGTTGTAAGGTTGCAGGACAATAGGACTCCCACCTGATGAAGATACAGTCATCATGAGAAGAAATGACTGACAATGAATGTGCCCACACTGGATCACATGTGCATGTTTGAAGATATGCTGCACAAACAGGGAAGTCACATGAGTATACTGCAGGATGCAGAAGACAAGGTGCCACTCCACTGGTAAGTGTAACTTATCTCCTATCATGCATTGTGTGCATCATAGTTTTGTGAGATAAGGAAGAAGAGGTGTGCATTAAGTGCATGAAATCAAGGATATGTACTGGATCAACTGAGAAGGCATGTTGAGCTACTGATATAGATGAAGAGTGCTTGTGAGTGCTTGTTAGTATGTAAGTCCACCGGAAATATGAGCAAGGTGCAGATGCAGATGTCCTCCCCACCTTGTGGGAATGTGCATGCTTGGGATAGACATGTCTAAAGACTAGTTTAGGTGTTTCACCGACAGTTCAACAAGTGCAGACATGAGGAGTTGACCAATAGAATGTGAGTTATCGGGAGGGTTAGAAAACTAGCAGGAAAGAGGGACCGGTAGAGTGTTTGGTCGGTGATCCTATCTGGACCGACATGAAGAGCCTTGTTGGTAGTTGGTCGGCATGGATGCCACTTGGAGTTAAGGTGGCAAGATCGCAGAGATTGGTGAAGTGTCATGTCGAGATAGGTATTTCTACAGGTGTGCATTGAATGTGGATCCCGTGATTTATGGATCGGGTCTGAGAAGTGTGGCTCGAGGAAGAATGAACGAGAGAGAAGAATTAGGGAGTTGTTGGCGCCTGGATCGAAGCAAGAAGATCAGACTGTGAGAAGACCTCAAGGAGGAAATAATAGAAACATTAATGGCATTTTGACAAAGGCAAGTCAAGATACATGATCGTGTTTGCTACATTTGGAAAACGTGTATTGGAAGGCGCTCTATTGGTGGAATTGTACAGTTGGATGTCTGGGAGATCAGATCAGGGAAGATCTGATTGGATTTTTTTTGCCTCGAGGGAGATGAGGAAACCCTAACCAGCTAGTTTTTGAATTGGCCTTTGGTGGGAAAACCAATCTATAAATATGCAGGCCAAAGACATAGTTAAGGTGTTGTTGAAGAGAAGAGGATAGTGCTACTGCGAAGTGATTGAGTGTTACTTCTGATGGTTTGATGAAAGAATAAGTATCTGGTAGAATACTGAGAGGGGGGGGGGGGGCTGAATCAGTAAACTAAAAAAGTGATACAAACTTCCCAATCTCAAATTCAAACTCACAAAGTAAACTTTCACTATCAAGATCAATACTCAACATCAACTAGTTAACTGTTATAACAACTTAATAGTAAACAACTTCAATCTTGTAAACATCAAAATGCTTAATCATAACTCAACATATTCAATCTCTCAATGCTTATAGCTATCATGCCTTATCAGAATAGTTAAGTAGTCAATCAAATCAACAAATAAGATCATAACCACAAAAAAATTCACCACTTGACACAAATGTTTATACGTGGAAAACCCAAATAGGTAAAAGCCATGGTGAGATGAGACTCACAAGGATAGCTATCTAAACTCTTCTGAAGTTCGCCATGTTAGGAGCCAAGCCTGTTAAAGCTTTTACAATAAGTCATGTTAAGATCCGATTCTGTTAGGAATCACCCAGTTAAGGGATTTACAAAATGCCTTGATGAAAAGCAAATTACCCTGTTAGGAGTAACCTCGGTAGAGGGTTTGAGAATCCAAGCTAATGGACCACCTTGTTAGAGGATTTAAGAAGTAACCAAGCTTGTTAGAGCTTACCTGGTTAGGGGATTTCAATTATGTTGTAATTGATAGAAAAAAACTGGTTTTCTTAATCTGTCTGAATAGAACTACATTTGCTTGATCAGATCCTTTTTAGGTTCAATCTACTTCTACACAAACTACAGATCCATTCTCTGGTTAGGCAATTACACACTCAACTGGTTTTAGCCAACACTTTTTCAAAACTCTTACAAACTACTTGATCGACCTTAAATACAAATCAATTAGGTCAGTAACACAACAAAAACCTAATTCTCTCATAGAGATTACAAACAAGTTGGTTCAATCTTGACCATTAGAAATCATAACAATCTCTTCACATTCTTCAAGAAAATTCCAACCACTTCATCGGACTTTGTAACTCATCACGCGCTATGCATTAGGTGCAATACACTTTGCTCATTCCCTAGACAATCAATCAATCAAACAAACAAACAAACAAATAAAGGCGCCAAAACAGTCTAAACTAATCCTCATTCAATGATCACATGTGTCTCCATCATTATCGCTCATCATTCGATCTTAAACCAACAAACTTGATCAGTTAGAGTTTAACAAAAAACAATTGGTAGGGTTTACCAGTTACATTGCATAGAAAAGGGTTTAACCTTATACACCGGTTTACCGGTTCAACTCACAAACTTAACATACTGGTTTACAACATCTTCCACAAAGCTCTTCCTATCGGTTACAAGCCAATATCAATAACAACAACAATATCAGAAATATCATAAATACCATTACCGGTTCAATTGACATCAATGACAACATAACATATTATTAATGCAATCTGCAAGCAAATGCCAACAATCTCCCCCTTTGGCATTGATGGCAATACAAATATCAATGCCTTTGATTGCTACTGTGATTGGTTAACAGGAATCTTGGTTTACATTACCAAGTATTCACCATGCTCTGTATGTCTCTGGCATGTGCTAGTTTCCAATCACATAATTCTTCTCCCCCTTTGACAGCAATGCCAAATTGAAAGTAAAACATTTAATGTCAAATTTTCACTGTGCATCTACAACATACTGCAACTTGATGCTCCCCCTGTGGAATACATCCACTTCTTCATCAATCCATGTAAAATTTTACAAGTAATTCAGGGACTAATGCAATTAGCATTATGCTCAACTAACTTCATGAAGAGGGACAACCCCCAATGGACTTCTAAGATACTCAAAAGTGGTCTTAGGTAGAGGTTTGGTAAAGATATCTGCAAGCTGCTCTTGGGTGGAAACATGCTCTAAGATAACATCTTCACTTTGAACTTTTTCCCTCAAAAAGTGATACTTCAATTCAATGTGCTTGGTGCGAGCGTGCAAAACAGGATTCTTAGAAATATTAATGGCACTTGTATTATCACATAATATCTTTATAGGTTATGAGATATTCATCTTAAAACCTTCCAAAATGTGCCTCATCCAAATAGCTTGTGTGCAATTCATATAAGCTGCAACATACTCAGCTTCAGCAATAGATTGTGAAGTACAACTCTGCTTCTTACTACTCCATGAAACTAGCCTTCCTCCTAGAAAGAATGCTCCACCGGTAGTACTTTTCCAGTCATCAATATTTCCTGTCCAATCAGCATCAGTGTATTCCTTCAAATGAAAGTTTTCTCCATATGGATACCATAATCCATAGTCAACAGTACCTTTTAGATACCTAAAAATTCTCTTTGTTGCTCTCAGGTGTGATTCCTTTGGATTCTTCTAAAATATAGTAACTATACCAACTGCATGGGCAATATTCGGTCTGTTGTGAACAACATAGTGTAATTTTCCATTCATTGACCTGTATTCTTTTTCATCAACAGACTTCGATTCATCCTCCTTGGACAACTTACAACCTGTAACCATTGGTGTTCCAACTGGTTTATAGTCACTCATGCCAAAAGTCTTCAAAAGCTCTTTCACATACTTAGATTGAGTAATGAAAATACCATTCTTCATTTGCTGTATTTGCAAGCCTATGAAAAAATTTATTTCCCCTACTAAAGACATTTCAAACTCATTTTTCATTTCATCTGCAAAAATATTGCTCATGACATCATTACCTCCAAAAATAATATCATCAACAAATACTTCACTAACCAGTATTTCATCTCCTTCAAACTTGAGATAAATATTACTATCATCATTGGTTCTTGCAAAGCCTATCTTCATCAGATGTGTATGGAGTCATTCATACCATGCTCTGGGTGTCTGCTTTAATCCATACAAAGCTTTATGAAATCGGCATACCATGTCTTTCTCATTTGTCAATGCATAACCATCAGTCTTCTCTATGTATACCTCTTCTTCCAATATCCCATTCAAAAATGCAGACTTAACATCCATCTGGTATACCTTAAACTTCTTATGGGATGCAAATGCAAGTAAAGTTCTGACACCTTCCAGTCTTGCTACTGGTGTAAAAGTTTCGCCATAATCTTCTCCTTCTTCTTGAGCATAACCCTTGCAGACTAATCTTGCCTTGTTGCGAACTACAACACCATCTTCATTTAACTTGTTTCTAAACACCCATTTAGTACCTATAACATTCTTGTTTACCAGTTGGGGTACTAGGGTCCAAGTGTTGTTGTTCTCAATTTGATCCAATTCCTCCTCCATAGCTTTAACTCAATGATCATGACCAAATGCCTCCTTAGCACTTCTAGGTTCAATGGTGGAGATCATGCAAGAGTTCTCTCTTATTTTCCTTCTAGTTAGTACTCCAGCATCCTTATCCCCAATAATCTGCTCAAGACTGTGGTTCAGTCTTACATACCTAGGAATAACATGATCATTCTCTTCAGGTTCAGCTTCTTCATTATCATCTTCTTTTGAATTTATTTTTTCCGGTTGAACAAGTACATCAGGATTTTCTTTACCGATTTTTTATTTGACAGTTTCAAGTTCCAAAAGCAAAATGCAAGGATCTTCATCCTTTTTCTCTAAACTGGTTCCTTCTGAAACTTTAGGACATTCATCTACATGAACATCAGCACTCTCAACAATTCTTTGTGTTCAATTGTTGAAGCATTTGTAGGCCTTACTCTTGGTGGAATAGCCAAGAAGTATGCCTTCATCACTCTTAGCTTCAAACTTGCTTATGTAATCACCTCTTTTAATAAAACATTTGCTACCAAATATTTTAAAATAACTAACATCAAGTGATCTCCCATACCAATATTCATAAGGGGTCTTGTCCTTACCTCTTTTCATCAAAACTCGGCTCATTGTGTAGACAATTATACTTATAGCTTCTTTCCAAAATGTTTTCACTACATTTCTTTGTATCAACATTGTCCTAGCAGCTTCAACCACTGACCAGTTGTTCCTCTCTTCTATACCATTCTATTGTGGTGTCCTTGGTGCAGAAAGTTGTCGCTTGATACCATTCTCATCACAGTACTTAGTGAATTCCTTAGAAGTAAATTCACCGCCTTGATCTGTTCTCAAACATTTTATCTTTTTGCCACTCTCATTCTCAGCTAAGGCCCTGAATGCCTTGAAATTACCAAAATATTCATTCTTATCCTTCAATAATGTGACCCACATCATCCTTGAACAATCATCAGTGAAGATCATGAAATATCTATCACCTTGAATGCTTCTTGTTCTTATTGGTCCACATAGATCTGTATGAACCAAATCTAACAAGTGCTCTGCTAAGAAGGAATTTCTCTTGAAAGTTGAAGAAGTCATCTTTCCTAACTGGCATTCTTTACAAAGAGCATTAACCAGTTTGTCTAGTTGAGGCAAACCTCTTACTGTCTTGGACTTTCTCGCTTTAACAATGTTATCAAAGTTTATATGACAAAATCTCCTATGCCAAAGCCAGCTATCATCTATCTTTGCAATCAAACAGTTGCTGACTTTAGGATTAAGATGAAATAGATTACCTCTGGTTTGTTTCTCGATTGCAATAAATTCACCTTTGTTGTCAAAGATTTTACACATACCATTTCTAAACTCCAATGGGTATCCTCTATCATTAAGTTGTGCCACACTCAGAAGATTGTCTTTAGGCCTTCAACCCAATAGACATCGTCAACACTGCTCTTCCCATTAAGAGAAATAACTCCCTTACCTTTAACCATATAGGGTGAGTCATTGCCAAATTTGACAACACTGCCATCAAATGACTTCAAGGAAATAAATTTGCTCCGATCACCAGTCATGTGATGTGAACAACCACTATCAATGATCCAATCATCAAAGTTATCCATCCTGGACACTAGTGTCTTTTGATCTGATATCTCTTCCTTAATAGCTACAAACACAATATCTTCACTAGCATCATCATCAGATTCTTCATTAGTAATACCACTGTTAATAGCAATAAGACAATCTATCTTGCCTTTCCCCTTATACTTCTTGAATTTGTCTCTCTTGTATTCATTTTCACCATTAGGACAGTTAGCTGCTATATGACCAATCTTGTTGCATGCAAAACATTTTAAAGGTAGTTTCCTCTATATTTCCCAGTGCCTCTAGGCAGTCATTTTGCAAACAATGCTTCAAGTTCCACTAAGTTGTCTTCATCATCAGCATCTCTACTGGATCTAGATTCATAACCATGACAAGTATCTCTACTTTTTTCTCACATATGGGTTAGAGACAGAACCTCTAAATGCAGATTCTGATTTATGTACACTACCATCATAACCATTTAATTCAAAAGTAGTAAGTTTGCCAATGATAGAGTCAAGAGTTACCTTAGTTTTGTCAATCGACTTCAGCTCCTGAATAGCTGCAACTCAGATAGCATAGACCGGTAGCATGGTTCTCAGTACCTTACTGATCACTATGGCATCTTCCACTTTCCCTCCTGCACTCTTTATTTCACCAACTATCTATTTTATCCTTTGACCATACTGTTGGATATTCTCACCTTCAGACATTCTCATGTCATCAAACTTTCCTCTTAGGCTCTCCTCTTTAGCAATCTCAACATGTTCATCACCGCTATAAATTTCTTCAAGTTTTTTCCATACTTCATATGCAATTTCAAGAACATGAACATCTACATATTCAGCATCAGACAGGGAACTGATAATAGCCTCCAATGCTTGATGATTTTCTTGTCGTTCTTTCTTCTGATCATCAGTCAGAGTTCCAATAGGTGCAACATATAGAGTTTCTACATGATCCCAATACTGACTTCCCAGACTCTATAGTTATCTTTGTTGAACTTTGGACCTTCTTTCTTCATTATGATCTACAAGATCCTTTCCTCAAGTTGTTAGGCTTTTAGGTTAAAGAGAGCTTGAGATGCTCTGATACCAATTGATGGTATGATGAAAGAATAAGTATCTGGTAGAATACTGAGAGCGGGGGGTGAATCAATAAACTGAAAAACTGATACAAACTTCCCAATCTCAAATTCAAACTCACAAAGTAAACTTTCACTATCAAGATCAATACTCAACATCAACCAGTTAACTGTTATAACAACTTAAAAGTAAACAACTTCAATCTTGTAAACATCAAAACGTTTAATCATATCTCAACATATTCAATCTCTTAATGCTTCTAGTTATCATGCCTTATCAAAATAGTTAAGTAGTCAATCAAATCAACAAATAAGATCATAACCACAAAAACATTTACCACTTGACACAAATGTTTATACGTGGAAAACCCAAATAGGTAAAAACCACGGTGAGATGAGACTCACAAGGATGGCTATCTGAACTCTTCTGAAGTTTTCCCTGTTAGGAGCCAAGCCTGTTAAAGCTTTTACAATAAGCCCTGTTAAGAACTGATTCTGTTAGGAATCACCCGGTTAAGGGATTTATAAAATGCCTTGATGAAAAGCAAATTACCCTGTTAGGAGTAACCTCGGTAGAGGGTTTGAGAATCCAAGCTAATGGACCACCTTGTTAGAGGATTTAAGAAGTAACCAAGCTTGTTAGAGCTTACCTGGTTAGGGGATTTCAATTATGTTGTAATTGTTGGAAAACAACAGGTTTTCTTGATCTGTTTGAATAGCACTACATTTGTTTGATCAGATCCTTTTAAGCTTCAACCTGCTTCTACACAAACTGGAGTTCCATTCTCCGGTTAAGCAACTACACACTCAACTAGTTTCAGCCAACACTTTGCCAACACTCTAAAAGACTACTTGATCGACCTTAAATACAAATCAATTAGGTCAGTAACACAACAAAAACCTAATTCTCTCATAGAGATTACAAACAATTCAGTTCAATCTTAACCGTTAGAAATCATAACAATATCTTCACATTCTTTAAGAAAATTCAAATCGCTCCATGATTACCGCTTCATCAAACTTTGTAACTCATCATGCACTATGCTTTAGATGCAATCCACTTTGTCTATTCCCTAGTCAATCAAACAAATGAACAAACGCGCCAAAACAATCTGAACTAATCCTCATTCAATGATCACATGTGTCTCCATCATTACCACTCATCATTAGATCTTAAACCAACAAACTTGATCGGTTAGGGTTTAACAAAAAAATAACTGGTAGGGTTTACTGGTTACATTGTATAGAAAAGGGTTTAACCTTATACACCGATTTACCAATTCAACGCACAAACTTAACATACCGGTTTACAACATCTTCCACAAAACTCTTCCTACCAATTACAAGCCAATATCAATAACAACAATAATATCAGCAATATCATAAATACCATTACCGTTTCAATTGACATCAATGACAACATAACATATCATTAATGCAATCTTCATGCAAATGCCAACAACTTCTGCATGTGAGAGCAAATCAACCAAGTGCTCAACGAGTATCTGAAATAAGAGAGAGAGTGAAGAGCAAAACCGGTAGTGGTTATACCGGTAGAGCAGAAATGAAGAGAGTTGTAGAGAAGGCAAACATTGGACCAGTAGAGTATAGCATAGATAAAGTGCAGAGTAGAGAGGAGAAGATCCAGCAGAGAAGAAGAAGAGAAGAGGTGTATTGGTAGGGTTTGTCAGTAGTAGAGTAGCAAGTGAGAGCAGCAGAAGAGTGAGTCGGTGTAGCAAAGATGGTATTTCACTGGTAGAGTAAGGTATAAGAAATGGTTGCAAGATTCACTTGTAACAAGATAACTACTTTTGTAATTGATGTTTTCATTGTGAAAATTGAGTTGTAGCTCAGTGTAGGGGTTGTAGCTCCTTTGGGTTGAAGCCCATAAAAATGTTGGGAGTTGATGCTCCTTGGGTTGGTGCCCTAAATCAGTGGTTGATGCTCCTTGTGTTGGTTCTCTAAATTAGGGGTTGTAGCTCCTTGGGTCGGTGCCCTAAACATTGTAACTGAGTTTTCACTATGAGGCTAGATTGGAGCAGTAGACTCCAGCAGCATTGCTCACCGAGGTTTTTCCCATCTTGGGTTTTCCTCATATATATTGGTGTTATGTGATGTCCCTTGTGTGATTGCATTTGTGTTGGTCTCCCCACTAACTGGTAAGACTGCATTGAGTTAGATCTATTAACCGGTAAGCTCACATAGGTTAGCTAAAGAGAAAAATGGACAACCACTAATTCACCTCCCCCCCCCTCTTAGTGGTGCATTGTGTCTAACAATTGGTATCAGAGCCAAGTTCCCAATTAAACGATCTTTCTCCAGCTTGGGTAGATTCTGGCTTAAGGACACAATGGTTTGTTTAGTGTCAATCCCTGCTCCAATCTTTGATGGATCAAACTATGCCATTTGGAGTTGCAAAATGGAAGTCTACCTATCCTCCCTAGGTTATGATGTCTGGATGGCGGTTGTCAATGGTCTTCCTAGGAATGTCAGTCCTCTCACCGGATCTTAAGAAGAAAGAAGATGCTTGTGCAATGAAGAAGCCATGAAGACCATATTCAGTGGGCTCACCAGTGATGTCTCCTCACAGATGGATAAGTGTAAATCAGCAAAAAGTCTATGGGATAGACTAAAGAAACTCTAAGGAAATGAACCCTGTACCACTGAATCAGCTTGCGAGAGTGAGAAGAACAATGTTGAAGATACATGTGAAGATGACATAGGCAATTCAGATTGTTGCTACAGCTTTGGTGATGTGGAGACTCATCTCTTCATGGCTCATGAGACAGACATTGAGAGTCACACATCAAAAGGGGATAATGTAGATAAATCCCACCAGTATGATGTGTTTGACAGCAACACTGAAAAGGAAGGAGGAGGAGAAAAGATAAATAGTTCTAGCCGAAAAGATTTATTTGGAAATGATGATGAAGAAGATGCAGAAGTAGATCTTGAGTGTGAACTGGTAAGTGCTCTAGAAGAGCTCCAAAATGTTAGAATGATTTTAAAATCTACAAAAGATCAGTTCATGAGGATTGTAGCCAGTTGAGAACCTTCCTTGAAGTGTCAAACCAAAAGGTTGGCTTATTGACCACTCAACTAGAAGAGACAAAAAGAGTGACTGATGATTTGAAATCAGTCTTGGACTCCAAGGAAAGTGAAAGGGAGAATCTGAGAAATGAATACAAGCTATTCAAGAATGTTGCTATAGTAGAGCAGAACCGGGTGACAAAATGTCTTGAGGAATCTGAGAAATGCATCTCAGAGTTGAAGTCTCGGGCAAAGAACACCAAGGTGTGTCAGTGTGAAGATCTAGCATCTAGGCTAGAAGTCAAAGATAAAGAATATCATAAGCTGCTTGGAGAAATGGAGTCTCTCTGAAATGACCTTGAGAAGTGTCAGGATGAGCTCAAGGTAAGAATCTGGTTTGATGGCAGCAGTGATGCCTTGGACAAAATGTTGAAGAAGCAAAAGCATGCCAAGGACACTGAAGGGTTAGGAAGTGGTGTCGATGAATGCTCCACTAGCAAGAATGCCCCCCACAATGACATTCAATTTGTCTCCTCAAATGGAGAGAACAAGGGACAGACCTTCATAGTTAGAAATGATCCCTGAAAGAAGGTTGATCTAAATACAACCGAAGAGGACTTGCAGACAGAAAGGAAGACCGGTGCTGCAAGAAGGAGGAACAATGCAGATCCCAAAGGTAAAGGGAAGATGGGAGAAGACAACTTCACCTGAAGCAAGAACATGAGAAGTCAGCAAAGAAGACCTCCTACCAGAAGTGGACAAAGAAATGCTACCACCCACAGGGCAAAGCAAGTTTGGGAGAAGAAGAGATCAGATGGAAGAGCCGCACAGAATGGACAACCAAGGATCCATTCTCAAAGAAGAAGAAATGGAGAAGCTAAACCAGTAAGATCTCCTCATGCATGGCAAAATAAAATTGTAACTCATATGCCATTCTTTACCAGTTACTGCTTTGCATGTAATGCTTATGGCCATAGGGCAGAGGAATGTAGAATGAGGTCTAGAAAGAATAATATAGGATCCCATGGACATCATGCATATGAGAAAAATATATCCAGGAGTAGATAAATGCATGTACCCTCTCCCAGTTATGCAAATGTTGTCTATCATAACTGCGATGGATTTGGCCATAGAGAGTTTGAATGCAGGAAGAGGAATCTGCAGTCACATGGAGGCTGGTATAACTATGCTCTGCAGAAAGGTGAACTCAGAGCATTTGGAAGTCAGAGACCTGCATGGAACCAAAGGAGGAATGTCCCTGCAGGAGCAAGAGGTCCACCAATTTCGGTTGCCAGTCACAGCAACATGACCAGAAGGAGATGGTCAAACTAGTATGTCAAGAGATTCCCCAAACATGAAGTTGGGATGGATGTTGTGTGCTACTATAGCACTGCTTCTGGTTGTGATGGAGAATCAGGAAAGGAAGGACCCATCAGCAGAAGAAGGAAAGACCTGCTCCCAAGCCTGAAAAATGGGAAGAAGAATGAGACCAAGCAGGCATGGAGGAAGAAGACCATGAACCAGCATTGTGCACCCAATGCATGGGTGATATCTCCTAAGGCCTACAAGAGATGCAGGATCTTAGGGGGAGTAGCACATTGAGTTTATCATTCACCCCCTTAGTGAAGAAGGCAACATGGAAGAACACATTGATGTCGGTATGAAGAATGGAAATGATATGATAAGTGTGTGTAGAGGTTGTCGTAACTACACATCTACAAATCAGTGTTGAATCACTACTACATGTGTCAATAAGTGGAGGTTAACAATTGGTATCGGATGTTAATCGGGATGTGCAGGATGTTACCGATATAGATGCCTACAGGTACTTGTAGGTTATGTAAGACAATGAAGTTGGAAATCGTTGCATTAGCCCTAGTAGCATGGAATGTTGAGTTCATGTCTCAAGTGGTATTGGAAAAGACCTGAATGACATATGTTGGCTCGGTAGTTGATCATGCAGGCATGCATATTTTTGGACTAATCAGTTAGAATTATGACTTGATGATGACATTGTATGGCATTGTGTTCATCCAGGATCATGTCATAGGCTATGGTGGATATAATGGAACTGAAAGATCATCAGATGATCACAGTTGCACAGCTTAACCAATATGAAGACAACTGGAGCCACAGTATTAGACCTCACCGGAGATAAGGACCTAAGATGTATGACTCAGGGGGAGTTCAAGTGGCTATGACGCAAAGTCGGGATGCTTGAACTTAGAAGAGTAAGTGCATTGACTGCCCAAAACTGCAAGTTGACTGGCAGATGAGAAGTGTTTAATGGCACATCCCTCTGAAATTAAGTACTGTAACAAATGGTATAACATTTGCATGCTCATTTGGTGTCATTTGATAGTTGAGTCCTCCATCTCAAGTGTTGTGACTTGAGAAAAATGCAACAAAATGTATCAATTGGTATCAAAGAAGGAGAGACATCCGCTAAAGACAAAGGGGGAGAAAGAATTTTGTCAGTACCTAGTAAATACAAGGAGGAATGATACCCTGACAATGCCCTTTGACATTGTTGTCAAAGGGGGAGAAAGACTTTGTAGTATGTCGGATACTACATGACTTGACATCAATGTCAAAGGGGGAGATTGTTGGCATTGGGTTGTCATTGATGTCAACCGATATATGGATGACTACCAGTATGAGAGATGTATGTGCAACATAGTCAAGGAGGAGTATAGGTTGAGATATCTTTGATATCACCTTGTGTTGCAGAACACCGTTAAGGTAAGGAAGATGACTCTGGGTGTCACCGGTGCACAAGTTGGTGCCCGACTTGTGTGGATGGAATGGTAAGGTGATCAGTACCGGTACAATGCATCATCGGTAAGGAAAGGATGTCAACTGGTAAGTGATGTGTTGACATGGGGAAGTCAGATCAACCAAGTAAGTGGTTGTCATCCTGCAAAGGTCATGAACAGTGTACAAGCAGGATGGGCAAGGTGCTTGGATGTTGTTTGTGATGAAGAGGCAGAGTGTTACCTAAATCGCATCAACACTGGAGGAGAAGAATGAATAGATCACAGGTATGTTGTAAGGTTGTAGGGCAGCAAGACTCCCACCTAATGAAGATGCAGTCATCATGAGAAGCAATGACTGACAGTGAATGTGCCCACACCAGATCACATGTGCCTATTTGAAGATATGTTGCACAAATAGGGAAGTCACATGAGTACACTGCAGGATGTAGAAGACAAGGTGCCACTCCACTGGTAAGTGGAACTTATCTCCTATCATGCATTGTTTGCATCATAGTTTTGTGAGATAAGGAAGAAGAGGTGTGCATTAAGTGCATGAAATCAAGGATATGCACTGGATCGACTAAGAAGGCATGTTGAGATGCCAGTACAAATGAAGAGTTCTTGTCAATATGTAAGTCCACCAGAAATATGAGCAAGTTGCATATGCAGATGTCCTCCCCACCTTGTGGGAATATGCATCCTTGGGATAGACATGTCTAAAGACCAGTTTAGCTGTTTCACCGGCAGTTCAACAAGTGCAGACATGAGGAGTTAGCCGGTAGAATGTGAGATACCGATAGGATTAGAAAACCAGTAGGAAAGAGGGACTGGTAGAGTGTTTGGTCAGTGATCCTATCTGGACCGACATGAAGAGCCTTGTTGGCAGTTGGTCGACATGGATGCCACTTGGAGTTAAGTTGGAAAGATCATAAAGATTGGTGAAGTGTCATGTAGAGATAGGTATTTCTACAGCTATGCATTGAATGTGGATCCCGTGATTTATGGATCGGATATGAGAAGTGTGTCTCGGGGAAGAATGAACGACAAAGAAGAATCAGGGAGTTGTTGGCGCCTGGATCGAAGCAAAAAGATCAGACTGTGAGAAGACCTCAAGGAGGAAATAGCAGAAACATTAATGGCATTTTGACAGAGGCAGGTCAAGATACATGACCGTGTTTGCTACATTTGGAAAACGTGTATTTGAAGGCGCGCTATTGGCGGAATTGTACAGTTGGTTGTCTAGGAGATCAGATTGGAGAAGATATATGATTGGATTTGTTTTACCTCGAGGGAGAGGAGGAAACCCTAACCGGCTAGTTTTTGAATTGGCCTTTGGCGGGAAAACCAATCTATTAATATGCAGGCCAAAGACATAGTTAAGGTGTTGCTAAAGAGAAGAGGATAGTGCTACTGCGAAGTGATTGAGTGTTGCTTCTGCATGTGAGAGAAAATCAGCCACGTGCTCAACGAGTATTTGAGATAAGAGGGAGAGTGAAGAGAAGAACCGGTAGTGGTTATACCAGCAGAGCAGAAGTGAAGAGAGTTGTAGAGAAGGTAGACATTGGACCAATAGAGTATAGCACAGATAAAGTGCAGAGTAGTGAGGAAGACATCCAATAGAGAAGAAGAAGAGAAGAGGTGTACTGGTAGGGTTTACCGGTAGTAGAGTAGCAAGTGAGAGCAACAAAAGAGTGAGTCGATGTAGCAAAGATGGTATTTCACCGATAGAGTAAGGTATAAGAAGTGATTGCAAGATTCACTTGTAACGAGATAACTACTTTTGCAATTGATGTTTTCATTGTGAATACTGAGTTGTAGCTCCTTTGGGTTGAAGCCCATAAAAAGGTTGGGGGTTGATGCTCCTTGGGTTGGTGCCCTAAATCAGGGGTTGATGCTCCTTGGGTTGGTGCCCTAAATTAGGGGTTGGTGCCCTAAATCAGGGGTTGTAGCTCCTTGGGTTGGTGCCCTAAACATTGTAACTGAGTTTTCACTGTGAAACTGGATTGGAGCAGTAGACTCCAGCAGCATTGCTCACCGAGGTTTTTCTCATCTTGGGTTTTCCTCATATATATTGGTGTTATGTGATGTCCCTTGTGTGATTGCATTTGTGTTGGTCTCCCCACTAATCGGTAAGACTGCATTGAGTTAGATCTATTAACCGGTATGCTCACATAGGTTAGGTAAAGAGAAAAGTTGACAACCACTTATTCACCCCCCCCCCCCCCCCTCTCAGTGGTGCATTGTGTCTAACATAGAGATCCCATCGTGTTTTGTAGGGTTGCTCAAGAAATTCGAAATAGGCAAAAAGGAAGTCACAGCTTAGAGAATGGCGTTGTATTCAGAAAACATAGATCGAATAACACCAAACAATAAACAAGCAACCTTCCCAGAATCCTGAGGCCTCCTGTGAGGGAGACGGCCTCAGACTCATTCTGATACCATGTTAATGTTAGAACCAGAAACATAAGACACAAAAATCTAAAACTTAGAAAATCTCACAAGAACAAGATACATAGAATTTACCCTCCACCTGAGGGTGAAAAACCTAGCCACACAAAAAAAAAAATATTGAATGCACAAATTGTGTATAGAACTTAAGAGATCAAATCCTCACACATAGATGATCTCAGCTGAACATAATAATTATATCAGAAGACTAAAGATGATGCAAGGTCACAGCAGCAAAACCCTAAGCTTTTCGTCGATAATCATCAAATACATCAGAATATCGATCACACTAAACTTCACATCCCTCAGCGTATATATAACACATAACACGACCCAATATAGCTCACGAAGAAGAAAGACGAAAGGCCAAACACAAAAAGAAGATGTCAGTTACACAACCGACATACACAAAGAGTCAAAGAACTTCAATTGAAGAAATTCATGAAGAAGTAACTACTACCAGCTCACATACAGATCAGAGATGGAATACTTCGAGCTAATCACCGGACAAGAAATAAGGAACAGCAAAACGAAAAGACAACCATCGAAGAAATAAATACAATCTCTTGAAGCGTACACAAACATTAACATAGAGAAGTGGTAGCTGGGAGAACTTGGTGAGAGCATAATGATCAATATGCTGTAATTTTCCTTTTCATTAGTATAACGGGAGTTGCCCCCTTTGGCAGCGCTTATATATATATATATATATATATATATATATATATATATATATATATATATATATATATATATATATATATATATATATATATATATATATATATATATATATATATATATATATATATATATATATATATAATTGTGATAATGTCATGGACTGAGAAAGATTAATTGTTTTAATGAACTAAATGTTAACATGAGATGATATTTTTTTTTTTGTTTTGGCAAAAGTGGCAAGCCACTGATATATATATTAATAAGAAAGCCGATTCAAGAGCTCAATAGGGAAATAATCGGGAAGAAAACCCTATATCCTTGCTCAAATACAATGAAAAAGAGGAAAGGAGGCTATGAGAAGAAGCCCCCCGAAGATTCGGAGAGATAGATAGGACCTGCCCATAAAATGAGCCTCTTGGAGGCTAAATTTAGAGTAGCAGGTCAGGACGAGATCGGAAGAAACCTTAAAAAACTGACCCCCACAACCGGTTATCATGAAGACTGGGAAGCGGAAATCCGGTTATCGGAACACTGAAGAGCTGCCACGACTAGTTTCCGGTTGTGTTGTACCGGGACTTTGATATCGGTATGTTGTCCTCGTGATCGGTTCATAAAAGAAAAGCCTCCATTACCGGTGCTAGCCGACAGGCTAAGAAGATGGCTCCGCTACCGGTTCTGATATACCAGTGGAAATAAACACATAAACCAACACCAGTAAACAAGGGGCAGTCAAAAAAATTTGGGTCATACCGATTGCTGTCATATTTTCCACCCGTCAAAAAGGAGCATATTCTAAGTAGCAAAAAACAAAGCCAGAATAACTTTACTCGTCCATGGCGGCGTCCTCCTAGGTCTAAATTACAGGGGCATCGAAGGCAGGCAGAAAGGAGGTAGTCCATCCCATGGCTTCATCCTACACCGGTGCGTTGAGGTTTGGCACCCTATCTATAGGTCGTCCCCTTTCCATCGGTTGCGAAATTGACAAACAGGGATCAACGTTTTCTAATTCCAGGATCACCATGAGAGCCCCAACTTTAATTTTGACTCTGTGCACAATGTGGTCATCCAATTGTTTGCCGAATTGATGCAGGTCGTTCTTCACATGGCGGAATTTTTGCCGTTTGAGGGCATGTTTTATTCGGTCATAAAGTACCATGTAAGCATGGCTAGATTGAATAAAGTGACGTGGAAAGAGGCCCCCAAGGAGATTCGACCCCTGCCATAGATTATATTTTACCAGGGCTTCATGGAACAAGGCCGATGCAAGCACATCTTGTCTTACCAACTTAAAGAACACTAGTTCAAGCAGAGGAATAGATTGCAAGAGATCCAAAGCATTTGATAGAAAAGAACTAAGAAGTTGATAGGGATAAAGAATCATTTTGGCTTGAGGGGATAAAATCTCCTCACCGATGAAGTCTTTGACAGCTCTTCTCAATTGTGGATTGTGCAGAAGAAAAAGTTGGTCGAGGTCCCTATCATTGATGTGTCCATGAAAAGCCGCTGAAGGTTCTGAAATTTGCACTGAAACCCGGTCATTCCATGGCATATACTCCCAATGCATTTGCCTACACCCTACGCAAGAGCTGCTCTCCATATTGCAGAGCACTGAGATACTTCAAAAATTTAAAAGATTTCAAAAATTTCCACTGAGAACTGTGTATATAAAAGCAGGTTGGTTCCATTTATAAACAAAAATTACCATCTCAAAGTGCAATAAATGATCAAACTTTAGGATCATATTTGCAATTCTTGCATTAATTTGTGACCGTAATGCAGTCGAGAGGATGTGTGAGAGGCCTAAGTCTGTTTTGCCCCGTGTGAAGTGACGTTATGAAAGTCCCAGAGTACTCTGCACTAAAATTTCATTCATACCATCTACAAAATGCATTTAAAAGCATAAATGCTAGTGTCCTGTCAGCCTTTTTGTTCACAGGCACCGGTTAAATGCTTACATGCAAGTATTTATTAGGAAGTAATTTGTGATTTGAGTGTTGTACTTTCCTTTAGTACCAATTCAAGCAATTTGGGAAAAGAAGACAGTTTAGTGGGAATTGCAACCAACTCAACTGAAATGCCATCGCAGCCCATATTTGCTAACATGTCAGCAACGGAGCTGCCCTCTCTTAATGTGTGGCTGACAATGTAGTCCAAGAAAGTGTCGAGAAGATCCAAGGTGTGCTTCAAAACATACGATAGATGCCAGGTCTTAGATCTTTTCGAGGTAATTGAATTGATAATAACTAATGAATCTCCTTCTATGTGTATATTGGAGAAGCCACACTTCCTTGCTAATACTAGACCAGCTAGTAAGGCATTTGCTCCGCCAAGTTATTTGTACCCGGAGGGATGGGTGAAGCTTGGAAAGCACACATTTTGCCAAATTGATCTCGAATGCAAACTCCAATTCCCGACTTCCCTGGGTTTCCACGAGAAGAGCCATCAAAGTTGATCTTAAAGAAATTAGGTGCTGGGGGTACCCATTTTATGGACAACCTATCTCTCACATGAGCTGAGGACCAGTTTAGGGGATTTTTAGCATGACATATTTTCCAGAGAGGCTAAGGGGATTTTCCTTTCATTTGTCATATTACTATTCCATAGAAAATCTCTAACGAGTTTCTGCAATTGTTGAATGACGGATGAGGGAGCTTTGAGAAAAGACATGTAATAGTTCGGTATTGTTGTTAACACTGACTTGATAAGAAGGATTCTACCTGATAGTGAAAGTCACCTTACTTTCCAAGCTGAAATTCATGTCTTGATTCTACCAATGACAGCAGACCAATAAGAAGGTTTGTTTGTTCCCATAAAAAAGGGGATGCCAAGGTAGGAAGATGGCAATTGGTCCATTGAGAAGCCCAAAGTCTTGCATATTCTTAGTGACAAGATTGAAGGTGTGTTGAAAATGAAAATCTTAGACTTGGCAGCATTAATTTTCTGACCCGAAGCAGAAGAATAGATATCCAGTGTTTGCTTGATGAGCCTGGCTTCTTTTAGAGAAGACTTACCAAATAACAATGTATCATTAGCAAAAAGAGAGTGAGTTATTGTTATTAAAGTACATGGGAGAGTGACACCAAGCCAAAGCCCTTTTGAAGATTGAAAATTGATGTATCTGCTCAAAGCATCTGCCATGAGAATGAAGAGAAAAGGTGATAAAGGGTCGCCTTGTCTTATTCCCTGTGTACCCTGAAAAAACCCTAAGGGATGTCCATTTATTAGAATAGAAAAATGTGCACCTGAGACACAAGTTTTGATCCATTTGCACCATTTGTTTGAGAAGCCGAATTTTGATAATACTTTAATAAGAAAATCCCACTTAACCCGGTCATATGCTTTCATCATATCAAGTTTGACAACAAAATTTGCTTGTTGGTTTTCATGGATAGAGTGTAAAACCTCATGTGCTACTAGGGCTCCTTCCATAGTCTCCCTACCTAGGACAAAACCCCCTTGTTCTTGCGAGATGATCTTAGGTATAAGGTAATGCATTCTAAGGTAAATGGCCTTAGTTACAATCTTATAGATTGTGTTACAAATAGAAATAGGTCCGAACTCTGCGAATGTTGATGGAGAAGGGGTTTTTGGGATGAGAACAATATTTGTTGCATTAAAACTTTTTAGCATTGCTCCCCTTTTCCTGGATTCTTCCATTACCGCTAAGAGGTCAAAACCAATCACATCCCAACACTTTTGAAAAAAGAGGGCGGTGAACCCATCCGAACCTGGGGCTTTATCTGGGGAAAGGGAGAATACCACTTTGTGGACTTGCTCCAGAGTGAAGGGGGCTAGTAGGACTCTGTTATCCTGGTTGGAGATCAGAGGTGGGATAGATTGCAGTAGAAGCTCAGCATTATCCTTCCAAAAAGGATATAAATTAGAAGGTGAGGGGGCTAATAGATTCTTGATAAACTTTACTCCTTCATCTTGAATGTCTGCTAAATTTTTAATCAATACCCCTGTGTCCGCATGCTTGATTGAGAATATAACATTAGATGCTTTTCTTTGTTTTGTGGGAGCATGAAAGAATTTTGTTTTTATCTCCCTGCTTCAGCCAGAGCTCTCTTGATTTCTGTCTCCAGTATTCTTCTTCTCTCGTACAGGCTTCTTCCCACTCACTTTGAAGACCCTTCTGTGTAGAATGCAGGAGCTGGTCCAATCCCTTGGAAATTATGTTTTGGTTAACTTCTTCCAGTTGTTGAGCAATGATTTTTTTTTTAGCAAAAACATTCTTAAAGATCTTTCTATTCCATTCCTTAGCCTGGACCTTAATAAACTGAAGTTTCTTAAAAAATTGGAACATCTTTGTTCCACTACATGCAGGGGCAGATACCCACCATTGTCTTAATAAAGCCTGAAAATGTGGATGTCTAAACCACATGCGCTCAAACTTGAAGGAGGAACCAAAACACAACATAGGGTTCTGTTTTTGTCATTCAAGGACAATTTGGAGTAGGAAGTGGTCTGTTTCAGAAATAGGAAGAATGTCTGAATAATAACTGACCTGATTAAGGCGCCATTCCAAGGGAATGAAAAACCTATCGAGTCTCTCTGCAATTTGGAGGAAGCCTGATCTCCTGTTAGTCCAAGTGAAGAGACTATTATTGGGGATCACATCCAATAAGTTGTTTTCTATGGTGAAACTTAGAAAATCCTGCATAGATCGTGGGGGTGGGCAGATTCCTCCTTGTTTCTCCTTATGAGACAAGATTGCATTAAAGTCTCCTCCAATGATAAAATTATGTGCTTCTTCTTGTTGGAGTAAAAGAGTCAGTTTGTCCCATAGGTCTTTCTTTTCCTGGGTGGGGATGGGACCATAAACATTAAATACTGTAAAGGTCATGTCATAGCATACTACTTTCAACATTTGCCAATTATGATCTTGATCTAATAAGTGAACTTGAACTTTTTTAGGATTCCATACTGTAAGCAGTCCTCCCGAGGCCCCAACACCTTGCATGTGGGCAGATCCAAATTGTGTCCATTTAGCCACTGTTTTGTGATGCATTTCCTGTGATAACTTCGTTTCTTGGAGTATAAAGATGTCAGCCTTTGAAGAATCAAGGTGAGATTTGATTCTCCCTCTTTTGTCAGGAGCATTAATGCCCCTGACGTTCCAAGAAATCATTTTCATTATGAAACGGGAGTGCCTTTTGCACTCCTTGTAATTCTTTTTGATACCTTGAATTTTCCATCTAGAGTACTCTGCACACCTGCCTCTATTTCTTCTTGAATCTTCACAGAGTTCGGTTTCCTACCTCTCTTTTTTGGGGTTGTAAACACTTTTGATTTCAAGTTGGGGCTCTTCTCAACCGATAAGGATTGTGCATAGTCAAAAATAAATTTTTATGTCTCACCATCTTGTGGAGGGGTTTCCATTTCTTCCTGCCTAATTTCCAAGGGGAGTTCCCCTTTATCTGAGAGGTCAATAGTTGAACAGCAACACCTTGTATTTCGTAAGGGACACATTACATTTGTCATACTAACACCTTCCTCCTTTGCAATTTCCTCAATCATAGTGGCAGCTAAAGTGGACAAAATATCATCTGCTACTTCCTAGATATGACCCTCCTTATTTGAGACAGCTATCCCTGAAACTAATAAATTCTGCA
Organism: Cryptomeria japonica; assembly: GCF_030272615.1. Classification (NCBI taxonomy): domain Eukaryota; kingdom Viridiplantae; phylum Streptophyta; class Pinopsida; order Cupressales; family Cupressaceae; genus Cryptomeria; species Cryptomeria japonica. The sequence goes on from NC_081406.1 coordinate 87,890,258, forward strand.
TTAAACTCTAAATATCAATCGGGGATTCGTTGAACATTAGGTCTCGAACTATAGCTTCTCTGTCATCAAATGTTTTGTCACATAATTGGAGAACCGGTGTGGGCGTGGAGCCAGATTTATAGCTATAAAGAATCCAGCTATACATGATAAAGAAATGGGTCAACTGATTAATCCACTGAATGTAGGATGGCTCAAAATTTAAGGCATCCTGAGGTTCAGAAGGACCATTACATGGTTGTACAGGATCAGAAGACAAAACTACCTCGCGCTGGTGGGCAGTGCACAGAAGAGGGTCTGAGCAGTGATTTTTACAGACTAAAAACTCTGAGCGCTAATGACCACTACAGGAATTAGTGAAATGGCCTAGTTGATGCTGATATTTGCAGATGACCTCTGCATTATCCAAAACAATGTCTTGATGCCACAAACCCCATTTTGATGTGATGGTTAAGTGCCTTGGCAGGGTTTTATCTAAGGCAAGGAGAAGGCAAACTCTAACATCTCTTTGGATTGTTTCAAAGGGTATAAGATCATGAGAAACAAAGATGCCTAGTTGATTGGCCATGGTCTCCACAATATCTGGATCTCTGTATTCCAAAGGCAAACACGGAAAAGAGATCCAATGGGGGTAAAATCTACAAAGATTAGCATCTGGTTTAAAATTTGGAATCCAGGATAAGGTAAAAAGACTAGCCCCTTGACAAAACCAACCTTTGTTTTTATGAACTGCATCTCTAACTTCAGATGAAAAAACAGAGCTATAAAAAACCCTGAATGGCTGTTTATGAAGAAAATGTCACGAAGACCCAACCAGTGACTATTTGCCCATCAAAGCAGAGTTTGAAGAGGGATTGAAGAACTAAACTTACCGGTGAGAGCCGATTTTCGGAGAAAGGAGAGCGACTGGGAGAGAACGTGGTCAAGAAAGGTTATCTTGATAGTGGAAGCGTTCTCAACCGGGGCCCGAGTCGGAGTGGGAAAAGAGGAGTCCGCCTCTTTAAAATTTGCCTGTTTTCTTTTCCACACAAGGTGCACTGGTTTCGACTTGAGGGGGTCTCCATGATCACCTTGTTGATCTGCTCCACTTTCCCCTTCGGCGAGACAATCCTTGAGAGAAGACTGTTGAGATGCTTTGCAGATGTCAAAAATCGGTTGTTTCTTTTGGTGTTTTGATCGAAACGCATTCGGAAGTGGAAACTTTTTGACAGGATTTTGAAAAAGAATTTCCTACCCAAATAAATTTTGAAATGATGGGCCATGGTTAAAAGAAAAAAAAATTCCCGCCTGAATGATTTTTGAAGTGGGCGGTGGCCTAGGTGTCCTCTGGAGTCCTTACGAGCCCCTTGGTTGAGAGAAGCTCCCTGGACGTAGGTGTTGGACTCCAAATGATTCCGCAGATTTCCTTTTACTTTGTGGGGTTGAAAATGAAATGAGCGGGCCGGTTGAGCAAGAGGACGATTGAAAAAAGTGTCGGGGCTATCTGACTGGTCTTGTAGACAATCGAAACGATTCAACCATCGGTTCCCTAAAGGTAAGTCTGAAACTGGTTTGATAAAAGGTTTGTCCCTGAAGATATTACAAAACTTGGTATATAAGTGATTTCAATGTCTACAATATATTTTAAAAACTTTATATATATATAAACAAAAACTAACAAAGTTGGAATAAAAGGGAATAGTCCCTTCCCATACCCAGCTTCTCTTTAAGACCCAAGTTTCATTTTTCATTCAACTTCTCTTTTTTCTCCAGCTTCTATTTCTTCTGATTCTGGTAAAAGGAATTGTTGTCCTTTCTCCGCCCTACTTTCAGTTTTCATATTTGGAAGAACATTTGTTATTCTTTTCTATAGTGATGCAAATGTTGGTCTTCCTAAAATGACTTTGTTAGTTAATCTAGTTTGATCTATTAAGTTGAAGGAAGAAGGGTCACACAATCCTTCTTCCATTTGAGCCAATAAGAAGACACTTCAGGGGTTGAAAATGAGAAATGTCCTCTTTCATGATCATGTTAACCTATCAAGGACATTCAAGGACATTCCTATGTAAGATATTATATAAACTTTTGAGCATACAATTTTAGAAAAACAAAAAGATCATTCCTCCTCATGATCGATTATCGAGTGTGATTTAAAACATTTATCCAAGAAAACTGGAAGTGTTTCAAATTATATCCCAATCATAGACAATCCTTTATGTGCCCACATTCCATTGAGGAGCTAAGTTTAAGATTTTATGCTTCAATTGAGTCTACCAAAAGATCTTGTAAAACCACTTCAAAAATTCCTCCCAATCATAGACAACCCTTTAGATGTCCACATTCCATTGAGGAGCTAAGTTTAAGATTTTATGCTTCAATGGAGTCTACCAAAAGATCTTGTGAAACTATTTCAAGAATTCCAATTCTGATAAGCAATCAAAGATATATCACCTACCAAACTAAGAAACAGCGTCCTAGTTAAGGCGCCACATATGATAGACATTAGATTCCCATCACAAACCAATCTCATAAAGTCAAATGGCACTAGTAAAAATAGTTGAACAGACTTCTCATTCACCTATATGCAACCAAACCCAAATTAGTTGCCCTATCAAAGCATTAAGTGGAAGGTTAAGTTTTTAAATGTTCCCACTTCTTATCTTAAGTAGATGGTGGATACTTCCTCCCCACAACCTTCATACAGGTAAACAGTCCCACAGCATATGTTTAGCAGGCGATGAGCCTACTAAATCTGAAAACATGCATTTAATATAAACCAGGGCAATTAAAACCTGTGTTGTCAAATATGACTGTATATCCTACTCCATTTGCAGCTGAGATTTAACACACCACACATAGCTTCCTTGAACAAGTGTTATGGACTTCATAACTAGTTAGATAAAACTGAAAACAGATGACCTAATATCCTGCTTTATTACCAACATGAAACTATAGTATTTCCCAGAAGATTCAAAGAGAGATCCTCCTTGAACAAAGTTCACAAAAGAAAAAAGAGTTAGCAGGTAGCAATGATTCTTAATCAAGTCATACCAGTTTCGTAATTTCGACCTTGTTTCAGTTACCTTATTTTGATCTTGATGATGTCGATCCTGAAAATGTTTTAAGCCTCTTCATAGATAAAGATGAATTCTGGACTGCACTTGCTTCTTGACTGAAGGGTGTTTCTGAATGTATTGAACTGAAGCAACATTATGCCAATACATAGATAGAAAAATTAATTTGAGTCCAGTCCAGCACAAAAAGCTGTACCATGTAGTAGGATATGAGGTATCTCAAACCAGAAAAGATATCCTGTTGAAGACAGTGGCAGCCTAACTAAATAGATGTAGCTTGCTTGAATGGGAAATAACATAGCAAAAGCAAAATGAATAGAACAAATGAGACTTAATATTCTCTGCAAAGCTCCCATATATTCTTCTATATTTTGAAACTTTTATCAAGCCTTACTTGAAATCTACTTGCCTATATGATGGAATATCTCGATTGCATTTACTACAAGGTAATATTGAACAAAATGATAAAATGATCAATGTCCTATAAACGTTGAAGTTAAGAGCATTTTAGTTGAGCACAGAGGCAAGTACATAATGGATTAAAGAAAAGAAAATTAGGAAATAATATAACTAGGATTCTGCTGCAACTGGAAATTTCTGACAGAAAAGGTTGCGAACACCATGATCCTCCTCTGACCCCACACTCTTCCTAAGCTCATCAAGTGTTGCAGCCACATCTTTTGCCTCCTCCCTCAAATGTCCCAAAGTCTTTAACAATTCTTCTGACTTCCTTACATTCTCCTCACAACCCACATTACCTGCACCCTTGAATGATCTATCACATCCTTCTGGAAAGCAATAAAAATCTTTTCTTTGTAGATTGAACTCAGACTCTTCTTGCAGCTTCTTCTTCACCAAATTGAATTCATCCTCAACAGCACAATGTAGGCCACTACTCTTACAAGAATTATCATACCAATCAAAGGTCTCTTCGCTTTCCTCATCTGTATCTGAGATCTCTGTACCCCTTTTGTGATACTTATTTTTTACATTGATAGAGTTTTTATTGTCATCCATTTTGTATTTTCTAAAAATGTCAGAGTCACGGAAAAATCCATGTCGTGCATCAGAACCACTCTCTGCTTGCAACTTCCGGAACAGTCCATCTAAGTTTCGTGGACTACTGGAAGACTCCCTGCAAAATGACTTTCTTTCCTTGAGAATTTCTTTCACATCTTTACGAAGGATATTTTTCTTGAATACAGAGAAAGGGACCTTCTTGCTTGTTGACTCTTCATAGATTGGTGTTTCTAACTTCTCTCTTCTGTAACGACCTCTTACTTCATATGTAGATTCATTTCTCTCTTGGTTATAGCAGAAGAACCTGTCTTCTGAATTCTTGAAAATGGGAATATCTGTGCTTGTTTTCATCTCCATTGGCATTCTTAGATGTGGATAGCTAGGAAACAAGCATTCATTTGCATCAAACGTGGGAAATTCTTTTCTTTCCACTCTATTGGACTGAAAAGCATTGTTCACAATATGGAACTCCTCTTTAAATCTAGCTCGTCGTTCTTGCCATGCCTGAGCTGTTGAATCAACTCTCACTCTAGCTCTTTCCCGGAACATTTGGAGTTTTTCCTCATCAGACATTCTGTCAGAATACGTTGCATCCTTTTCCACAAAAAGCCTCCATGTTTTTGAATATTTCTGCTCATGTTCAACCTGATCAGAAGTTGATGATCCAAAGGTACCTTTTGAATTCTGCACTTTTTGTGAGCATCTCTTACAGCTTAGTTTTGACCTTTCTACGTTGTACAGTGCTCGTTTTTTTTTGTCAGACAGACATGCGTAAGCCTGCAAGAACATGAACCAGATGTGATGTTACAGTTAAGGCACCGTGACTCAAGTTTCACACTCAACATGGCTCTATGCATCATATGATTTGGTTCAAGAAATGAATAATTCAGAACACTAATTAATCTGCGATGTTGTCAATTTGTATTTGAATTTCAGTTTCAGCAATGAATAATAGAAAACTGAGAGCATCAGATGAATAGGACACCAATGTTGACATCCTCTATTGAAAGTCCAGTACATGAAGTTGAAACAAAAAATTCTTCGAAAACTTTCTTCACAACAATTAAAATTTGGCTGCATCTCAATTATCATGACATCTGAGCTGTAATCAAATAATGGCCAAGAAAGAAAATTGCAATACAGGCCATTGCGGGAAACAGCATGGCCAATCAGATTAACAATCAAGGAGAGAAAAAATGTCCTATTTTGAAAAGACTCATAGTTGAACTTGAAGAACAGTCATACAATTGAAATCACTTTTCTGATCAGAAAATACAGAAAGAGATAAGTATTGCTTTTAGTTAGAATGGTGTTCTTATCTATCCATTTCACATCAACAAGCAAAAAGCACGACATGGCTGCATGCAAGGTGGTCACTTATATTTGAATTCTGCACATATAAAGTTTAAGAGGTTTTGTGGCATATGTGATTAGGCACTATGCAAAACGGGATATACAAACTTTTTCTATGGAAAAGGTTTCTGGAAAAGCTGTGCAAATTTTTTACCATCACTAAATATGGCTGCACTCACCTCAGAAACAAGTTTGAATGCAGCCTCTGCTTTTGGATGTTTGTTCTTGTCTGGATGAAGTAACAATGCTGCAGAAAGAGAACATCAGTTTCATAAATATTCAACTATTCCATGGGTTAAAATTGCATCCAAATAAACATGGCTAATATCAAATGACAAGAAGATGTAGGAAATTATAATTCCAAGGCTTACCAAGTCGGCGGTATCTTCTTCGTATCACATCAATTTCTGCATTCTCCTCTACCTATTCTTAAAAAAGCTTATTAGAATTATGTCCAAATTAATAGCCAAGGCACAGAGAATTGTAACCATAAATATTTATCCTAGACGCAGTCGAGTAGCCATGACATTATAACATTACAATGGAATATATAAACAAGTCAGATTTTTCGGCTAAATTATGGATGAATGACATTTGATGAACCAGCTAGCTAAAACATCCCTTTCACACCAACAATATTTATATTTACATTGTAAAGATGTAAAAACAATAGGGTACTCAAAACAATCATAGAAAGTAACAAAACATTTGAGGAGGATCTGCTCCCTCTCATTTAAGAGTCACAAGTTCATTGGCAAAGATTCAAATAGCCACACAAGAAAGCAAACTTACAGATTAGTTCACCTTGCATACTGATCTGATCTTTTGCAGCAATTACAGTTGATTCTTCATTCATTTACGGCCAACTCTGTTTCTAGGGGATTTATTTCAGAAAACAATAATCTTCCAAACCTTGAACACTTGAAACTAATGCAAACAATTTGTTTGCTTACTTGGCCAATTTGTGGATGTTATTAAAATACTATAAGTAAAATTATATCTTACAAACACTTGATAGAATCTCCCAAGGAGAGGTTTGCTTGTGATAAGAGACGAAGCAAGACAAGGAAATAGAGAGCGGGGAGGAACAAATAAGTGGTAGTGGGGAAGGAGGGCAACAAGGAAGGGTGAAGGAGAGGCAGAGGGAAATGTCACTGCTCAGTTTTACAAGGCATAAGGAACCAACCAAGATTAAGAATGACAAGATTGTGTATATGCTCCAAGATTAAGAATTTGAAGATCATGAACAAAAATCTACAAAAGAGGAAAAAGAAGTGCCCAAGCAATAATTTGAAGGTGAACAGAACTTGGGTGCTAGTCAAGGAAATCAAACCCAAGCAATCATCTTCTTCGCTGGAGGAGATCTTAATTTTGATCTCTTATTTACAATATCATCTTCTTCCTATTCTTTGATAAATGAGAGGATTTGCTCCTTTGACAACCCCTTTTGTTCAGCTCTTGACAAACTCTAATTCCTTGGCCAGCTGACTTTTTACTCAGATATTCAACCTCTTACAGTCATTGAGGCACCAACTACAACATCAAAGCAAATCTGTACCTCCAAAAATCTGCTCAATCAACGTAAAATATTGTTGTAGAGGTGATGCTTGATCGAATTTGATCAACCCATTTGTTCAGGGCCCAATAAACTAGAATGGGCAACCATTCTATATGGATTCCTATTATAAGAAAAAATTAAAAAATTTAAAATGTAACCCTAGGGATGTTAACTTAAGAAAAAAAACAATACAATCCTACAATGCATGCAAAAGTGATAAAAATATTTCAAAATTTAAAAAACCTTAAAATTATTATTTTTTAATGGAAAGCATGGAAAAAATCTGAAATAAAAAAAATAACTTCGAAAAATTTACAAAAACTTTGAAAACACAAAATAAATTTACATTTGATTGATAAATCTCCTTGGCGCAAGCTAGTTGTTTCCCGTAGTTCTTAACAAACACACTTTATGCCCTTGCAATCACTCAGCAGCAAAGAAACAGCAAGCTTGAAGAATGAAAAATGGTAAGTTCGAATAAGGGCATATGTTTTTTGGTTTTTGTGTTTTGTGTAATTAGGGTTTTCCACGTCACTTATAGGTAGGTTTTGTATTAAAAGGGTTTTTTATCTTAAAAACAGAATTTAAGCACAAGCCTTACTAGGCCCTAGGCACAAGCCAAGTACCCCCCAACTACATCTTAGATGTACCTGAGGGTATTTGGGCCACATGAGCTATGCCTTAGGTGAACTCAAGATGAAATTGGGCTGAAAGATGTTCATAAACCCATTTGGGTTGGGTACAATACCCATACCAAGCAAACCCAACTTCTTAGGTTTTTAGAAATACCCACACATGGATCTAACCTAAGATACCGGTTCTTGGCATTTTAGGTTGCGTCCGAGTCTGGTTCTTGCCTGGTCCTGGTCCTCCACGAGTTCTCCCTAAGTTCCACCCAAGTCCTGCCCAGGTGGATGGGTTCTCTATGGGTGGATGGGTTCTCTATGGGTCCTGCCACAGAGAACCCATCCACCTGGGCAGGACCCAGGTGGAACCCAGGGAGAACCCGGGCGGACCTAGGAGAACCCAAGCCCGTGGGTTCCCAAAAACGGGGCCCATGGGTCATAAAAACACAAAAACCAATAAAAAAATACTTTTTTAAATATTTTTTTAACATGTAAACCCATGTCTCTCTGATCTTTTCCAATATGCTTCACCGGTCTGCTCTAAATTTTGTTCTTATCCTCTACATAAGGCTGCTCATATATTCTCTTGTTCTATCGCACCAAGTTGTTCTAGACTACTACGGATCTGCTTTTATTTATGTCCTTATTCTGTTCATCCTTCTGTCCTAATGCTATTCTTATTCATCTCTGTCATGCTCTAACTTAGGATCCTTTTTTCATGGTTGAATGATGTTGTATTATATTATTCTATGTAATATCTGATATGTTTATAACTGCTGTAATATATCATTGCAGCAGTCACATTGTATATTTCATTTTTGTATGGATTGTATCATTGTAATAATCAATAATGGTAGTGATAGTTTATAAATTATATAATTATATTTTATAATTTTGATGTTTGAACACACACACACACACACACATATATATATATGTGTGTGTGTGTGTGTGTGTACGGAGTACGGACAAACCCGTACCCGTACCCAAGAAAAAAAAAATTGCCAAATCCATACCTGAATCCGAACCCGAACCGGTAACTTAGGATCTAACTAAAAAGAACCCACTCAAGGATCTAACTAGTAAAACCCACTCATGATGTTTGTGGGGAAGAATAATAGTGCAAAGAGTTGTGTGGAAGCTCAAGAATCAAGAAAAATCTACCAACTTGAGCAGCAATGCTAAAGATTCCAGAGGTTAGACAAAAGCTTGCATAGTAGTGCATGGGCTGAATCGTACTCATCAAAGCTTGTACAAGGCATGTTGAACAACTCGACCTAATAGAGTTTGCACAAAAGAACAATATATGCAAAAGTACAAGAATTGTGCAAGTCCACTCACAACAAAATTGCCCCTAGCATACCACACCAACACAAAAACATCAAAATACACAAGGCACCCAAGCTATTCTTGTGCACAAAAAACCAAAAACAAGATATTTTTAGGTGATGCAAGATTGCTTAACCCTAGGATGCTTCTACATAAATGTTCCTAGAGGGAAGGTTTTCTTATGGATCTCATGGGTTATGATAGGAAAGATAAGGTTTCATGATGTAATGAAATCTTAAAAGGAACCATATGAGGATCGTATTGCATTATTGCAATTTCCAATAGGATATAGAAAGGACCTCATAACCTACCAAGACCATAAGCTGACATCATTTAGATATCTAGAGATTTAACATCCTTAGGGAGTGATCATCCAAAAGTACTATGAGAATTAAAAGAAAGATCCAATAAAATGAAAACCCAAACATTCGATAAATGATTCACATAAAAATGCCAAGATGTTAGTGGATGCCCCTATGGCACCTCATAAGTTCATAACACAATATATTCATTATAGAATTAGAATGTACTTAATGATATGACATGAATAGAGGTAGGGCCCTTCCCCTTCTCAAACTCTTCCCAAGTATGCTTCCCAAGAAAATACTCTTAGAGCGAGATATAGAAGGTAGACCATAAACCATATTCAACAAGGCCATCGCATGCTTGTAAAATACAAGTGCGCCACTCCCATGCCATAGACAAAACTCTTGATATATCTTAGTCACCAATCACAAAACTTTTGTTCCTTCATAACACTTTCAAACCTTGTTCACTCATAAGCATTAGAAGGCTTATCAAGTGAAACATTTGCAACTACCTGAGTTTATTAAAGATATCTTTGAGACTAAATCTGTTAGGCTAATATCAACTTTGTAACCTTAGTGATTTGGAACATGGACAAAAGGTTATCCCTCAAATCAATAATAGCATAGATACCATGAATAGCCCCATTTTATAACACAACATGACCATTTCCTACAACTATTTACATTGAATCATGTGTTATTTATCTTCTTATCAGTAAGTTTTCCAAGTGATGTAAATAAACTACCATCCTTAGCCATATGATAAAGTGCATCTTTAATCCAACATCCAATCAAATCTAGAAGTACGATCAACAAGAGCAACATCCTCACCACTACCTTGCCCTTGAAAAGGCTTGAGTTCTTTGCATTCCTTCCTAAGGTCCTTCATCTTCTTTACAAAAGCATTCTCTTTATGGCTTGTCACAATAGTAGGCATCCTTTCTTGCCTTTTTTGCCTTCCTTGGCATTGCATATGTGACCACCCTTGCCTCAAGTGTCACCATTATGAGAAATCATTTTGCTCCTATCATATTTGGCTTCTTGGTCTTCACTTGAACATGCTCCGTTGTCATGATTCCCCTTAAAGTTTTACCTTCCTCCTTTTCCATCAATCATGTGAATCTCTTGATTCCAACCACATTCACCCAACCATATGAGCTTCTATTCAGAAATCAATAGTGAGCACATCCTATCAAAAGTGACAGGTTTTCGACCATCATTCATTGTGGTTCTAGTGAAGAGAAAGATATCATATTAAAGCTTTAAGTTTCAAACAGATTCCACCACTTGACTGACTTCTAGAACTTCTGTTTGCCTTCCTCCAGCTGCTACAACATACTGCTCATTTGTACTCAATTGTCCTTAATCTAACCAATATCTCATGGATCAAATCTGACTAACTCCTCGTCCAATTTAGTACAAATCTTAAAGTCATCCTACATCTCCTTTGGAGTCTTTTGCCTCTTAAGATGAAAATTAAGCTCAGAGACAATCTGAACCCTGATCATTGCCATTCCTTGATCTTCCCTATTTTGTAGGCATCTCTCTTCTCTAAGGATGTTAGAACTATTAATGTCCCGTGAATAATTTGGAACATGTTCTCCCCATCAATAAAGAAAATATTTAAGTTCTCAAAGAAGCACAGCATATCACCTGACAGCACAAATTATCACTCTCAATTTGTTGGATTGGATTCTAATCAAATTATAGTCTGGCTGTATTTCTCTGGTGTACCTGTAGTTATGGCACTACCACTTGGAACTGTGAGATTCATCAAGAAATTGATGACTTCACACCACTTTTAATATGCAAAACATCCACCCAGTTACACTCAAACATGTGTCAGCAATGGGATTAATATATAAATTCCTACATGAGCCAATATATGAAATCCCACAAATTAGTCACATCAGTATCAATCAATTCACTGCCACATGGTATGCCAATCAAAAAAGACGAAAGAGCCTGCAATGTCCCCTCTCTGGATCGCCTTATATTTTGCCCTAAGTTCACAAATCCAAATGAAACAAAGAATATAATATAGTTAGAGATAGAATTCTTACCCAAGGATAAGATATGTCCGTTTTGGAAACCTGCAATCAAGTTAGATAAACATTGAAGATATAATTCATGAGATAAATCCATTACTAAGGTTAAAAGAAACATATTTTCATAAACATATAACAAATCTAAACTATTATATGGGGTTCTACCATAACAGGGCATGAGATAAAGAGACATGATAAGGTTCCCAAAAGATCCCCTACCCTGGGCCCAAGAGCAGATTTCCTATCCCTCTTAGCCTCATGTAGCCTTCTACCATCTCATATGAGGTGTACCTAGTGAAGCATCCATAGTCGTTCCCCTTCATCATGCCATCCTTCTCACCCTCTTATTATTGAAGGTCCCTTGAGTTTGTCGGTTTCTGTCCCAACAATCGATCAAGATAGAGGTCGTAGGGGAAACTACAATAGGGTGCCCCAAAATGACCCTCTACCCTAGGCCGAAGAGCATATACCCTATCCCTCTTGGCCTCATGTGGCCTTTCGCCATCTCATATGAGGTGGTGTGCCAGTGAGGGATCCATAGCCACTCCCCCTCCTTACATTCCCTTCCTCACCCTACAATGATCGATTGTTGCAAATTAGAAATCATATGATTGCTCATATCTAATATTGTTAAATCCATCAGTATATATGTTATATTAGCGTATAAGGATTCATACATTTATTTCTGCATACAACCAATATATATATCGCCTTTCGCCATCTAATATGAGGTGGAGTGCCAATGAGGAATCCATAGCCGCTCCCCCTCCTTGCATTCCCTTCCTCACCCTACCATGATCAAGTGTTGCAAATTAGAAATCATATGATTGCTCATATCTAATATTGTTAAATCCATCAGTATATATGTTATATTAGCATATAAGGATTCGTACACTTATTTCTGCATACCATAAGAGATTAGAGTATCACAGTTCATATCAGGTATATTAGAGCTCCTACTGTTCTTCAATGCACTGCTTGAATGCTTGATGTTGTTCTCTTATATTCGTCCATCAGGGTGGAAGATTATGACTTTTCTCAAGGTGGTGACCGTTGGAATGAGAAGTGTCCCTTTGCTGCCAATCACGTGTCCTTTCATGACCAAACTGCTCCTTCAGATCATTATTATTTATTCTAGCTAATCCTTGATCTCGTCCTAGAGGAGATCACTGCCACTAAGGGGAGAGGATTGATCTCTTCAAGCAATTACTATTCAATAGCAAATCTTATTATATCTGGCCTGCAATATCCCAACTACTGGAGATAGGCGATTGTAGCATGTTTTATGATCAATGAAATTATGAAGTCTTACGTGTGTAAGACAATTTCATATTATGGTTTTTTTGTTCATATGATGTTAGATCGGGGGCATGACAGTCCGTTGCTCCTTCCTATTGTGACATTTTCACACATCGCCCCATTGCAAATGGGGACCCCTGCTTTTTGTTGGCTGGGTTAGGTGTTTTGGTTAGTTTAGTGTTAGCTTGGCAGCAGTGTAAGTCTTTAACCTTTGAAGGAGGAGTTCACTTTGTTTTGCCATGGCCTAGAGGTGAGTTGAAAGGTAAAGTTGTGATCATTGCAGGTGGAATTGCAAGCTTCCCTTGCAATCCCGCTATATTCTGCTAAGTTACTCTTCATCTTCAATCCAAATGCATGATTAGGTGTAATGGTTGCTTGAGGCTGCAAAAGTGTTTGTTTGTAAAGGGTATTATTGTGCTTGATTGAAGGTTGCAACGTTGTGTTGAGTGTGCATGAAACCCCTTGCAACTCCAAGATTGATTGCACAAAAGACTTAAGTTTTCGAGGATGACTGCAAGAAGTTGTCTAACATGCAATTTTGAATGTACGCATGAGCACTTGCAACTCCCGCCACACTATGCATGACCACTGCATAAACTCTAAATTAGTTGAATGGAAGATCTGATTGTTGATTAATGATGAAGCCTATATGTTCATACCATTTGGAATTTGTTGCTTTCAAGTTGCAATGCATGGTCAGACTGAACTTATCTAAAAGCTTAACTTCAAGTGCTTTATGCTCATTGTTCATGGTGTTGGTGTGTATAAATGATATGAAAATCATTCGCTTACCCTTAGGAGATTGCACCATCTTTGTGTAGTTGTTTCCTCATGGTGAAGCAAAGCTTGGTTTGGTTTCATCGAGTCAACAATCATTTCTTACATCCATAGGTGTTAGCTTAGATTTCCTTAAACCTTTCACCTTTTGTCTTTTATTTTCCAAGTGAGTTTAAGTATTTCGCATTCCAGTTGTTTCACAAAGCGTAAGTCCCTTTATGATTACTAGCATTATCACATCATATACACTATCTGTCCAATGTATAAAGTCAATGGTTCGCATAGTAAACCTTGGAGTTGCCTTATTTGATCATGTTGTTTAGCATAAAAGGTTTCTTTGTTTGAGAGGATAGAATACCTAGTATTTTATTCTGTGTTCCAAATGCATAAAAAGCACATCAACACTTCCCAAGTAGCATCTTTTGTAGGTAGACCCTTCCATTTAGCTATGTACTCCTCAATAGTTTTATTTCTTAATCTCTTCTCTCACACATTAAGAATGGTCTTTGATTCCAAAATCGACTTGCCTTCATCATCTAATGGTGGCAACTCTGGACATGGGGTAATATGTTGCCCTAATACCTTTTTGAGGTGAGACACATGGAACACGTTGTGAATCTTGCTATTTATGGATAGCTCCAACTCATAGGCAACTTATATTTTACTCAAAATTACATATGACCCATAAAACTTCGGCTTAAGTTTCTCAACCCCACTCACTTTGACGAATCTTTATATGTTTGCAGTCTTAAAAAGACCAAGTCTCTGATTTCAAATGTTTGTTCGGTCCTTTTCCTATCTGCAAACATTTCTGCTAGTTTTGTGCTTGGTGGAGGTTGTCCTTAAGTGTATTCATGATATCGACATTTTGTATCCGTATAACGCTCAAAAGGGACTCATCCCTATAGACACATGGTGGGTGGTATTGTAGCAATACTCTCCCAAGTGTAGCCATTTAATCAATGCATTCAGTTGCCCAGTGAAATAGTTCCTCAAATATCCCTCCAACCATTTATTTACAATCTTTGTTTGCCCATCTATTTGCAAGTAATAGCTGGTACTGGGGGTTAGTTCTATTCTGGCTAATTTGAATAGCTCTCACCAAAATAGGCTAAGGAAACTATTGCCTTAGTCACTTACAATATTTCGAGGTAGACCATGCAGTTTGAAGACTTCTTTAAAGAAATTCTTGGCCACTTGAGGGGCTCTAAAATCTGTTGATATAGCCATGAAGTGTGCACATTTGGTTAGACAGTCCACTAACACATAGATGCAGCCTTCACCTTTCACCTTAGGTAGTCCTATTATGAAGTCCATAGAAATGCTTTCCCACTTTTGATTGGGTATGGGCATGGGTTGAAGAAGACCTGCTAGGAATGTATGTTCTTTATTTCTTTGGCACACCATGCATTCCTGTTGTGACGTATTCACACATCGCCCCATTGCAAATGGGGACCCCTACTTTTTGCTTTCTAGGGTTTGTTTTCTAGGTCTTTTAGGGTTTTGTCTGTTAGCCTTTGCAGGATGAGTGCTGTCGAGGGGATCGTTGGATTATAGGCTTTGCTTGAGCCAGGGTGAGTCCACAGGGCCCCAAAATTAGGGTTTCTTTGAGAGTCTTCCTTAGGGCCTGGTTTTGCTATCATTGCTAATTGTGTCTTTCTTTGTGAGTGGGTATCATTCTTGAAAGTCCGAGCTAGGTCGAGTTGGTGAGTGATGAAGTCTGAAATGTCATCCTAACCTTCAAATGCCCTGAAATTCGGCTAAGTCTGGAATGTCCTGATCCTGAAATTTGGCTAAGTCTGGAAAACTGAAGAATCCTCCAAAAACTAGATTTTGCAATATAACTCCTGGAGGTCCGAAACCACTCTCAAACATCCTGAAAGTATATATGGAACATAACTTAAAGTATAAGAAAGAAGTTATATTCCATAAAATGATCCTGACAGAGAGTCCAAAATGTCAAATTTCGCTCCTGACCCTTCCAAAGGGTCCAAAGCGAATTTCGCTCCTGACCCTTCCAAAGGGTCCAGAGCGAAATTCTCCATAAGACATTCCACTTTGACCAAAACTTAGAACTAATGCATTCCTAGGCTTGAATTAAGGTAAAAACACTTGTTTGAATGAAGAAATGTGAAAATGAAGTTAGGACCTTGGCCAAGATTAGGAATTTCGCTCCTGACCCTTCCAGAGGGTCCAGAGCGAAAATCTTTATAACTCTTGTTTTCCTCCTTATTTTGGCTAGGCGTTGGCTTGATGAGAGATGAATGGGTATGTTTTTGCCTTGGGAGGGAGTTTGATTGATTTTGAAGATCAAGATTTTAGCCTAAAGGAGAATTTCGCTCCTGACCCTTCCAAAGGGTCCAGAGCGAAATTCATCATAAACTTCATTTGCCACCTTGTTTGAGCTCGAAACCTTTTCCTAACTTGGAAAATGGCCTAACTTTGCCCCGAGAGATGGTTTGAAGCTTGAAAAATGAGCAATTTTGGACAAGAAGGGAAATTTCGCTCTTGACCCTTCCAAAGGGTCCAGAGCGAAATTCCCAAAAGCTCTTACTTTGCAATAAAGGAAGTCAAGTTTTTGATTTGTAATGACATGGATGGAAAGAAAATGACTTGCTTTTGCCTCTTGAGGTCGTTTTGAAAGGGAGAAATGAAGGATTTAGCCCAAAAAGTGATTTTCGCTCCTGACCCTTCCAAAGGGTCCAGAGCGAAAATCTCTCTAAGAGACATTTCTTGCCTCATTTGGCCAAAATTTGATGTCCAAGGCATGATGAGATGAAGTATGAACATGGTCTAGCCTTTGGGGATGTTTAGAAGCATTGAAAATGAAGGATTCTAGCCAGGAAAGGAAATTTTGCTCTTGACCCTTCTAGAGGGTCCAGAGTGAAATTCCTTATAAACACATTTTTTAGCCTTTCTTGGACATGAAATCCTATTCCTAGCACAGTGCAAGGTGAAATCCCACTCAGCAAAGAAGTTTCAAGGTGAAAAATAAAGGATTTTGGTCAAGAATGAAAAAATCGCTCCTGACCCTTCCAGAGGGTCCAAGGCGAAATTCACATTTTCACCTAGTTGCTGCATGAAAAATGATATAAATTTGAAATACAAGACCTTGAGTAGGTCAAGACACACATAAACTCACCTTCTAGGAGATTTTGGAGTCAAGAAATGAGAGATTCAGGACCTAATTGAAAAAATCACTCCTGACCCTTCCAGAGGGTCCAAGGCGAAATCATCAAGAAGCTTCATTAAGCCTCAATCAAACATTGATATTCCCCAATTTGCGCTAAATTCCCTAAATTAAAACATTTGGAAAGATTGAATTAAATGCGCATTAATTAAGGTATTTTTAATTTAATAAATTAATTTTTGGCCTTGAAATAATTAAAAAAAAATTTACCTTGGAGGCACTTAAATTAATTTTTAAAATTAAAAAAATACAAATGAGCGCTCAAAAAACATTATTTTGCCTTTATAGACAAGTCGGCCACCTTTTCAAGGAAATTTTATTTATTTTACCCCTTATTTGCCAAGTCGGCCTTGAAGGGAGTAGGGTGAGCGCTCTATATAATGGGGGAGTATTGCTTCAAGTTTCAAATCATTCATTCATCCCTTCTAAGTGCGAAATTGAGGAGCAATTTGAGGAGCGAAATCCAGCAGATTGGAGGCGAAATTTTGCTAAGTGTTGGAGGCTGAAGAAGGAGAAGCTCTTTTGGAGGCTAATGGAGGCATAATTCATCCAAAGGAAGACCACAATTCAACCCTTGTCCAGCAAAATCCGGTCTTCTTTCATCATTTTCCAAGGTTTTATAGTTAGGCTTTCAAAGGAGAAGGTATGAAGAATCATTTTGAAATTCTTATTCAAGATTTATTTTGATTTCATTGCCATTAATTTGAAAAATTAGAATTCTAGATTTATCATGTCATTTTCAAATTAATGTTTTGAACTATTCCTTTGAAAGGTCTTGAATTCTATGCTTTAAGGTTTGATGCTCAAAGACTAACTTTAATCTTTTGTGTAGGCATCAAATGGCGACCCCAGAGAGAGAAGATCAAGACAAGGACGACCTCCTCCCGTCTAGCATCGACAAGGATGGCCTTCTTCAGTCAAGCATCATCAAGAATAACCTCTTCCAATCCAGCATTCCAAGGCGAGGTACATCATCATCCTGCACATCAAAGACAAAAGAAGTCAGAGCAAGGGTTCGTTGAAGAAGCAGATAGTTTCAGATGAATTAATTAAAGCTAGCTTCTCAGCATCATCAAATTGGATATCTACCAAGTTGGGAGTGTTAGACAAGGTGGCATCCTAGTCATCACTCCTCCAGTCGGGTTGGTCCACCTCAGCATGTCCAGATTCGATGCACCTGACTCATGGGAGATGGCACAAACTTCGATGTACCTACCCCAGCTATCCATTGGTCGAATATTCCAGAGAAGACATGTGTCCAATTAATACAATTATTTCATTGGTCAGAATTGAGTTTGTTGTAACAAACCCTAATTAGGGTTTTCATTGTAGAATCTTGGCCATTGATCTCAAATTGATCTTAGCCATTGAATTGTATTAAAGGCACTATATAAGCCCTGACTCTTCATTTGTAAAGGCTAATAGAAAGTAGTTAGTGAATAGTGGAAAAATAGTGGGTAAATAGTTAGTGAATAGTCAGTTAATAGTATAGCAATTAGAGTAGAGTAGAGAGAGAAGGCAAAGATTGTTGCCAAGATGTTGTAAAAGACTTGTAAAACTTCATTGAAGAAATGGTGAAATCTACGGGTTGATTCAACATTTGCATGGTCTCTATACTTCTCAAATTTGATTTCATGTTATTAGATGAGTGGAAGAAATGTGTTTGATTGATGGTGAAATTCGTATATCCATACTACTAGCAGTTTGTTGATTGCAGACTTGCCTTGTGTAGTCAACTGGAATCATTCAGCTTAAGCTTAACTTCAATTGTTGCTTCTTCATTGATATGCATCAACCTAATGGTGTCTATGCCTGTAGTGATGATCTGAACATCATAAAGCTTTCCTCCGAAGATCGCACTAACCTTGTGGAGATGGTCCTGGGATGTCAAAACAAGACTTAGTTAGAATTTCATCAAAGATCAATCATTGCTCCTACATTTCTTAGTGTCAGAATTAGATCCTTTCCTCGCCCTCATCCTTTTTCCTTTTTTCAAAAAGTCTAGGCAAGTGAAATCCTATGTTCCAACAATATTCAAAGCAAATCAGACGTTTAGGTCGTCAAGTGTAAGTCCCCTTGTGATTCCAACAAAATCACATCATACCACAGAGAGCTTATCCACACGTAGAGATCCTACAAAAAGAACCTTGAAGTCATCCCGATTGATCCTTTTCGCGACATCTTCAGCATTCAGAGACTTTATTCAAGAGAGGATAAGGTACCCTTTAGGTATTTTATTCTGTGTTCGCATGTGCATAAAAAACACATCAACAATTCCCTAGTATGTTTTAGTAAATCTCCTTTGAGACCTTTCCATGAGAATCTTTCCCTGATTTGTGCATAAGTCTTGAAGTATCCTTGATGCCCTAACAAGGTGTTGTCATGGTAGGTTTTCAGAATTTCCTTTTTTATCTTTGACCTCAAAGTGATGTATATTCTATCTTTGTAGAGGATGAGTTCATCAATAACTCAGTATCTCTCATCTTGTACCTTTCCTTCTAATGTCATTTGAGAGTGCATCCTTAGCATATTCTATAATTATGGATGTTTTCCAATTCGTGGATATTGTTGTCATGGAGCCAAGGTGGGATCTTTGTGATAGGGCATCAGCTACAACATTGTTTTTCCCCTTCATGTACTCGATGCCGAAATCATATGCTTGTAACTTGCTTACCCATTTTTGTTGCCTATCATTCAAATTCTTTTGGTATACAAAAAACCTCAAGCTATTATAATCGGTTTTCACTACAAATCTCCCACAGATTAGATATTATCTGAATTTTGCTAATGAATGCATGATTGCTAGCATTTCTTTGTCATAAACAAAACAGGTCCTTTCTATTTCTTTGAGTTTCCTACTTTCAAAAGCTATGGGGTATTTGTTTTGCATTAACACCACCCCAATACCTTCCCCTAAAGCATCAAAATATAATTCAAAAGGTGAAGAGGTCTGGTATTGCCAAAGTGAGACAAGAACTCATTACTTATTTAAGTCTTTCAAAGGCTGCTTGTGCTTCTTCGCTCCAGGAAAATACCCCTTTCTTGGTTAAGTTGGTTAGGAGGGCAACCAATTTTGAGAAACCTTGGACAAATCTTTGATAATAGCTGCAAAGTCCTAAGAAACCTCGAAGGTGTTTAAAAGTTCTTGGTTTTGGCCAACTCCTTATGGCCTCAATCTTCTCTTCATCCACACTAATTCGTTGAACAATAATTTTGTGCCCTAGGTACGAAATTTCTTCCAACCCAAATCCGCACTTGGAGAGTTTGGCAAATAGTGAATGGTGCTCAAGTATCCCCAACACTTCATCTATGTGTCTTAGGTGTTCTTCCCAAGTTTTACTATAAATTAGGGTGTCATCAAAGTAGACCAATAGGAATTTCCTTAGCTGCCCCCTGAAGATGTGATTCATACATGACTAGAAAGTGGTCGGGGCATTTGTTACCCCAAAGGGTAGCACAAGAAATTCAAAATGACCGTAGTGGCACCTAAAAACTATTTTGGGTATATCTTCTTCCCTTAGTCTAATTTGGTGGTACCCTGATCATAGGTCAATTTTTGAGAAGTATACCACCCCATGAAATTCGTCGATTAGTTTATTGACTTGAGGGATGGGGTGTCGATTTTTTATTGTCTTTTTATTTAGTGCCCTGTAATCAATGCACATTTGCATTGTGCCATCTTTCTTTTTTGAAAGTACGAAAGAAGAGGCAAAAGGACTAGAACTTGGTTGGATATGTCCCATTTCTAACAATTCTTTTATTGCTTTTTCAATCTCTTCTTTGTATTTACGAGGATGGTGATAAGGAGTAGTAACAAAAGGCTTTGTCCCTTCCTCTAAATCAATAGAATGTTCAAAGGCCCTTTTTGGTGCAAGTCCTGGAGGGATGTTACTAAACACCTTATGTTTGTTCAATAGTGGTTGTATGTCAACATGAATTGATTTTCCTTTGGTGGAGGATTTGTCTAGGATCAAACATTGGGCAGCCCATTCTACTTGTCCATGTTTAAAAATTCTCTCCATCCTTTTGGATGAGATGACTCTTGGGGACCCATCGGATGGTCCTTGTAAAGGACCTTTTGCCCATTATGTTCAAAACATATTTCCAACTTTGGGAAGTCTAGGATGCACCAGCGCAATGAGTGTAACCATGGGGTACCCAAAATTACATTAGTATCTCCCATATTTACAATGTAAAATTTGTCCTTGATTGGATGTTCACCCAAGGTGATGTTTAGTTGGGAGATTTTCTTTGTGCATGAAGTAGTAGATCCATCAGCCAAGGCCACCTTAAAGCCTTTAAAGTCTGCTATTTATAGCTTTAGTCTTGCAACCAAGTTTTCATCAATAAAATTGTGGGTGGCCCCACTATCTACAGGGTTGCCATTTTTTGCCCTTTAATAACACCTCGTATTTTGAAAGGATGATGCTTGGATGCCCTTGAAATGGAGGCCAAGGTCCCACATTTCTCGTCCTCTTCATCATACCTCACTTTCTTGTTTGGGTTTTCTTCTTCTTCCTCTCCTATTTCTTTTTTGGATGTTGCTTCAATATTATGGGCTTGGCTTCTTTTCCCATATCTATGCCTTGGTTCCCAATCATCTTTGCTTTTATAACACTTTTTTTTTCTTTTAAGATCCTTCTAGTAACATTTATGTCCAAGTGCCCATGGATCATTGCACTTGAAACACAACTTTTTCTCTTGGTTTTCCTTCTACTTGCATACATGTTGGGGCTCCCATCTTTCCTTGCAATCATAGCATAGATTTTTCCTTCGGAGTTCTAGTCAAGAATCTCTAGAAAGAAATGGCCTTTTATGCCTATCATTCCCATAGAAGTGTTTATCTTCTGGTGTTACCTTTTTGGAGTAGCCTCTTTCCCTTGTTTTGGTGTTATCAAGCCATGTGGCTTTTAGGATTGCTTCTTGGAGTTTGGTAGGGTCAAAGGCACTTACTAGGCCATGGATGGTATCTGATAATCCCTCTATAAATAGGTAGATGAGCCTTTCCTCGGATATATCGAGAACCATGACTGCTAGTCTTTGGAACTCTGTCACATAATCTTCAAGGGATCCTTCTTCCTTTATTCTTGTTAACTCTTTGAAGTATCTTTCGAGACGTTTTTGGTCAAACCTCTCAATGATTTTTTTCTTGAAGGCATCATAGGTCTTTATCCTTCGATGGTTTTGGGTGATTACGCCATGGTGCCACCAATCATGAGCAACCCTTCTAGATGCAATATGGCAAATGTAATGGTGTCTTCTTCTAACATGGGGCTAAGAGACAGGTAGGTCTCTAGTTTTTGGATCCATGCATGGGCCGTGATTTTTTCCAACCCATCAAAGTAAGGTATGGTCAATTTTCCTACTTTGTGTTGTAAATCTTGATTAAATCGATTCTTCCCTCTTCTATGAATACTTTTTGTTCCGGCCTCACGATATATTGTGAAGAGAATGCTCCTCTTGACTTCAAGGTCAAGCCTTGAATATGCTTCAACAAGTTCATTCAAATTAGGGTTGGGTGTGTTAATCTCCTCATCTTCCCTTGATGGCCTTTCCCTAGTTAAGAAGGGAAGTTGGGTTGTTTCTGGGGTTGATCCTAATGTAGTTCTATTGTCACTTTCAAATTGGCTAGGAGTGATATTTCTCTCATTTCTTTGGTTGGGTGTCAGCATATTCATGGTGATGTTTATATTTTGTAGGGTTTGAAGAAGGGATTGAGTTTTTTATTCGTTTTTCTCCATAAAAGCCCTCAATTCATGTTCCATTTGTTCACCCCTTGTGTTGTCTTGGTTCGCAATTTTCTTCTTTTACCTTTCTAGAGCCCTTAAAGCCCTTTGACTAAGTTGCATCAACTATTGTTCGTCTCTCAAGCTGGCAAGAACGATGCTCTGACACCACTTCTAAAGTCCCCTTTCTGATCACCTTATATTTTGCTCTAAATTCACAAATCCAAATGAAACAAAGAATATAATATAGTTAGAGATATAATTCTCACCCAAGGATAAAAATAGTCCATTTTGGAAACCTACAATCAAGTTAGATAAACATTGAAGATATAATTCCTGAGATAAATCCATTATTAGGGTTAAAAGAAACATATATTGATAAACATATAACAAATCTAAACTATTATCTGGGATTCAACCATAACAAGGCATGAGATAAGGAGACATGATAAGGTTCCCAAAAGATTCCCTACTCTAGGCCCAAGAGTGGATTTCCTATCCCTCTTAGCCTCATGTGGTCTTCTGCCATCTCATATGAGGTGGTGTACCTAGTGAGGCATCCATAGTTGTTCCTCTTCATCATGTCATCCTTCTCACCCTCTTATGATTGAAGGTCCCTTGAGTTCATCCCAACAAATCGATCAATATAGAAGTCATAGGGGAAACTGCAATAGGGTGCCCCAAAATGACCTCTACCCAAGGCCCAAGAACAGATACACTATCCCTCTTGGCCTCATGCGGCTTTTTGCCATCTCATATGAGTTGGTGTGCCTAGTGGGGTATCCATAGTCGTTCCCCCTCCTTGCATTCCCTTCCTCACCCTACCATGATCGATTTTTGCAAATTGGAAATCATATGATAGCTCACATCTAATATTGTTAAATGAATAGGTATATATGTCGTATTAGCATATAAGGATTCATACATTTATTTCTGCATACAACCTATATATGTTAAATAATAATTTCTGGATACCACAAGAGATTAGAGTATCACAGTTCAGATCAGGTCTGATCGCTGTATATGAGAGCTCTTGAAGTTCTTCGATGCACTCCTTGAATGCTTGGTGATGTTCTCTTATATTCCTCCATTGGGGTGTAAGGTTATGACTTTTCTCTAAGGGGTGACCATTGGAATGAGAAGTGTCCCTTTGCTGCCAATTGCATGTCCTTTCATGACTAAGCCGCTCCTTCAGATCATTATTATTTATTCTAAGTTCTAACTAATCCTTGATCTCATCCCAGAGGAGATCGCTGCCACTAAGGGGAGAGGATCGGTCTCTTCAAGCAATAACTGTTCAATATCAAATCTTATTATATCAGGCCTGCAATATCTCCAACTACTGGAGATAGGCGATTGTAGCATGTTTTACAATCAATGAAATTGTGAAGTCTTACGTGTAAGACAATTTCATATTACAGTTTTTCTGTTCATCTGATGTTAGATTAGGGGCATGACAAAGCCTATCCACAAGTATTGTTGGCACCTATCTCACTAGTGTTATGTGATTAAATTATGTTTCAATACCAGTTATCCAATCTTGACTGCACCACCACCTTTACTCACCCCTTGCTGATATAGTGGAGTCATCACTCTACAATCAGTACTACTCCCACACATTCCAAGTGACCTACTAAAGGAGTTCTTGACTTGTCCACACAATCATCTCTATTAGAAAACTTTGATGAAGAATTTGAGGGGCTAAACAGAAGAGTTTCGTAGACCCCAGTGAAATTTTACAAGAAATCCAAAAATGTGATTTAGATCAGAAAAATTCAGCCATTTACTAGGGGTTGTTACTTGTTGCACAAATGCTAATTCTCCTAGATAGATAAATTATCATCCCAAAGGACCAAAATAAAATTGCTACTCTCTGAATAGGTGCTCCTGAGATCAAAAAATAATTGTCAGACTCCTTCCTACATCCACCACTAGAAACATCCCTTTCATCAGAAACTTAGTTGGATTTTTTCACCTCTTCTAAATGTGACTACCCTACAAAATGCTAAAATATGACCAAACATGTAATGTCCCTTATTGGAACGCTACCTGTTTCCCAATAGTTACATACATCCTTTCACATCATTATGTTTTAACTTAGGATATTGAGATTAGAAGTATATATAATGCAATAAATAACTAATTAAATTTAGGGTCTGCCATCACTTCTTCCCTAACCCTATGGAAGATGGTGGAATTACTGTGTTAGGGTGCTTGGAAACAGTCTAAAAGCGGGCTCCCTCAAGGTTTCTTAGGAACATATGTTCATGGCAATCTCGCGACTCTCCCTTAAGGCTTCAGAAATATATGTCCTTACCCATCTAGTGACTGAATTACTCCGCCTTTCCCTACACAAACCCCCTATCCCTATGTAGGCATTAGTGGAAGACTAAGGACTAGAGCATTAATATATTAATATCTTTATGTATTATGAATATATATAAATTATTATGAATATATATAAAATTAAGTATGACTGTCATACATATTGCAGTCTATATTAATATTACTATTAATTCTGCAGAAGAACATTATCAGGCTTCATATATTAAGCATACATATTAACAACCTCCCCATGCATACCACCAAGAACAAAGGATGTTACTGCCTGTAACTTAATAACAGTTCTGATCTGATCTGATCGATGGTGATTCACTGGATGCTTTGATTCCTTTCCTTTATATCTGTCAATGTGAAGGAGAGGTCAAACCTCTTCATAATGTATGCCCTTTGGCAAGAGACACACCCTTTCACCATTAGTACCCTTTGAAAGAGTGCAACTCTTCATCATTTCTGCCATTTGAAAGCGACACAACCTTTCACAATCAGATCTGCACTTCTTATTTAAATCAGATCTGCACTTCTGATTCCCAAATTATCCCCCCTCAAATGAGGTTCTCTTCTCCCTTTTATATCTCATGTTTGAGGGAGTCACAACTTTTCATTTCGTGTCTTTTGACCATTAATTAACTTCATTAAATTTTAATTAAAGTTAATTATATTCTTTTATATTTTAATTTAATTTTTAATATTTTAATTTAATTTTTAATATTTTAATTTAATTATTATTATTTATTATTAAATTCTATTTCAAAGTGGGGACATTATAAAACACCTTCACATGATTTCACCATTTATGCACACCAGGTGATTTGTAAAGGATCAAAACCTAAGGGTCTTTAGACCCTAGGCTGTAGTTCAATGTGAGTATTAAGTGCAATAAAACATTACCAAGGTAATAGAAAACACATACATGGAAGAGATCACAAGAATACCAAGTTATTGGTGGATTCCCTAGAGGCATCCAAGTACACAACATACTCAATATAGAATCAGAACAGGATTAATGACAACATGGATATAGGTGGAGAAATACCTTCCATTTATTTTTATTTTTTTGGTGACCCAGTGGTATCCCAAACCCTGAGGAATGCCACATAGATTTGTGACTCAGTGCAGCGATCTCCACCACCCTTGCCCTGGTCTTACATTTTTGCCAGATTTTGGGGGAGGAGGAGGCGAGCTGAGGCAAGACCAGTCCACTAGAAGTGGCAGCCCGGCCTGAACGAACCACACACACCATTTAACCCTAAGCAGAGAGAATAGATCTCGGTACCTATATGGGATGAACCCAAAGCCTTAACCAACTACGCTGCCCCTTCAGGCTTACCTTTCATTTATACGCCTACTTTCATAGCATGTAAGGAGAATCAACATTCTATGCATACTATGGAAATATCAATCCGAAGGTCTCTATGGGTCCAATAAGATGAATTTAACAACTCTAAAAATTATATTGTACAACCCACTCAATTTCTTTTCTAGCAGCCACAACTTATGTGTGAACCTTCCCAAGATCCTCCAGTAGGAGTCTTATGGAATTTGCATCAGAAAAAGAAGCTTCATATCAAGAGTGTATCAGAAGTCACCGAAGCTCTATCAAGGAAGATGTCTTTAAGGTCCAACGACCTGTGCAAAAAGGAATTGTCAACTTGCAACATGCAACTTCTCCAGGAGAGGCCAACAATCTGCTAAAGATGACATGATGGCCAAAAACTGGTGGGCATGCAAAATAGGGAGAAGGGCATTATTTCTTCTTGAATTTTGGAACTATAGTAGCTGTTAAACCAAGGAATTAAAATTGGACAACTAAGGTATGTAACAAAGTTTCAGTGGATTGGATTTTAGAGACATCTAGACATTCTAAATGATGTCTAGGATAAAGTTTCCCAGAAGAATTAAAATAATTGTTTCGTTAATCATATTTGCTGCGTTACATGTCAAAGAAGTGGTACCATATGGTGGCAGAAGGAAAAGGCAAGTGATCAATTACTTAGACACTAGATAGTTGGCACAAAATTTTCTGATTGACAATGAAGCTCTTCCTCTTATGAAATAATATTTTTATGTTCATAACATTAGAAAAAGGAGAGAGGTAAGGAAGAAAGATGATGAATTTGAAGATGTCATGCTGCCTTCATTTTCTTAAATAGTGTCTGCTTATTACCCGGTCTTACATTTCCTGTGTTAAATCTTAGCATCATTGAGCCTAAGTATACATGGAAGAAATAGTGCATAAGATTATGATATATGGAATTCAAGATTTCTACTAAGATGATACATCATACATCATGATATGTCATCGAATACCCAGGACAACAAAGTCGTTAAATATTTTGTTTATACTTTAATGTAAAGTTCTGGAATATTGTTGTTGGTGATGATTTTAACAGGACATCAACTCTTACTGGCAATCAGACAAGCACTTGGACTTCCTGAAGTTTTTGCCCCCTGCATATGAGGGAAATAGCCTTAGGATGAACAAGGTTGGCTTTTGTTTATTTCCTAATGATAAGGGTATCATCTCTCACTCCCCACCTATTTCAACCGTGGACTTTTTTTCTCTGGTACATGTAGTTCCAATAAGAAACTGCAATAAGCAATAAGAATCAATAAGACAAATTTGAAGGGCATAGGTCAAATCTATATGGAAGAGACCATGCTACTCTGCAACTCATTGGGTAGTCGTGCAGCCTAAAAACGTCCTCATCTCTATATCAGTTTCTCCTGTAAAATATTGTGTGCCTTTCTTTAAAGCAGTACATCGACATCATATTTCCCATTCAAAAAATGCCCTGCATCTGGGTGGTTGAATGTTTCAGTTGTTTGGGTGAGGATTGAATTTTTATAATAAGAGTTGAATTTTTAGAGTTGTAATGAAATTCTGAAACTGGTGGACATTACTTGTTCTTTTTACAGATTATCTCTCAAAAAAATCATTTTGTGTATCTAATTTATTCCTGAAGACGGGTCTAGAAAATAGAGCCATCAGTAAATTTAAGTTAATTAAACACAGTTGTATCCAGATATATTTCAAAAAACAAATATTGGCCTGCTCATAAATAAGAAACATCAAACATCATGTTTGAGAAATTTAAGATAGGTATTCAACAACACTAAAGTAGGCATAACAAAAACATCATGAGAAAAAGCTTGTAGGTAAAGTGAAATATTAGTACAAAACAATATTTGAATTGTAGAAAAACTCATTTAGAATCCAGACAATACTATTTTAGTCAGAGAGACTATGGTGATATATGAAGTGTAAGTCATAAGAGGCAATATTTCAAGTATACAAATATTATAAAAACAAAATCAGAGTCACTTACCTTCAAAATGACATACCAATCAAGGGTCTTTGATTTCTGTGGCTTTGTGCAGGAACAAGATGTCTTAGTTGCAGCAAAGCAAATTTCAGCTACAGATACAAGCTCAGAAACATCTTTAATGCCAGGAAACTGCTGTTCAAGCTTCTCCAGAAGTACAAAAGCATCTTCATACTGACAATTGTCCACGTAAGCACTTGCTTGTCTTAGTGAATCTTTTAATTCTTCAGAAGGCCCCTCCCCCATGTTGCTAGATTCTTTTGATTTTATTTCTAATCCTCAAAATCAGCAATAAGATCCATCAGCATTCAGATATGAAACTCTTACAGCCATAAAACCGAAAAGTAGCATTCATTTACTTATTAAAGCTTGAGGGCTATTCAAAGACGAAAGATATTTCTCAATTTTCAATTGTATATGGGTACTATTAGAGCAATAAGAATATTACTGCGGTTAAAAGTGCATGAGTACTATGTGACAGAAGTCTGCTAATTAGAAGTGTAAGATATTAGTCACAATCAAAACTTATCTGCTAGAAACTCAATTGCAACTACAACAAATGTATAGTTATAATGCCAAGGATATCAAGTTAAAACAGGCAGACAGTGTTCTCTTCCAGAGTATTTGTATTGAGGAAATGCATTCACACAGATGGTACCCTGTTCTTCACAATATGCATGCAATTTGTCCAGTGTTTCATCTTAACAGTTTTTCTCTGAAAAAACATTTGATTGCAAGAAAATCAATTGTGATGAAAGCTTATTCTTATGTGTATATAATAATAAGGGTTCACATTCTATTTTTGCGGACACTTTAAACAGATTGCAACCTGGGTCTCATGACAGGAATAGGTATGCATCCATCCTTTTCACAAATCTATGAATAGATATGCTCGTACTCATTCTAAGATAAAAACTCATAAATCCCACTACAAGTTTCAAAGCAAACTTCACCTTTTACCCTTTTATCAGCTACTCAAACACATATGCAGAACTTTATCAAAGCACTCACTGGCAGCATACCTTGTAATCAAGATGTTCAAAATTACATTCCTTATCCCTATCATTTTCTTTTGTGAGTAGCTGTTCAATTTTCACACGGACTGTTCAGTTTGCTAACATTTGTGTCTCACCCAAAGTGAGTTTGCAAAGAATGTAGATCAATATACCTATAACAGAAATGACAATTTTTTGTTTCTTTCTAGACCACATTCTGTCAGGCTGTGATCTAGCAGTAATAGTTGCACATTTTGTGCATGTCCTCCATATCAAGTAGTCTTTGCTTTAATGCACTTTGGTGGATGCAGCAGATGAGTTGGCTTTCCATGAACCTTGATCCAAAGTGTACATGACGACACAGTTGGCTTCTCAGCTTAAGAGATATTCTTCACTATGATGAATATTTGAGAGTACAGGGTGAGGGTAGACAGCTGACCACTAATCATCCAAAATGTAATGGGCATTGAAAAACAATACATAGCGGCAGTTCATAGCACTACAGAGCAGATTTGGATAGTTAAACCTCCCTTTCCATGAACCTTGATCCAAAATGTACATGACGACACAGTTGGCTTCTCAGCTTAAGAGATATTCTTCACTATGATGAATATTTGAGAGTACAGGGTGAGGGTAGACAGCTGACCACTAATTATCCAAAATGTAATGGGCATTGAAAAACAATACATAGCGGCAGTTCATAGCACTATAGAGCAGATTTGGATAGTTAAACCTCCCATGCATGAGTAGAGTAAACCATTAATATATCTAGCACAAATTTGAGTCGCAGCCCTACTCGCCAATAGGCAGCAGTTCCTGAGTACCAAACTAAAAAGCCAGAAATATAGAATCTTGATCAAGATCTGCCTTTGATCAGTGCAATCAGATGGCCTTCGTGATTCACCTTATGCGAACTCGTAACTCGTATGAATTGATCCTAGGACCACAGAAAAGTAGATCATTGACTTTTTAAGCTACACACTAAAACCCAAAACAAAACAAAACAAAAAAAGGTATACAACATTCTTCTCTCGAATTAAGCTAAATTCCCACCATCCATTCTCGAAAGAAAAAATGAAAACATTATTTTGCATTATGTTCGAAATGCAGAGAAGACAATGTACCGATAGAAATGGTAGCCGAAACGCCAACTTTGCCAGTGGGTACTTACAACAACACTTGACGTGCACTAGATCAAACCCAAATTAATTTCAGATGGTTTTCTAGTATGATATGATACTGAACTTAGATTCAACAAGTACATTGCATGTTGTTTATAAGGAACATTGGACTCACGTAATATCATACTTGAAGCTCAATAGGAATTCCACTCATCGCCAGATCACAATGCAGTTTCATTAAAGATGTGCGAAAAATGCACCCAATCTAATGTGCATGGACACACATAAACATAATCACATGAAAACCTCAAAATCTCATCACCTTATATGCCTCAAAATCCACAGAAGGTGGAGAAAAAGGAAATGAAGAAACATAACTCAATTTGGAAGGAGTATGTGGCTGGCAAATCTCCATTTGCATCGACATCCAAAATTCTTGGTATCTGTATGGATAGGTATTCTGGTGGAGGGAATTAGGTATTCTAGTTTGGGTTATTTGTATTGGTTATAAGAGGAAAGAGTGGGGCCAGGATTGATACAGGTGGAATATTGAATAGAGTCCCTAACCAGTTGGAGAGAGTGTCCCCAGTTCGACATCATTCAATCACAAGTTTGCCATCACTTTTCCTTCATTGACTGGCCCAAACTATTATGATGGATCATGTGCAAGAAAAAGTGTATGACATACTGTCCCTATCAAGCACCCTAGATGTCCTATAGACTCCTCTTTTTGGCCTTTTTGAAAATGAAACTAGTGTCTTTTATATTCCATACAAGGCTAACTATGATTTTCAAACTAATTATTCTATGCACACAGGGATTATAGAAGCACGGGTTTTTGGAAAGAATTCCGATAAGTCAAGAAATTCAACGTATAAAAGGAATCTGCAATAAATCCTGAAGTTCCAAATGAAAAATGTGGAATTCACGTGTTGGCATCTATGGAATGGATTAGATGGGGTCTTCTTGGCTTTTGTCTCTTATGCTTTTGATCTTTTTGTAGCCATTCTTTTTTTCATGACCATGTATATCTGTGCCCAGTGATTAAAATTCATAAATTAATAGTAAATAATTTATTTAAATAAATGAGTAGGGATTTATAATTGAAATTAGAGCAGTTTAGATAGTTGCGATGTTCATGCATTCTTTCCGATATTAGAATAATTTCATGTGATATCTTTAAATACCAACCTTAGACATGTAGTTCAAAATCTTTGTTGCATCAACTAAAGGGTAATACTCTTATTTTGGAATACTGCGAATGGTTAAAATTGAATTTGAAGAAATATATTGAGGATACTCTAACGAAAGTAATGTGGCATAACATTATGGTGGATTTTAGTGTCATCAAGTGAGCAAAATAAGATTAGTTTAAGAGTGAGCAAAATAAGATTAGTTTAAGTGTGAGCACTATGCATTAAATTACATCCACACAAAGTGGGGTAAAACAAATAAGATATAAGTGTAAGGATGATTTTTTATCATTTATAGTTGGAATATTGAATGTGACAATTTAATAAATAATGATGTTTCAACAATAAACCATTTGTTGTGAAATAGACCAGTGACTAAACAATTAGACTACATACATGTTTGCATATTGTTATGTCTCACCCAAAACATATTGATTCATGTACCTCCTCCCTGACCTACTACATAATATATTTAGAGGCACTTCATTATGCTACATAAAATTAATTAGAAAGAATGAACATCTTTGTGTATATGCATACTTGCACTCTTCATCTATATTCTACATATCACGCATCCATAAGTGTCTTACTTCGCACCTAAGGTATATATAGGTGTCTATCTTCTAGTATCGCCTAAACGATGTATAGAATGTGTTGGTATACAATTTGACTATGCCTAATTGTGCTTGAATCTGAGCCCCTTTATATAATTTGGCCTTATTATGCCCATCATAAATAACCAATCTTAGATGTTTCCTAATAGATCTCCCCTAGTTTAAATTTGCATATATGTTGTTCTTCCTCACCCCCCACATGTCTATCATGTTTTGAAAGTTGTAAAAGTGTCCTAAAAATTCTATGTGGGGCATTTTAAGTTCAAATTTCTAAGGACTATGCATATGTCATAGTTTTGGAGTTTCTCCTCCTAGAATGCATTTCCACTCAATTCTACATTATGCCTTATTAGACTTTCCCATGTTAGCATACCTTTCACCCATTCCCCACTTTCATTCCCTTCCCTAATGAAAACTTTGGAGTTCTTCTTCTTGATATCCCTTTCATGCATTCCCCGGCTTTTTATTTTCTTTTGTTGGTGTTTCAAACTTTGCCTTACTAGCATTATTTTCCTTGGAACCCCAACTCCCAAATGTTGTATACTAATTTTCCTTTCAAAGCTAGAGTTTTATCCATCTCTTTAACTTAGTACATTTTCTTTGGTGTCCCCAATCCTCAACTTTTGAAATTTCCATCTATACATTTTTATCAAAGTCAAGAATGTAGAAATACTTGTAATGTGGTAATGTGGTATGAATTATCCTTGAACCCCAAACCTTAACACTTTTTAATATATTATCTCATCAAGCTCATGGGTTTATACATGTCCTTATTTGGGTTCCTCATAAGAGATACTCCCTATTTCCAATCCATGACACTTTTCACTATGTTATCTTATTGAGATCACTAGTTTAGAATTTAACCCAATTCACATACCCAATGGGATAAATTTCTTGGTATCTCGAGTCCCCAACTCTTGATAACTCCCTTTATATTTCCTTTCAAATTTGAAGATGTGAGGGTACTATTACTCTTTTACTTTAAGCATGAAGCAAGTTATATCTTGATCCTTGACTCCCTAACAATGGTATGGGTTATGAGGTATCCCTAATCCCCAATCCCTAAAACATTGAAAACTCATTATTTGCATTGTTCACTCTACCACTTGCATGACCCAATATCTCATGAATGACCATATTTAACACCATAAATACTCTAAAAGGTTTTTTCTCACCCAAAAATAGTTATCCATCTTAAGAGTGCAAATTCACATGTGCTTTTAGTGATGAAGGATGAGGAACAACATGCCACCCTTTATGCAATGGTTACACATTTGGCATGGATGGTGTTCATGTAAAATCTCAACCACTATTTTAATAGATTTCATGAGATCTAATCTCACCTTACATGTAGTGTCCATTGACCCAATTCCTCCTTAATTTCTTAAGTGACAAGGCAACCAATAATGTGCCACATATGACAATTCACTTTTCAATAAAAAGGTCAATCATTTTGCCCTTCCACATGACTACAAGCCAAATGAGTTTGTAAGGTTTCAACTTCTACAAATATAGTTACCACTAGAGTAGTTGATGTTTATATATCTCAAGGAGATTAATATCGTAAGTGGTTCTTATATGTTAATATGTCCATAATTCCATTTGTCAATTTTTTAAGAAGTTTAAGCTTAGGGTTTCTTCTTGCTTGTAAATTCTACTAAGAATTCAATGAATATTTGATGAATGGGATAGCATTCTAATGCATTACAATCTTTTGCAATAGTCATCTATCTAGGATGGATTACTAAGAATGCATTGTTTCTTGATATCATTATTTGTGATGTATGTGTATTCATATATCATATTCATGTAGCGTCATAAATTGTACTCCTTTAATTATGGAGTCCAATTTCAAACTATCCTAGTACTTATTTTAATTTCCTTGTTCCTCTATGCATTATAGGGCCTTTTCTTGATTAAAAATTTATATTTAAAATTTAATATTATGATTCCTATTTTACATTTCCTAAAAGCATTTCAATTCAGATTTATGCTTCTTATTAATCTCAACCCAGGGTTTGACTAAGGCAAACCTCTATATAGC
Source organism: Cryptomeria japonica (assembly GCF_030272615.1). NCBI lineage: Eukaryota > Viridiplantae > Streptophyta > Pinopsida > Cupressales > Cupressaceae > Cryptomeria > Cryptomeria japonica. Next base: position 87,924,175 of record NC_081406.1, read on the forward strand.
CCTAAATACCAATTTTCTCCTCTTGTGTGCAGATTTAGGCTTGGAAACAGGTTGCAGGCTTAGACAAAGTACATGGGAGAACAATACAAATAAAGACAGAGGGAAGGAAACTTAGTTCATTAGTAGATATAAGGACTAGGGCACCTAGCACTATAGTCTAGGTGATTTAACCAAAACATTTACAATGGGGGCTTCACTTAGTGAACCTGGGTTATATCACGTGCGTTCATGGCATACTAAAGAATCCCCCTATTTTCAAAGAGTATTGCCCTAAACTCCTTTTTTGTCACCCTCTCCCAATTCATAGCTTGAATTTTTTTTTAAAACCCTATTTTCACCAGATATTGTACTTTTTCATAGCCTAAATTAAAAACCTCCCTATTTTCATTAGATAAGCAATATATTGTCTTTGATTTTTGGGATATTAAACCCCCCCATATGAACCCACGTGATATAATATTCCCTAGCTAGTGAAGCCTCCGTGAATTTGACCAAGGTAGGGTGCCTATCAATGGTGTCCACCTAGTTTCAACTTAGATTTTAAATACAAGTCATCTCTTTATCTGCTTTCCAGTTATGTACCAGTTAATTCATTTCTAGATCTACATTTTCTAGTTTATGTTGTTTATTGTCAATTTTGCACCTTTTAGCCTAGTTCTTGCATTCAACTTATTTTATCAAATTCAAATCAATCAATAAGAGAACAATAAAAAACCATTTTGCCCAACTCACCCAATAGATCTAAAGTTGGGCCTATTGGTTGTTCTCCAATGAAATTGATGGGATTGGGTTTGACTCCTAGTTTGCATGATTAGACTAATGAATCCCATTTCCAATACATTACAATTCCTTTGCATTTTAAATTTTTTGTACATTATGGTGTACACAATATAACCCAATGAATATACACCAATACTAGAAGTAATTATATACCATGCACTTAAACTAAAAACATCTTATAATAATAAAGTAGGAGTAGGAAGTAAATGTGTATGCACTTCATGACTCAATGTTATAACCAAGGGAAATATCTTCAACAATCTATAGTAGTTATCATCCTATAGAGTTATTTCATTCATACCCGCATCCTATTGTCATACAATGATGTGCTTATTATATTAATAGAGGTTATAACAATAGGTTGGTCCTTGACCTATTGACAACTTTTGGAGCTAGACATGCACTAGCTACTACTACATAGTTTATCTATGTGTATATCTTTAGTTGTGTTTGATCCTATTTAGGATACCTCTAGGAAAGTCCCCATAGGTCTAGCTTAGCCCAAAGTTGAAATTATTACTCACTTTAGTATATTATTAGTGCTAGTTAATATATTTGTCCTTTGATAAAAAATAAAATAATCACAACTCTATTGCCCCTTTAAAGAACAAAATAGTAACCAAACAGTTGGGTAAACTTATGAAAGTTTCCCTTTGAATTTTCTGAGGTACAGCTCCCTCTTATATTTTCAATGAATGAAAACAAGAAAATAAACTATACATATACTTTTAACCAAAAAGTACAAAAGGCATTTTCACATCTACATATCACTATCTTGTAAATGCAATTTTTTTTTTTTTAAATATAGTTCTTAAATGACAAAGCTCACAAACTTTGTTATGTTTCACACTTCTCATTCAAAAGAAACTTTCAGACTAAAGTCCTTCTCAAATGCATAACATCCTTAAAGAATCAGAAGACTATTTTTGACAGAAAAGAACTCAAACAAAAATTTGATTTCATTCATCAAACACATAGATTTGAAACTCCAAAATATTCACTTGAATTCATTCACAGATAAATGAGTGTTTCTTTTAAAAACATTATGCAACTACAAAATAAAGTATATCAAGTCTGAAAGCCAAAAAATTTCGGACCTTCACATAGTCTTTTTAAAACATATAAATAGCCACAAATCGACTAACTACAGTTTAGAGAAACACAGAATTACATAAATTTGCCCCTGAGTCAAGATTCAATTTTAAAACATAACCAAAAAACTAATTTCTAAAATTGTCATAAAATTCATCATCAAACAACTTCAAAGGGCCTGCACGACCGAGATTGCAGCTATGGAATGGGATCCTCAGGCTGGTTTTGCATTGCGTTGATGACACGTTTCCAATCCAAATGAGAGGCTGAAAAGCTTTGTATAATGATATAGTTTGGAAATCCAATGTGAGAAATCCTCTGACGCCACACTTCCTTATCTCTTCAGACTTGGGCCATAATATCTGCATGACTTCCCAAGTGTTCTATGCACAAAAAAAGGAGGCACTCGATTTTTGCCACCATTGAGAAATCGTCTGTTGTTAGAGTTTTTTCTTCTCTAACATAATTAATTTTTCCTCCAAAGTACTGAGTAATAACTTCCAGACTTTCTATCATTTTCCCATCCTCTTTCAGACACTTGATTCCTATGCATTTCAAATCATTTTGCATGGATAAAACAAGTTGAGCCAACTCGTTTCGCAGTTTAGAATAATCTTCACATCCTTATTCTACTACAGAGCTATGCCACTCAATTCTTTTCTTGCATACGTAAAGAATATTATCATCCAAGAACTGCACTAGTTTTTCTAACAGAAACTTCATAATGTCATACTTTTGTACATCAATCATTTGAGCTACTATAGCTCTCCACTTGGTTTCCTCCTTTTTCCAGTTAGCGATTTTTGTCTCTAACTCTTTCATTATGGTTATGGCATTTTCATACACCTTGCTCAGATTCTTGAAGTATTTTGTGCCAGATTTAGTGATCCCGTCCAACCACTCCAGGAAGGTCTCTGTCACCATCTTTCTCTTTTGAATTTGACCCAAGAGCTTTTGATTAGCATGTTACTTAGGATCAAATGATGTGGGAAGCTATGAAATCAAATGGGCATTGAGATTATGAATAGAATCTATATACTTAGCCATTTGCCTCAGTGTTTCCTTGAGATCCCGTTTATCCCTTTCATTCTTCCATTTCCTGATTATTATTCTCTTTGTGGAAGCTTCCAAATGGTGAACATCCACTACCTGTGATCCAACACCTAAATTAATATTTTCAATGATGAATCCTTTGCTGAAGGATTTTCCACCTCTTTATCTGAAATAGGATGAGGTATTTCAGCAGTCCAATTGCCAATATCTTGATCATAATCCATTTTTTAAACTATTTTTCAACCTTTTGGACTTTGGAGTTCCGCCCAAACATTTACTGACCATATCTTCATTAGGAATTGAAACAGGAACCAAATTTCTCTTTTTGCTACTAAGAGCAGTGTCTAACCAATGAGGAGCACTGGAATCGGCATCCTTCTTTGTTTGGGATTGCTCAACACCAACATTCGCTAAGACTATTGAACCTCCAATGCTTGCTTCTTCTTCTTCAGGCTTCTAATGTCACCAACTTCCATAGAGGACATCTCAATAATTTGTTCTGCCATTATATTCTCAGCCTCTAGAGATCCTTCTAAATCAACCACTACTGTGCTTTCTGGTAGCTTTTTGCCCTTGTTCTTGGTTCTTGATCTAGTGACACGGGTTGGAAGCTGGCTAACAAGCGATTTCTTCGAACCTTTGGTAGTATCTACCTCAATTTTAACTTTGGTGTTTCCTTTCATGCAACTAAGTGTCTGCTAATCCTAAGAAAATTACCTCTAGTGTCGAACCTCGACCTTTCCTAATTTAGTGTCTTCATGAAAATACAAATCTTTTAAAAAATTGATATAAATGGCTTAAAACTCAGTTTGATGATTACCACAACTCATTCACTTGTGTTGAGTTATGACGGAGATGACACTTCTGACACCAGCTTTTATTACAAAAAACTTCACACAAACTCTTATCAAGAAAATGATTACCTCCTTAAGTGAGAATTCTTTCAAATAAATCATCGAGATTCATAGAATATTCCCCTCCATGTCGATCATTTCCCTCCTTCGCCCTTTTCTTTTAAAAAGATTCCAATTTGAATGTGGGACCACTTAACCATTGAACCATTGAACTCTTGAACCAACAAAGGTTCAAGTTCATTCTTCACATGAGCTTTCTGCACAGGTTAGACTTATCGCAACTAAGACATAATACACACAAAGACTCAATGAACCGATGAACTATTGAACTAAACTTTAGGTTCAAACAAAAGGTTCAAAGACACTAACATTTTAGACATAAAGACACATCGACCGAGACAAACTTAAATAAAAAAGAAAACGATTTAAGAGAATTGACTATGCTAAAATAAACACACATTATCTTGACACGAATATTCCAATGCAAGGAAAATCAATGAATGTAAAAATAGGAGGTAACAATTGGCTATGACTGGGGACCAAGACTATAAAGGACTAGGAAATGAACCTAGAATCTATGGTTATGCATTAGCTTACAAACATGAAAATAAAGACCGAGACAAACCACAACTCACACTACCAAAACACCAGAACAAAGCAACTAATCTAAGACTATACAGATACAAGGGACTCTTGTTTTACATTTGATAGAGTTTTAGACCCTACCCATTATAGGATAGAGACAAGATTGTTCCCTTTGGATATTCTAACTTGAAATCGTTAGGCCCCAATACCTAATGGATTCAGAATAGTCCTTTCCAAAGAGAGTCAAATTTTCCATGAGCTCCTTTAGGTTCTCTCCTTTTATCCCATAGTAGAACTTGGTCTCCCTGCATGAATTTCCTGGATTTGGCCTTTTGATCAAATATCTTCTTAACTCAAGCTTGATGATTTTATAATATGATGAGTCAGATCATTCCTCTCCTTCTCTATTTTGGTCAAGTACATTACTATTTTCGCTAAGGAACTTTGAAAATATTGATGATCAATCATTGTTTGCAATTTGGCTAATGCTAAGCTCTAATGGAAGTGATAACTGAGCTCCCACTCCATATACTAGCTCAAAAGGCACCATCCCTATTGCCCTCTTGGGTGATGTTCGGTCAACCCACAGTGCTTCATACAACTTTTTATGCCAATCTCTCGGGTTATCACTTACCAACTTCCTCATAATAGCTATCAGTTTTTTATTACTAGACTCTACCTATCCATTCCCTTATGGGTAGTAGTCTGATGAATGAGAAAGTAAAATACTGTGATCATAATAGAATATAGCCAATTTTGTTGAGGAAAAAATTGTAGCATTATCTGTTACAATCTTCTGAGGAACACCAAAGCGTACTAATATATTTTCCTTCAGAAAATTACACACAATCTCAAAAGTAATTTTCTTAACCAGGATGGCCTCTACCCACTTGGTAAAATAGTCAGTAGCAATCAGGATATGGGTGTTCCCTACACTTGAAGGAGGTGAAAGGATCCCAATAAATTCTAAACCCCATTGCTTAAAGGGCTCCTCTATAACAACGAGTCTCAGTGGGAGTGCTGCTAATTGTGGCCTTCCAGAAAACAATTTACACTTCTCACAATTGGCTACCCATTTATATACATCTTTGAACATCTCAGGCCAGTAATAAAAGGTTTTGAGAATTTTGAAAGTTGTAACAGTGGATGAGAAGTGACCCTCACATGCCTCATCATGAAATGCCTTTAAAATCTTTTCTTGCTGGTCCTTATCCACACACCTCAAAAAGGTTCCATCTAAGCCTATTTTGTACAAAACATCACCAAAGATCACATACTTTGTCGCTTTCAACCTTAGATTTACTCTCTCCCTAGGAGACAGGTGCTTTGGACATTCTCCATATGTCAAATAATTTACCACATCAACAAACCACAGGTCTCGAAGACTGACAAATAAGACTGTCGGTAACTCTTCATCTTTGTTCTCCTTGTTCTCGGCAATCAATTGACACAAACCTTGTCCTCATACAAGATTTGTTGGCTTAATATCTAAATCAAACTCATGTATCTTTGAGGCCCAAGTAGCACGATTATTCATTCCAACCTCTTGTTGGGTTAGGTTACTTTTCATAGCAGAATGAGGTACAAACACAGTCAAATGAGAATGCAGGATATAATACCTGAAATGCTTAACAACTTTGACCACCACAAATGCCTGCTTCTTGGTCAAAGAATATTTGAGTTCATGTTTCTTAAGCGGTATGCCCATAAAGGCTATAGGGACTTCATCATTCTGATCATTCTTTTATAGAAGAATATCAGACATGGTATGTTCGGAAGCATAAGAGTAAATGATGAACTCTTTTTGAAAATATGGGTTGACTAAGGTAGGTTCTTGAGCAATAGCCTCCTTCACCTTTTCAAAGGCCTTCTTTGCTTCTTCATTCCATTTAAACACTTGTTTCTCACTCATCATTCTCACAATGTGTTTAGTGATTTCTGCAAAATCTGGTACAAATCTTCTGAGAAAGTTAACTTGCCCAAAAAAGGACTTAACGCCACTTTTTTTGGATGGAAGAGTCAACTATTGGATGGCTCTTACTCTATTTGGATCAATTTTGATACCATCCTTTGAGACAAGATGTCCTAATATCTTCCCTTTTGTAACACAAAAGACAAATTTCTTTGGGTTCAAAGAGATGTCATGATCCCTAAACCTCTGCAAAACAGTCTGCAAATCTCTCAAGTGGTTCTTTCTTCTTCTAGAAAAGACAGTTAAATCATCCAAATAAATAACAATTATTCTATCAATCAAATGACCAAAAGAGAGGTTCATTACCCTCTGGAAGGTTGCACCAACATTTATCAAGTCGAAGGGTATGCAGTTGTATGTAAAGGTTCCCCATGAAGTGGTAAAGGTGGTTTTATGTTGGTCTACCTCAACAACACTTATCTGGTTATAACTAGAGAACCCATCTAACATTGACATCATTTCTGATCCAGCAACGGTTTGAAGGATATGATCCATGACTAGTAGGGGATAACTGTCTTTGACACTAGCCTTGTTTAAATTCCTAAAATCCACACAACTTCTGATCTCCCCATTTTTCTTGTGCACTAGGACGATATTCACCACCCAAGTTGAATGATGAATTAGATATATGATTCTGGCTTTCAGCATCTTATCCACTTTTTTAAAAATAGCATCTGCAACTTTGGGATTATAGTTTCTCAGCTTCTGTCTAAAAGGTGTTGCTCCTGGTTTCAAAGGAATATGATGTTGAAACTGACCTTCCCTGAAATTCTTCAAATCATCATATGACCAAGCAAAAACATCCTTATAGCTTAGGAAAAGGTTAATAAACCTATGTTTTTCCTCAGGTGTGCAACACTTTCCCAGATTAACAAACTTTGGGTTAGCCTCATCTCCTATATTCACCTTTTCATAATCTCTTGATTCACTAGAATTGGATACATTTTTGTTTCCAATATACCTATCATGTCGATCAAACAATTTTTCAAGAGGCACTAACCCCTTGGGAATTTTATTTCCCTTCAATTGAATGATATTTTCATCTAAATTATCTCTTGGATTGGGACAAAATTCCTTACATTCAGAGCTAGAACCTTCAAAGAAAGCTGTCATGAACATACCTGCACTTTGCAAAAAAATATCAATTTATTTATCACTTTCAAACACCTACCAAGACTCAAAATTATCAAGCACATTAGGATGGTAAACTATCTCAATCCTATATGTTTCCTCCTTAAAATTAGGATGAGGAAGTAGAAGAGAAACTAATACAACAAGTGAATCTGCTCGAGTATTTTGATCTCTAGGAATCGCCTCAATTGAAAATGCATCAAAACTTTCAATCTAATCCTAGACCCTATTTTTGTAATGCTTGAGCCTTTCATTCTTTTCAGTAAAGATACCTCTCACTTGTTTAACATTCAACTCAGCATCCCCTTTAGCTTGAAGCATTTTTATCCCTTTCTTTTTAGCTTCCTCTAATCCCAATAACAAAGCTTCATATTATGTTGTATTATTAGTGTTCTTGAACTCCAATTTAAAAGAAAAAGGAAATTTCTCATTGTTAGGAGAAATCAAAACAACTCCTGCACCTGAACCAAATGATGAACAACTACCATCAAATTCCATGACCCAAAGATTATCAAAGCACTTAGGTTCAAGTATTGAGCTTTCATTTTGATCTTTAGAGGAAATCGTGTAGTTACCAAAATCACACTCCTGATACAATATTTGGGACTTAGGATTATCAGAAAGAAACACAGTAAATTTCACCTTAGTTTCAAGTTGCAACACCACTTTCTATTTTCCTGTTGGAATGGTTGCCTATGACCAATCCATTTTAATCTCTCCACCCAGATCTTTACAAAAAGTTTTGCTTAGCAACATGTCATAGCTAGAAGGTATATCAACCACAAGGATAGTTAATTTCACCCTTTTACTAGGATGAGTTGCTAGAGCTACTTGTGCATCCTTAATTTGACCAAGCAAAGGGATTTGTTTGAATCCATGGAATAGCATCTACCAAATGTCTTTGTGAGGGATAGGCCTAAAAATTTAGCTACTACAAAAGGCATGATATTATTTGACGCATCAGAGTCTATAATACAATTACTAAGCTTGTGCCATTGATAAACAAAGATACATAGAAAGGATTAGGCTTTGGGTCAAATGAAGGAGGAGAATCATTGGGCTCATTTACAATCAAATCAGGGGAAGGTTCAGTCGACTCAAACAACGAAATAGGAACTTCAACATCAGAAGAGTCGGCATTAATGGAATATCGACTACCAAATTCAATTTGAGGATCTTCACCTTTAATGTATTTTATCAATTTATCTAGATCCTTAGGGTTCAATTTAAGATATTCAGCAGGGGAGATTTGAATTTTTGAAGACTTACAAAATTCCACAATATCAAATGAAACCTCAAGGTTAGGTCTCTTTAACAATTGAACCTCTTAAACCTTTGAACTACTAGTAGGGGTATGAGTTTGAAGTTCCTTACCTTTGATTGATATTTTTGGAGAAGCTGCACCATTTGTGGATCTGAAATTGCATTGATTCCTAGTCAATACAACACATGAAGGATCTTCTAAAGTAACCAATATATCACCTCCTCTTTCTGAATCTGATTCATACTCCGAGAAGTGAATTCCAAAGTCGTCAGGCTGCTCAAAATCTCTCCCATTAGCTACAATCTCTTCCATAGTTTCTCTTGTATTGGTCATTTGTGCATAATGCACCATTTTTGGACAAGAACTTCCATCATGGTCATTCATCAAATGAAAGATACACATATTGCCTTTGCCAGGAGGAGCCTCAATAGCAAGCCTTTGTTGCACGGGTGAGAGTTGTTGGCATTATAATAGACAATGGGAGATTGTTGGCATTTCAATAAGGATATTGAGAAGGTTGTTGATGATTATGGATATAAATGATTAAGGATGATTTACTATCTTGATATTATTATTTTGTCATTGATGTCAAGAAATTGATTTTCTAATTCAGTATGATGTTGCCATATCTTGAGAAGTATGATTTGATGAGTATAAAGATGTCGGTAAAATACACAGAAAGAATATAATGAATAAGGGGATGAATAAGGTATTCAATGGGCAACTATTACCAAGTTAGACAATGATGAGATCATGATGTTTAGATTGTTTTAACATCATACATATGTTGTAAATTGTAAGGTTAATACTATACTATGTTACCGAGCAAGGAACCTAGTCAGTAAACCCTAAGGTTATCGCTATCGGTTAATGAAGGCAGAATGTCTACCGAGTGAAGTTTAGTATTTACCAAGTTGTTACTGAGTTGTAACCGAGTTATAACTGAGCTATAACAGAATGCATTAAATGGTTACATGCATTATTTAATGAAGGAAGTTGATGAGTTGGAACTGATTAAATGATTGGTATGTCATGCATGAAGTTTGTTAATGAATCTATGTCAAAGGAAAATCGGCATGAAAATCTACAACGTAGATTGAATTGCATTACCCTAGCACAAGTTCCAAGAAATGTATGCAAGTTCCTAGGTGGGGTAAAACATTTTTCAGATCGAAGGATACATTGAACCTGGACAAGTTTGAAGATCTGATGGCTATGATTGATCATGGGAAATGTGATCAAGGAGATTAAGCGGTTAGCTAATTGTTTATAAATAAGGAATTGTTGATAAACAATGTATGCGGGCAAATGTATGCACAAGGATGCTACATAGTGATTACCGAGCACAAAAGCTTGAAGACCTATTTGAATAACAGAGTATAGAAGCCCAACAGATGGACAAGATTAGTTCTATGTCTAGATTGTATTGAGCAAATAAGAATCTGCTTTAGCATTTTAGATGTGAAGTTGCAGATAGATTTTATTACTGTTATTTTGTGAAAGTGACAGAAAGTCTCTTAACCGAGTGGACTTAACAGTCTTATTTGTAAAACCCTCTAGCAAGGTGACATTTTGATTGAGTGTTTGAAATCCTTTAACAAGGTCACCTCTAACAAGGTGAAGATCCTAACAGATCTGAGGGAAATCCCTTTACCGAGTCACATCTAGCAATGTGTTTGTAATCTTTAATAGGATTTGCTTTTAACCGAGCATACTCTAGAAGAGTATATTTCTTAGTGGGTCCGAAATCCCATAGTGGTTTTTCCCTATTTGGGTTTCCACGTTAAATCTGGTGTTATGAGGTTTATGATGTTTATATGCTTTTGAATTTGCATGTTTAGCAGTTTTAGTTATATTATTGAAGTATATGTTACTGAGGTTGAATCTGATGTTTTTATGGAAGATTAAGTTTGTATGATTCACCCCCCCCCCCCTCTCATCTTGTTGGCTATTGGATCTGTACTTACATTAAGTATCAGAACTATCAATTTGGACTCCGGAAGAAAAGTTTAAAGGTACTTGAGGCAAAGATCCAAAGATGTATAAGAGGGATGCACCGAAGTTGAACAAGTCAAGTTTCTCTACATGGCAGAAAAGGATGAAGCTACACCTATCAGGAATTGGAGAATATGATGTATATTATCTGGAGAATGATTTCATCACACCGAGCACCTATCCATTAACTATGGAAGAAATAAAGGCAAAGCAAGAACATATCCAAACAATGATTGAAATAACATCTGCATTGACCTACTCAGAGTTTAATGCTTTAGAAGGCTGCAATGATGCAAAGGCAATGTGGGACAAGCTCATATCTGTATATGGTGGTGATGAACATGTTCAAAGAGAAAAAGTAGACAGTCTAAGAGGACAAATTGAATCTATGAGGATGAATGAAGGTGAGAACATAACCTAGTACAGTACAAGACTAAAGGAGATTGTCAATCAAATCAAAGGAGCAGGTGGAACTATTGAAGAAAAGGATATAACATGTAAGTTGTTAAGAACCCTTCTACCGGCTTATGCAATCCGAGTCTCTGCAATCAATGAATTGAGGTCTGTACCTAATATGCCAGTTTCTTTAGATGCTACTATTGGTAAGCTACATGCATTTGAGTTAAGTAACTTTGATAACAGTGGATCTTCGGTAAATAAAGTTGAATCTGCATTTAGTTCTTTTCATCTTGATGAATCTAATGATTACAATGAAAGAAAGTATAAGTACTCTGAAAGAGATCACAGTGGAGCAAGTGAAAGATTTCATAAGAACATGGAAGAAGTACACAAACTGTAATAGGAAATCAGAAAGCAGGAAGAGTTTGAAACACTATTAGCCAGAAGGTTACCAAGAGGCAAAGGTAAGTACAAAGGAAAACTACCTTTGAAATGTTTCAATTATGATAAAATAGGACATATGGCTTCTAACTGTCCTACAAAGAATCTACTGAAAAGAGAGATTACTGAGATGACAGACAGAAAGATAATCATTACAGAGGACACTGAGACTTCAGAAGAAGAGATAGAAAGACATGCTTAATAGCTTATGAGGAATCCAATGATGATAAATCAGATGAAACTAATACAGAGGAAGTAGTTTATGTGGCTATCAAAGATGGATCAGATGAAGAAAGGTATGAAGAAAAAGCCCTAATATCTCACATAAATACTAATGATTCTTGGATCATAGATAGTGGATGCTCACATCATATGACAAGTGATAAACACAAGTTTGTTATGTTAGAAGATTATGATGGAGGCTATGTAAGATTTGGTAATGATGCACCATGTCCAGTAAGAGGTAAAGGATCTATAACACTTCTTGACAATGCAAGATGCAATGATGTTTATTGGGTTGAAGGTTTGAAATACAATTTGTTGAGTGTAGCACAGCTAAACAATACAGGTTACCAAATAGAATTTCAGAAAGGAATTGTCAAAGTTCATGACAAGCATGGAAAGTTAGCTACTACTAGGACACAAACAAAAGGTAATACATTTCACCTTGACTCAACTCTGAACAAGTGTCTGTATGCAAAGTCAGATGATACTTGGTTATGGCATAAAAGGTTTTGTCATGTAAATTTTGATAATCTGACCAAAATAAGTAAGAAGCACCGAATAAGAGGTCTACCGAGTCATGAAAAGCCTAAGAATGCTATGTGTCGAGGATGCTAGATGGGTAAAATGACAAGATCAATCTTTAAGTAAGTCTTACACTTCTAAGGGAATTTTAGATCTTGTGCACACTGATCTTTGTGGTCCTATGAAAGTTCAAAGTTATTATGGCGACAAATATTTCATATTATTTGTGGATGACTATTCAAGGATGATGTCAGTAATGTTTTTAAAAGAAAAATCAAAATCTTTTCAAATGTTTAAATGGTACAAGGCAAGAGTTGAAAATGAAATAGGAAGACAACTGAAATGTCTTAGATCAGATAGAGGAGGAGAGTTCACATCTGATGAGTTCAACTTATTCTGCAATGATCATGGTATTAAAAGACAAGTCTCTGCATCGAGAACTCCACAACAAAATGGAATAGCTGAGAGAAGAAATAGATCTATTGTGGATTGTGCTAGAACACTGTTGATTGAAAAGAAAGTGCTACAAACATTTTGGAGAGAAGCAATAAGCACAACAGTTTACACCCTGAACTGAGTTCAACTGAAGAAAGTTACTTTGAAGACACCATATGAAATCTGGTATGACAAGAAACCTAATGTAAGTTATTTTAAAATCTTTGGAAGTAGATGCTATGTACACAAAGGTGATATAAATGGCAAGTTTGATCAGAAAAGTGAAGAAGGAACATTTCTAGGTTATTCTTCTAGAAGCAAAGCATTTAAATGTTTGATCAAATCATCTAACAAAATAGTAGAAAGTGTAAATGTGAAAATTGATGAATTTGCAGAAAGAAATGATGAAGGAAATTCCAAAGAACTAGAAGACTATGATGAATTTGTCTATGTTCAACCGACAAGTCTTACCGAGAAAACTATTGAAGAAAATGAAGAGAATATCTAGTTACCAAGTGATGAAGAAGATCATACAGAGCCTACTGAGCCTGTATTAGCCAAGTATGTCAGAAGACATCATGCACCAAGTTAGATTATAGGAGATAAGGATGATCTAGTGATGACAAGGAACAAACCTGAGATAGAACACATGTCTGATATCTGAATTTGAACCGAGAATAGTGAAAGAGGCATTTAATAGTGAAGATTGGATAAATGCTATGAAAGAAGAGATTGATCAAATCAAGAAGAATGACACATGGATACTAATCTCAAGACCAAAAGACAAAAATGTAATCGGTACAAAGTGGATTTTCAGAAACAAGTTAAATGAAAAAGGTGAGGTCATTCAAAATAAAGCAAGACTAGTTTGCAAAGGTTATGCTCAAGAATAAGGAATTGATTATGGTGAAACTTTTGCACCTTTGGCTAGACTAGAAGGAGTAAGAACATTGTTGGCATATGCTGCTTTCGAAAAATTCAAGGTATATCAAATGGATGTCAAATCTGCATTTCTGAATGGAATATTAGAAGAAGAAGTTTTTATTGAACAACCTGAAGGATTGTTGAAGACAAGAGTAAAGATCAGGTATGTAAATTGAACAAAGCATTATATGGTCTGAAACAAGCACCTAGAGCATGGTATGAAAGATTGCACTCTTATTTGATTAAGATTGGTTTTATAAGGACAAGTGAGAACAACAATATGTACATGAAGAATGATGAAAATGGAATACTGATCTCAACCATATTTGTTGATGATATTATATTTTGTGGAAATGACTCTTTATGCAAGAACTTTGGAAATGAAATGAGCAAAGAATTTGAGATGTCATTAATCGGTGAGATAAAGTATTTTATAGGTTTACAGATATTGAAAATGAAAAATGAGATTTTCATTACTCAATCCAAGTACATAAAGGAAATCTTGAAGAAATTTGGAATGGAGGATTCAAAACCAGTAAGTACTCCTATGACTACCAACTGTAATTATCAAAGAATGATGAATCTGCATCTGTTGATGAGACACTTTACCAATCCATGATTGGAAAGCTACAATATGTTGTTCACAAAAGACCAGACATAGCACATGTAGTAGGTATAGTTGCAAGATTCTCTGCAGATCTTAAGGAAACACATATGACAGCAATCAAAAGAATTTTTAGATACTTGAAAGGCACTGAGGATTATGGCTTAGTATATCAGAAAGGAAATGATTTTGATTTAAAAGTTTATACTGATGTTGATTGGGTAGACAACATTGATGAGACGAAAAGCACAAGTGGAGGAGCCTTCTTTTTGTGCTAGAATTTGGTCCCTAGAATTGTCTTTGTGTGCTCTATCGGTCCTGAAATTTGTAATGACACTCAAATCCCAAATCTGCACCTATAGATGAAAATAGGGTTTTGGGTGGCTATATAGGGTTTTCCCTTAGTCAAACTCCTATTTCAATGATTTCCACCTCAACAAATAGTAAATTTTTATAGTAAAATAGTGTGTGCAAGAATCTTGTGTGTGTGCAAGATCCTAGGATGAATGCAAACAATCTAGAGCAACTTTAAAGAGTAAACCCTAAATGCTTGTAATTGACAAAGTAAATTATCTAAATCAATGATGAAAAGTGATCTAAATATAAATGTAAATCAAATTGATGTAATGAAGCTCATACAAAGACATGGAAACAACATGAAACCATACCCAACCCCAAGGGAGAGGTACAAGCCAATCTTCAGTCGGTGATCTCCTATTGCTTCCTACATCTTCAAAATCCCCCAATTGATGAAAGAATACTTGATGAATGCTTGATAGGTTTTATTGAATGTTGTTTAAGACTTCAAAAGATCTGCATCTTTTGATACATAGAAGGATCCTTGTAATCACTCCAAAAGTTTTTTCCTAGGTTCTATCCCTTAGGCCTTCAAATGAAGAAAGAGAGTTCTTATGTATGAAACCCTAGATCTTAATTTCATCTTTAGGCCAACCTAGGATTTGAATTTCCTACCAGTATTTTGGGGTTAAGCATTATAATATCATAGAATTATACTCCCCAAATTTTGAGAAAAATGTCGGGCACCAAGTGCAAAGTGCACCTGGTCCGACCAACTTTTCACCAAATTTTCAGGGCCATTATATATGATGATATTAGAGTGAATCCCAATGTTATAGCTAATTTCGAGATGTTTTGATATGCTAAATTGGGCCTTAAAGGTCAAAATAAGACATAATTAGGGTTTATGATTTAATAATTTATTGAAGGAATAGAATTAAAAAGGGGAACACTTAGGGTAAAGGGCCCAACTTTATGATGTGTGAAGTGATGAAATATGAATTTAGATTTAATTAAATTAATTAATTAAATGCTTAAAGGAGATTAGAAATGCAAGATGCAAAACACACTAAGGTGAGTGCTAAACCAAACATGGAATTGTACCACCCTAGCAAGGGTGTACAATTTATGACGCTACATTTAGCCCCCACTTTAGCGGTCATCTGAAACTACATGCATATGAAAGCTAAAGCACAAAAAAGTAAACATTATTTGAAAAAGGTTATATCCATAAGTTGTCAGAGGAAGCCCCCAGCGGTATCTATAGTACACAGTCAGGAACCACACCCTACAAAACCACTTGTTAGATCAAAAAATCACCTAATGCTTACTAAGGAAGGTGATGAAATTTGCGGGTAGCTATATGCCCCCTTGTTTTGGCTTGCTTATTAGTGAGGTGAAATAGGGTATCATGTTTACCACAACAAATTGTGATGAAGACCTTGATAAACATGTTCACAACAAGACTCGGTTATACATCCAAGCGCTTTATGGAATAAATGTGGAGCAAGAGAACAAATTCATGATCCCAACACCATCGACGACGTGAAAATCAAAGTTCCCTAGCTCAAGTTATGATAGATTAAGTGAAAAGGGCAAAATTAGGGTTTTTAACTTAAAATCATAAGAATGAAAAAGTGCATACCTCATAAATATGAAAGTGACACTTTCATTTGTCACTTTTTGAATTTTGGCACTATCCACTGAAGAGGAGCCCACGTTCAGCCATCATGCCTCAATGTCAACCCGAGCAACCCACGCGGATGGAGATCCTACGCCGAGCCATGTTGACTGGGAGACCACTCGATGAGGTGAGTTGACCTTCCATTGAATCGCTATTAACTTTTTTGTTTGCATTGGTTTGCATGTTTATGATGTCAGCATTGAGATCATGTACATGGCCCCTGTCTGGGCACCATGGTCTCCTAGGGTGCCTTGATCCCATAGGGGCACCTTGGTCCTCCCAGGGCGCTTTGGTCCCACTTGGGCACCCTAGTCCACCCAGGGTGCTCTAGTCCTAGAGGGGCACCCTGGTCCCTGCTCATAGCGATCGAGGGTTACACGGAATCAGGTGTCTGATGTGTAGAATAGATGAAATTATGTCTTCAATTAGATGATGATGATCAATGAGTGATTGGTGATGATTTGATTATTTCATTTTGAAAATTCTTCCCTACATACGTGAGCACACATTCGGCCCTACCTTTTGGGACCCTCCAAAGTCAGATTTTGAGGCTTTCACCAGAGGACAGGGAGTTGCTACACTCAGTAGGTTTATGGTATGTGATGACCATCCCACCATCAAGTTCCACCCTGTGATGCTGATGACCTTGATGGAGAGATGGTACGTAGATACTTCTACCTTTCTTCTACCTGTGGGGGAGATGACGATCACTCTCAAGGATGTGTACCGCATACTTCATCTGCCCATCAGAGGAGAGATAGTGAGATACCAAGCAGATCACACTGCTACCGATTACAAGAGGGAACATATTACTGCATTGGGAGAGAGATGCCCAGTGAGATGAAATGTTGCATTATGATTAGCTGGCTTTTGCATCCCACCAGTGAGATTCCTCTAGTGAGACAGTTGATGATCACTACAATTGCATTAGTCATGTGTCCTAATGGGCGCAACACACACATGGATGGAGGTCTCATTTATGCAGTTAGAGCCATGAAGAGACATCAGAGGGTATTCTCCTGGGGGCAGAGCATGCTAGCCCACCTCTATCACAACCTAGGAGAGCACGTTTTTGGACATGGATACAGCCTGATGACCTGCACACTTCTACAGATCTGAATACTTGAGCACATCACACGCACTAGATCTGTCGGGGTTCCCATTGACTTGGTTCTAGAGTAGCCTAGGGTGTTCACATATCCTCTTTCCCGTGAGTGGCGGTTCAGAGATTTGCTACATTGGAGAGTGACCTTTGACAGATTGACAGTGGAGGTTATCAAATGGAGACCCTACCTCAGGATGTACATGTGGGTGAGTATACATAGGTAGTTGTTTTGCATGCAGAAGAACCATCTACTAGAGGGACGGTACAACCACATTGTAGTCCCATTCTACTTTGATCGAGTTCGGCGATAGTTTGGGTTTAAGTAGTGTGTCCCTATAGATGTGCCTATCTATATCTGGCACTCGTGTGACTCCTAGGCCAAGAGCCATTATGAGGCCTACTAGTGATGAGATTGATATCATAGATTCAGATGGGTCAGATCAGGATATTGCGACCGACTATAGAGATGATGTGGGTGCACACTAACAATACATCACATGGTGGGGTAGGACATACCCTGGAGCCATCTTTCCAACAGACTTCCCTAGAGCAAACCCTGGACCATGGAGACACACGGGTGATGAGGAGGACCCTTATACATTCGATGACCTTGGTGAGGAGGACACAGATGATCAGGATGATGATGTAGGACAACAAGAGGTTGGTGGTACAAGAGAAGGAGATCAAGATGGTGATGATGAGGGGGATGGAGAGGAGGATGAGGAGGATGAGGAGGGTGAGGAGGATGAGGATGAGGATTAGGATGAGGAGGATGAGGAGGACAAGTTAGATGCAGTTCCTCATCACTCTGGGGATGACACCATAGCCTTAGATCCACCAAGAATTCCATCACGAGGGGAGAAGGACCCTATAAGGGGTCTTGATTCCAGTCTCCTACCCACTGTGTAGAGGCATTATGAGCGTGGAAAGCCTAGCGGGTCCTAATCATAGGAGGTCTCTTTCCATGACCCTTATTAGTGAGAGGGAGATCCAGGTAAGGTGTTTTATGATTGTACCATTTGTGCATATTTAATTATCTAGATTTGATGATATAGAATGTTACTGATGAAAACCTCTTTCTATCTATGCAGTCGGTGTTCAGGAGTGGTGCTCCCTTATCCAAAATACAGTGGTGGACATCATCACGACCACACACATTCCTATCTCCTTGCAAATAGTGCATAGACCATAGAGGAGTGCTAGTGGCATGAGGACCTATTCACCCCCTTCCGGGTGGAGTTAGAGGTCTGGCGAGAGAGGGAGAGTACTTTGTTAGAGAGGCTATAGCAAACAGAGCGAGATCTGGCAGCGACTTAGGCAGATGTAACCACATATTGCAGGATCATGATGGAGAGGGAGTGTAGGAGCTCCTTGCGGAGTCACTCATGATCCACATCACGATACACACCCATGGGTCCACCCCCACAACCAGATTAGGAGGGGACATCTATTCATCATCCTCCAATTGCTAGTCCTAGGGATAGGAGATGACTATGTTGTAGTATGTGACAATTTTTTATGTACAATGATATACATGTTATGACACTCATTGATATATATTTATTTATGCTTATGTGTTATCTCAAACATGTAATTTTAATTCTTGAAACAATGTATGCATTGATTTGATTAAAAGTAACATATTTGGTAATGAACATGTATATCTAATTTAATTTCTATGTGATTAATTTCTCAATGGTTCATGATTAAATTTATACATGTGTGATTTAATTAAATAACTAAGTATTTAATTAAATGTCACCTTGGTGATGTAGAAGAAAAATGTGTTAAGCTTAAGAACTATATGACTAATGTGATTTAATTAAGCCCAATTAAACACAACATGATAAAATCCTACTTAACACATAAGAAATTGTATAACATGCTAGCACATATAGAATGTAAATCTATTACAATTTACATAAATGAATCCAAGACAAACAATAAAGTGAAGAAACATGCTTGTCAAGAATGAAGTAATATAGACTAAACAATACAATATCATTTAATACCACAATACTTTAATGAAGATATACTAACATACTATCCAATTTTTTGAAGAAAGAAAAGACACAAGGAGAGAGAATAAAATATATATATATATATATATATATATAGAGAGAGAGAGAGAGAGAGAGAGAGACTAGGCATAGTATCTACGAAGGTGCATAGCATGTATAGGTTCTTTGAGAGGTGCACCTTCCACATTTGCTATCTTATAAGCACCTGATCCATAGACTTCGACAACGATGTATGGTCCAAGCCAATTAGGGCTGATTTTTTCTTTCTCCTCAGGTAAGGCATTCACGTTGCGCTAATTCTCATAAAGTACTAAATCTCCTACTGAGAAGGAACGTTGAATGACTTTATCATTGTAGCTTCGTTTTAAAGTTTTATGATATGCTTGAATATGATCAAGAGCGTTTATGCGCCATTCTTCGAGCATCTCAAGTTGTTGGAGCCTTTGTTCTCTATAGGAATCGTCATCCACTATACCCTTTTAAGAGAAACTCTTAAAGACGAAATTTATAACTCCAAAGGCATAATAGCATCGGCACCATAAATAAGATTATAAGGAGTACAACCTGTAGCAATACGTAAGCTCATTTGGTAGGCCCAAAGAGCGTAGATTAATTGAGTATGCCAATCCTTACCATGCTTGTTCACAATCCTATGAAGGATTTGTTCAATTATTCTATTTGAAGATTTGGCTTGACTATTTGATTGAGGACAATAGGGTGTAGAAAATTTATGTTGAATATGATATTTCTCAAGAAATTTCTTCACATATTTGTTTTTAAATGATTTTCCATTATTTGAAACCAAAGCGGAAGGTATTCCAAATCTGGAAATGATGTTATTTAAGATGAATTGACATATTACTTCAGTGGTAGTAGATCGAAGAGGAACTGCTTCTACCCACTTCGTAAAGTAATTTGTAGTTGTTATGATGAAAGTATGTCCTTGAGAGGATGGAGGAGATATTTTACCAATGAGATCCAAACCCCATGTAAAAAAGGGCCAAGACACTACTTGAGATCGAAGTTCTTGGGCGGAAGCATGGATCAAATTGCTATGTTGCTAACACTAATGATATTTATTAACAAAAACAAAGGAATCCTTTTCCATGGTTTGCCAATAATATCCCATTCGAAGAAATCTCTGAACTAAGGATCTACCCCCAAAATGCCCCCCACAAGCACCTAAATGTGCTTCCTCAAGAGCAATACGAATTTCATCTTCGTTAAGACATCGAAGGAGGAGACCATTATAACCCCTTCTATAAATAAT
The DNA here is from genome assembly GCF_030272615.1 of Cryptomeria japonica. Taxonomy (NCBI): domain Eukaryota; kingdom Viridiplantae; phylum Streptophyta; class Pinopsida; order Cupressales; family Cupressaceae; genus Cryptomeria; species Cryptomeria japonica. The sequence continues at coordinate 87,944,828 of NC_081406.1, forward strand.
ATTAGAAAGGATAATGTCTCTAGTAGCCAACTGGCTAATCCTAGCCCTAGTATTCTTGTTCGTAGAGTCGAGACAGGTACCATCACTTAAATATCTCATGATATGAGAGTACTACTCATGAGAATCTATAATACAAAAATATGCCACATCACTAGGATTATCAACAATAGTCAAGGTAGTGAGGTTGTGAATTTAAGATCTACCAAGGGATCCTTTAAAGATACAAGAGAGGCCACACATGCCATCGCATCAACATGTTGATTATCTTTTCAAGGGACAGGCTCCATGGTATAAGAATCAAACTTTTGCAATAAGGATATAGTTAAATCTCTATATTGTGATAATTTATCTTGCTTAGCTTGATAAATTCATGTCACTTTCCTTATGATTAATTGAGAATCTCCATAGATATGTAGATGTTTCACATTTAATGTCGTTGCTTTAATTCCAGCTATGAGAGCCTCATATTCAGCCATGTTATTGGTACAAAAGAAATTAACATGATATGATAAAGGGATATGTTTCTTTTTAGGAGAAATTATGACAACCCCTACCCCCGATCTTGTATGATACCTAGAGCCATCGAAATATAATTCCCAAATCTCATCAACCTCGGTAGAGAGAGTGTATTCATTGGGAAAAGACTCTAGGTTAGGTAGGGAGAAGGGTGAAGGAGCCTCAACTAAGTGGTCAGCCAATGCTTGACCTTTTATTGCTTTTTGTGAGACAAACTTAAGGTCAAACTCAGTCAACATCATAACCCACTTGGCTAAGTATCTTGAAAGATTAGCTTTGGAGAAAAGATGCTTTCAAGGATCAAATTTAATGATAACATGGACTTTAGCATTCAAAAGATAATGCCTTAATTTTTGTTGCAAAGACCAAAGCAAGGCATTATCTTTCTATTGTAGAATATCGGACTTCGTAATCGAGTAGATTGCGACACATATAATAAACCAGACATTCTCTACCATCCTTATCACATTGTGTTAATAAGGTTGCAAGAGCATGAAGGGAAGCAATTGTGTATAAAAGAAAGGGTTTGGAAGGGTCAGCGAGTTGAAGAACAGGAGGATTGACAAAATATGTTTTTAAGTCTTCAAATGCTTGATGACAATCCTCATTACATTGAAACATGATATTATTTTTAGGTAATTGAGTAAAAGGAAAGTTACAATCCGCAAAATGAGAAATGAACCTACGAATAGCTTGAATCTTTCCTTGTAAAATTTTTAGTTGGGAAACATTTTTAGGAGGCGGCATGTTAACAATAGCATCTATCTTCTTTGTATCCACCTGAATTCCATGATGCAAGACTATGAATCCTAACAGTTTTCCACTATCCAAACCGAAAACACACTTTTGGGGATTCAAGCGCCTGTTATGAATTCTCTCAAAGACTTGATGAAGGATCTTAACATGATCTATACGAAGAATGGATTTAGCTAAGCTGTCATCAACGTAATATTCTAAGATTTTATGCACATAATCATGGAAGATAAGGGTCATAGCACGTTGATAGGTAGCGCCTGCATTTTTCAATCCAAAAGGCATCATAACCCAACAAAACATGCTCCAAGGGGTGGTGAAAGTTGTTTTGAATTGATCTTGAGGATTAATGAAGATTTGATTATATCCCGAGAAACCATCCATGAAGGATAATAAAGCATGGCCTGCTACAGAATCTATTGATATGATGAATCAATAAGGATCCATAGAACTACTAAGAGGGGGGGGGTGAATCAGTAGATAGAAAACTGATTAGACTTAGACAAACTCAAAAACAATCTCTTAAGTCAATCTCTGAACAAATTGGTTCAAACACTGAGCTACAAACTACAATAGCACTGACAGTTTACCAGTTTGACTGGCATACCAAAATAACAGTATAACAGCTCTAAAACTCTCAAACCATTTAACCAAAACATCAAAATACTTTACTGATAATAGTAAAAGCATATTTCAGATTTATGCTGGTCATCTTAACATAACTAAGTGGATTTAACAATTAAGAAAATTAACCATATCAAACATAACCAAAAAAACCATTCACCACTTGACACAATGATTTTTGATGTGGAATCCCAAATGGGAAAAACCATGGTGGGGATGAATACCCACGAGTATTCTAAACTCTTTTGAAGTTTGCCCTATTAGGAGCCAAGCCCGTTAAAGCTTTACAAAATGTTTTGTTAAGAACAAATCCTGTTAGGGACCACTTGGTTAAGGGATTGACTATAATGCCCTGTTAGAAGCAATACCCTATTAGGAGTAACCTCGATAGAGGATTTGAAAGCCAAGCTAATGGATCACCTGGTTAGAGGATTTAGAAAGCACTAAGCCTATTAAAGCTTACCCAATTAAGGGATTTAACTGTTGTAATTGTTAGAGAACAACATGGGTTTGTTGATCTAGTAAATAGCACTCTTCTGCTTGATTAGATCCTTTTCATGCTCCCATCTACCTTCACACATACTGCAGATACTCCTTCCGGTTCAGAAACCAATCACACTAACACTTAACTAAAATTGCCAACACTACAACAAAACAACTCATCGACCTTATAAGCAAAACAATAGGTCGGTAACACATCATAAACCTAAGATCTCATAGAGATTACAAACAAATTGGTTCAAGTATGACCGTTGGATTACATAGCAATCATTGTACATTGTTCAAGATAACCTCGACCGCTCCTTGATCACCGCTTCATCGATTCATGTAACTCATCATGCAGCTTCTTCTTCATGTAATGTACTTGCTCATTCCCAAGATAAAACTGTTATCTCTACACGCCAAAAACCATTTGAAACTTATCACATACAACATGCATACGTGGCATAATCATTACCATTCACCATTTGATCATAAACCAATACAATCGATTCACCAAACTCCATCGGTTAGGGTTTGGCACATCAACCAGTAGGGTTATCGGTTGATCTCACTACTTCTTAAGTAATACCGGTTTCCTTTACTTGCATATCTATCGGTTGCAAAACAACATCATAACAACATCATTACCAATCACAATTGACATCAATGAGAACACAATAGTTCATCAATGCAATCTTCATGCAAATACCAACAATCTCCCCCTTTGGCATTGATGGCAATATAAATATCAATACTTGATTGATTGTGATGATTGAGAGTAATGCACATACATAGGTATAGGAATCCTGGTTTACATTTTACCATGTACTCTACTTCAACTGAGTCTCCATGTCTTTAGCTAGTAACTGGCTATAGTTCTTCTCTCTATCAATCAAATAGTTCTTCTCCCCCTTTGACAACAATGCCAAAGTGAAAGTAAAACATGCAGTGCCATACTTCACTGTTTTGCATCAACAATCTGCAACTTGATGCTCCCCCCATGGAATAGCTCCACTCTACACCAATACTACTTCAATATTATTCAATTAGCTCCGGGACTAATGTATTCCACATCTGCTCAATTGACCTCACACAGGGGCACAACCCCTAACTGACCTCTAAGATACTCCAAAGTAGTCTTAGGTAGAGGTTTAGTAAAGATATCCGCTAGTTGCTCCTTGGTAGATACATGCTCCAATAATACATCTTTACTCTACACTTTCTCCCTCAAGAAATGATATTTCAATTCAATATGCTTGGTTCTAGCATGCAACATCGGGTTATTTGAGATAATTATTGCACTAGTGTTATCACATAAAATCCTTACTGGTTATGTGATCTTCAACTTGAATCCTTCCAGAATGTGTTTCATCCAGATTGCCTGGGTAAAATTCATATACGTTGCAACATATTCAGCTTCAACAATGGAGTATGATATATAGCTCTTCTTCTTGCTGCTCCAAGATACAAGTCTTCCTCCAAGAAAGAATGCACCACTGGTTGTGCTCTTCCTGTCATTGACATTTCCTGCTTAGTCTGCATTTGTATAAACCTTCAAATCAAAGTTACCTTCATATGGATACCATAATCCAAAATCAATAGTACCTTTCAAATATCTAAATATCCTTTTAGTTGCAATCGTGTGTGTCTCCTTAGGGTTCTTCTAAAATCTAGCAACTAAACCAACTGCATGAGCAATATTCGGTCTATTGTGAACAACATAATGCAGTTTCCCTATCATTGATCTGTACTCCTTTTCATCAATGGATGCGGCATCATCCTCCTTAGATAGTTTGCAACCTATAACCATTGGTGTCCCAACTAGTTTATAGTCACTCATTCTAAATGTCTTCAATACCTCTTTCACATTTTTGGACTATGTGATAAATGTACCATTCTTCATCGGCTGAATTTGCAAACCTGTGAAGAATTTTATCTCTCCTACCAGAGACATTTCAAATTCAATTTTCATCTCATTTGCAAAGTCATCACTCATTTCATCATTGCCTCCAAATATGATATCATCCACAAACACTTCACTAACTAGTATCTTATCTCCTTCAGTCTTGAGATATATATTGTTGTCTTCACTAGTTCTCTAGAAACCTATCTTCATCAGGTGTGAGTGTAATCTTTGATACCATGCTCTCAATGCTTTCTTCAAACTATATAGTGCCTTGTGTAGTTTACACACCATATCCTTTGCATCAGTCAAAGCACCTTGTATTAGCATCGTTCTAGCAGCTTCAACAACTGACTAGTTGTTCCTCTCTGCAATACCATTCTGTTGTGGTGTCCTTGTTGCAGAAAGTTGCCTCTTAATTCCATTGTCTTCACAATATCTAGTGAATTCCTCTGAAGTAAATTAACCTCCTTGATCAGTCCTCAGACACTTTATCTTCTTACCACTTTCCTTTTCAGCTAAGGCCCTAAATGCCTTAAAATTACTAAAGACTTCTGATTTGTCCTTCAAGAATGTGACCGACATCATTCTTGAGCAATCATCAGTGAAGATCATAAAATATCTTTCACCTTGAATACTTTTAGTCAATTGGTCCACAGAGGTCTGTATGAACCAAATCTAACAAATGTTCTGTTGAGAAAGATTTGCTCTTAAAAGTTGAGGATGTCATCTTCCCTAATTGGCATTCCTTACACAGAGCATTCATCGGTTTGTCCAAATGAAGCAAACCTCTTACTGACTTGGACTTACTAACTTTGACAATGTTATCAAAATTTATATGACAAAATCTCATATGCCAAAGCCAACTAGCATCTCTTTAGCAATTAAATAGTTATTGACTTTAGGATTCAATTGAAACAGGTTACCTTTTGTCTTCTTTCTGGTTGTAATCAATTCACCTTGGTGGCTATTTGGTGGAATTGATTATGTGTTGCATTGATGTCAACACTAGCTGTTTGGATGCTTTACCAACACCCTTCTGGTCCCAATAGGTTGAGTGGTTTCTGATTAACTTGGATCTAACATGATCTGGTATAATCTAGTGATGGAATTGGCTTGTTCATGATACTTATACTCATATTTGATCAGTTGGTTTTGGTCTGGTGATTGGATGCTATCCTGCTTGCTTAGAAGATTGGTTTCTGGTTTTGACAAGGGTTTCACTGACAAAGCTTTTGATGGAGATCTTTGATGAATTGCATAAGTGGTGTTGGTGTAGCTTTTGATGGAGTTTTAGGATGCTATTGGTGATCATGTTCAAGACTTGGTGGTTGGAGATCATTACTAAAGCGTGTGGACCTATATTTGGTCTCGGTTGATCTAGGTTATGGACCGAATTTAATGTAACATGTGGATAAGACCTATTGCTATATTTTTGGGATGTCTTATGTGTAGATATTACTTATTTAGTCTAAAGACGACATGGTTTTTAATTATGTAATCGGTTTATTGTCTGGTGGCCGACCTGATTGTTTATGGTCGAGGGTTTTGTATATATAGATGTAAGATCTCATTGTAGATCATCATGGTTAATGTAAGAGGTCATGGTCAAGGAATGTAATGTGCGAATAATGTAATATCATTTAGGCAGAGAAGTTGGTCGATCATTGGAGATGGAATTGGGTTTATGTAAGAGGATTTAGTCCTCTGATATTGAGCTTAACCGAAACTATAATCAGGCATAGGAGATGCTATCTTTTGTAGTTCAACTCTTCTCCGGATTGTAGTCTAGATTTATATGTAGTCAATGACGCTCCTTTTGTGATGAGCACTGCGCTCTAGGCTATTGGCCTTCCTGCAAGTGCAGGCCCCTCAATTGTAATTCACATATTTACTATAGAAGTATTATCTGACTGTGGGTAGGCTTCCCACCGTGGTTTTTCCCTTTACCGGGTTTTCCACGTACAAATCTTGGTTTTGTGTGGATGGCTTTTATTTTGTGATTATTTTTATGCTTAATTGATTAACTGCTATTTTGGTATTAAAGTTTTGGGTTCCGGTATTAAAGTTTAAATTTCTAATGGTTCTTGTAATCCATGACAACTGATTCACCCCCCCCCCCCCTCACAGTTGTCTTCCGGTTATCTAAAATGTTTAACACACCTTTTCTTCCATAGATTTTGCAAATTCCATTCTTAAATTCCAATGGATAACCTTTGTCATTTAGTTGAGCTACACTCAACAAATTATGCTTTAATCCTTCAGCCCAATAGACATCATCTGCACTACTCTTTCCATTAAGAGAAATGGTTCCCTTTCCTTTTACCATGTAGGGTGAGTCATTTCCAAATCTCACAAGTCCTCCACCAAATTCCTTCAAAGTAAGAAATTTACTTCGGTCACCGATCATGTGGTGTGATCAACCACTATCTATGATCCAATCATCAGAACTATCCATGCAAGAAACTAATGCCTTCTGATAAGATGTCTCATCTTTAATGGCAACAAAGACAATGTTTTTATTAGCATCTCCCTCAAATTCCTTATCAGTGATTCCACCATCAATTGCAATGAAGTAATCTCTTTTGCCTCTTCCTTTGTACTTCTTGTACTTCTCACGTTTATGCTCATTGTCACCATTAGGATAGTTAGCTGCAATATGTCCAATCTTGTTACATGCAAAATACTTCAAAGGTAATTTACCTCTATACTTACTAGTACCTCTGGGTAACCACTTAGCCAACAATGTTTCAAGCTCGATTAGACATCTTCATCATCAACTTCTTTGCTAGATCTAGACTCATAACTATAACTAACATCTTTGCTTTTCCTCACAGGTGGATTAGAAACTGGAGCTCTAAATGCAGATTCAGATTTCTAAGCACTGCCATCATAACCATTTAATTCAAATGCAGTAAGTTTACCAATGATGGAGTCAAGAGTTACCTTTGTTTTATCAATAGACTTTAGCTCCTGAATGGCTGCAACTTGGATAGCGTAGACTGCTAGAAGGGTTCTCAACACCTTACTAACCACTGTGGCATCCTCCACTTTAACACCAACACTTTTGATCTCACCGACTATCTCCTTGATCCTTTGACCATATTGTTGAATATTCTCACCTTCAAGCATCCACATGTCATCAAATTTACCTCTCAGACTCTCTTCTTTAGCAATCTGATAACTCAATGATGAACCACTAGTACCAAACTGGTACTGAGAGGAGGGGGTGAATCAGTACAAACTTTGCACATTACCGATATCACCATTTGATAGACTTCACACATTCCCAAGGTAGATAGGAATAGTCTTCTTTATGCAAGATCCTTCATGCGCACAGAGCTTACATGGCAACATGATCTATTCTCCATTATATTGCTAACTCATCACACAAAGATCACCGATTGAGTCACATAGGCTTGAGGTGCTCCAACCGAAAATCCTAAAGTGTAAACTACCTACCAATCGGTAGTAACACAATGCTTCCATGTGCCAGTTCCCGTAACTACATGCCAGTTCATCTTGAACAAATGTGTTGCTTCACTTTGGCATATAAACCGGTTCATACATATGTCGGTTCCTCTCTCTTTTCACCTATCACATGTGCTGGTTCACACCATGTCTCATATTGACATCAATGACAACATACAATATCATTATGTCTTCATGCTAGTTCACATAATGCCAACAATCTCCCCCTTTGGCATTGATGGCAATATATAAAGATATCTTCTCCGTTTTACATCTTCTTGCCCATTTGCTGCAGATATTTTTTCACTTCACTCCTTTTCCCCCTTTGACAACAATGCCAAAGTGGAGGTACAAGCATCTCTGTTCATCATGCTGCTCCCCTTGAGGAGTAGCATCCTTCAACACATCAATCAACCAAAAATTTGTCTTTGCAATACCTGACTAATGTGGAACAATTACTTTTAGTTCACCTCCTGAAGGGGCAATACCCCTAATTCACCTCTCAAATGCACAAATGTTGTCTTTGGGAGAGGCTTGGTGAATATGTCTGCTAACTACTCCTTGCTGGAAACATGTTCGAGTGCAATCTCCTTATTCTGAACCTTTTCCCTCAAGAAATGATACTTAAGCTCAAAATGCTTGGTTCTAGAATGTAAAACCGGATTCTTAGATATATTGATAGCACTTGTGTTATCACAGAATATACTTACTGGTTCAGATACAGGGATCTTAAAGCCTTCGAGTACATGCTTCATCCAAATTGTCTGAGTGCAGTTCATGAAAGCTACAACATACTCCGCTTTTGCTGTAGACTGGGAGATACAACTCTACTTTTTACTTATCCATGAGACTAGTCTACCACCGAGAAAGAATGCACCATCGGTTGTTCTTTTCTGGTCATCTACATTACCTGCCCAATTAGCATCTATGAATACTTTCAGATTGAAATCATTGCTGTATGGGTACCACAATCCATAGTCAATTGTTCCCTTCAGATACCTAAGAATCCGCTTGACTGCAATCAAGTGGGATTCTCTGGGACTCTTCTGGAACCTTGCAGTAATGTCAACTGCATGTGCAATATCTGGTTTGCTATGCACTACATAATGCAACTTACCAATCATTGATCGGTATTCCTTCTCATCAACTAGTGCAAAATCATCCTCTTTTGTCAATTTGTAACCGGTCACCATCGGTGTACCAACCGGTTTGTTATCTTCCATGCCAAAAGTCTTGAGTACCTCTTTGACATATTTGGATTGAGTGATAAAGATTCCATCTTCCATTTGTTGGATCTACAGTCCAATGAAGAAATTAATCTCCCCTATGAGTGACATCTCAAACTCTTTCTTCATCTCATCAACAAACTCATGACTCATCTTGTCATCTCCTCCAAAGATAATGTCATAAAAAAAAACCTCACAGATCAGGATCTGATCTCCTTCAGACTTCAAGTAGATATTGCTATGTTCACTTGTTCTCTCAAATCCAATCTTCACAAGATGGGAATGTAGGCGCTCATACCATGCCCTAGGTGCTTGCTTTAGACCATATAATGCTTTATGTAGCCTGCACACCATATCACTGTCTTTAGATAGGGAAAACCCATCTGGTTGCTCTATATATACCTCCTCTTCAAGTACACCATTTAGGAATGTAGATTTTACATCCATTTTATATACTTTGAACCTTTTAAAAGTTGCATATGCAAGAAGCATATGAACTCCTTCCAATCTGGCTACATGAGCAAAGGTTTCTCCATAGTCTTCTCCTTCTTATTGAGCATATCCTTTGCATACTAATCTGGCTTTATTCCTAATCACTGTGCCATCCTCATTCAACTTGTTTCTGAACACCCATTTGGTTCCAATGACATTTTTATGCTCAGGTCTGGGTACCAAGGACCATGTACCATTTTTCTCTATTTGGTCAAGTTCATCTTCCATTGCCTTGATCCAGTCTTCATCTTTATGAGCCTCTTTGAATGATTTAGGCTCAAATTCAGAGATCATACATGAGTTTTCTCTGATCTTTCTTCTTGTAAGGATTCCTACATCCTTATCACCTATGATCTGCTTAGGATCATGATTCAACTTGACATACCAAGGAATGGTCTTAACTGGTTCTTCTTGATTTTCTTCTTCATCCTCATCTTCATCAGTATCAACATTCACCAGTTCATGGACACTATTACTGGTACTTGGTTGGCTAACAACCGGTTCCCAAAAGGTTGCAACCGATTCATTTACAACTTGCTCACTGTCGGTTTCCTCAGTTTTCTTAGAGGATTCATCAACTCTTACATTGATACTTTCCATAATTCTCTGAGTCCTATTGTTATAGCACTTGAAGGCTTTACTCTTGGTGGAATATCCTAGAAATATTCCCTCATCACATTTAGCTTCAAATTTGCCCTGATGTTCTCTCCTCTTGATGTAACATTTGCTACCAAATACCTTAAAGTAGCTAACCACAAGTGTCTTACCGGTCCAATACTCATAAGGAGTTTTGTCCTTACCTTTCTTAATGAGTACCTGGTTCATAGTGTAGACTGCAGTGCTCACCGCTTCTCTCCAAAAGGTGTGAGCTACCTTTCCTTGAATCAACATGGTTATAGCTGCTTCAACCACAGTCCGGTTGTTCCTCTCTACTAGGCCATTCTACTGTGGAGTCCGAGGGGCAGACAACTGTCTCTTGATGCCAAATTCTTCACAATACTTGTTGAATTCACCGAAAGTGAATTCCCCTCCTTGATCAGTTCTGAGACACTTGATCCTTTTACCACTTTCCTTCTCCACTAATGCTCTAAAAGCTTTGAATTTCCCAAAGGCTTCAGACTTGTCTTTCAAGAATGTGACCCACATCATTCTTGAGCAGTCATTAGTGAGGATCATGAAGTACCTATCACCCTGCACACTCCTAGTTTTCATAGGACCACACAAATCAGTATGTACAAGATCAAGCAAGTTGTCAGCAGTGAAAGATTTACCTTTAAAAGTTGAGGAAGACATTTTCCCCAATTGACACTCTCTACACAAGGTATTATCTGGTTTGTTTAGCACCGACAATCCTCTAACTGCCTTGATCTTACTAGCCTTTACAATGTTATCAAAGTTTACATGACAAAGTCTCCTATGCCATATCCAACTATCATCAAGCTTATCCATAAGACAGGTACTTACATTTGCATTCAACTAAAATAGGTTACCTTTGGTCTGCATTCTAGTGGCCACCAATTTACCATCTTTTCCTTTGATTCTGCAAACTCCATTCTTGAATTGCAGAGTGAGGCCACTGTCATTTAGCTGGGCAACACTTAGAAGGTTTTGTCTGAGACCATCAACCTAGTACACATTGTCAGCACTTCTCTTTCCATTCAGAGAGATGGACCCTTTGCCTTTGACCATGCATGGTGCATCATTGCCAAAGTGAACCACACCACCATCATACTCCTCCAAGGATAGAAACTTGCTTCGGTCACCAGTCATATGGTGAGAACAACCACTGTCAATGATCCACTCCTTTGAATTATCAAACCGGGAGACAAGAGCCTTCTTGTCTGCCACATCTTCCTTTACAACAACAAACACAATGTCTTCATTCTCTTTATTTTCAAATTCCTCATCTGTGACACCTTCATCAACTACCATAAAATAATTTCTTTGGTTTCCTCCTTTGAATTTCTTGAACCTTTCTGGTTTATCCTTGTTGTCGCTATTTGGACAGTTCATAGCAATATGTCCTATCCGGTTACAGGAAAAACATTTCAAGGGTAGCTTACCTTTGTATTTACTAGTTCCTTTTAAAAATTTCCTGGCAAGAAGAGCTTCAAATTCCATTAGAAACTCTTCATCATTCATTTCTCTGCTCTGATTAGGTTCCCCACTAGTGCTAGCCTCTTTTGCTTTTCTGGATGGTATAGCAGAGGCTTTAAATGCTAATTCTGTCTTTTGAACACTGCCATCAAAACTATTCAGCTCATAGGCTGTCAACTTGGCTATGATGGAGTCCAAGGACACCTTAGACTTGTCTATTGATCTCAGCTTCTGAATAGTAGCAACCCTTATTGCATAGACCAGCAACAGGGATCTCAGGACTTTACTTACCAGAGTGGAATCTTCTATTTTGTCACCTGCACTCTTGATTTCTCCAACAACCATTTTGATTCTTATTCCATACTGCTGAATGGTCTCTCCTTCAACCATCCACATGTCTTCAAACTTCCCTCTCAGGCTTTCTTCCTTAGCCTGTTTTACATGCTCATCACCACCATAGATATTTTCAAGAGCATCCCATACCTCTTTGGGATTTATCTTGTCCTGAACATCAATAAACTTGATGTCAGAAAGACTACTAATAAGGGCTTCCATGACTTGCCCATTTTCTTGTATCTCTCTCTTTTGGTCATCAGTGAGAATACCGGTAGGAACAACATAGACATTCTCAATATAACTCCAATGTTGAGCACCCATGCTTCTGATGAATATCTTCATCCTATCTTTCCATATACTGAAATTTTCCCTGTTAAACTTAGGACCTTCCCTCTTCATCATTTGACTAGGATCTTTTCCTCAAGCGGTTAAGCTTACAACACAGAGGACCTAGAGTGCTCTGATACCAATTGATAACTCAATGATGAACCACTAGTACCAAACCGGTACTGAGAGAGGGGGGGTGAAGCAGTACAAACACAAATATAGTCCAAAACCGGTTTGACAACAAATACTTCAAACGATTGGCAAACAGGGATACTTGTTCAACACAGACTGCAACCGGTAAAGCCAAGAGTGTCTAAATCAAGCATTGACCGGTTGAACACTTAGCTTTTCATTTAACTCAAAACAACACTACCATTTCACCCTCATGCATGAATAGGTAAACTCTCATCTGATCGACACAACATTTAGTTTAGTATGCTTTATAGATGGGCATAAAACACAGAACCATCATATGCTCAACAAGTAATAACAAAGCATCACACATGACACACATATTTTTCATGTGGAAACCCAACTGGGAAAAACCACAGTGGGGATGAATACCCACAAGCTGCTTTTGAACTCTTTTGAAGTCTGCTCTGTTAGGAGCCTTGTCCGGTTAAAGACATTACAATAGGTTCTGCTAGGAACCGATCCTGTTAGGGATCACCCGGTTAAGGGATGGCTATAATACTTGGTTAAGGGTTAAACCCAGTTAGGGTTACCTTGTTAGAGGATTTCTAGAACTCAATAGCTAAAGGATCTCCCGAGCTCTATAGCTTCTTAGAACTCATTATCCTTGAGTTACCCGATTAAGAGATTTGAATCAAGCCTGTTAAGACCACCGTGTTAGGGGATTTTGCATCAAGCCAGTTAAGGCTACTCTGTTAGGGGATTTCACAACTGTTGAAGTGGTTAGAGATCAACAGGAATTACAATGATCTGATAATAACACTGAATGCTAATGCAGATCCATTTTGGCTCCTCTTCTCCTTCTGCACATTTACTTTGCAGGTATCTCTTTTCTCCTTTGGTCTAGCAAGAATCATGTATCTCTTCCCTTGGATACACACTCACAACTTTTTCCAACAACCTTAGAAAGAAACTCAACATCAACCTTATAGGAAACAGACAAGTCGATAGCAAAAACCCTAAACCCTAAACCTATTAGGTTAAGCAATTCAAGCGATTCAATCTTGATCGTTGAATCATACTACATTAAATGCAACAATCTTGAATCGATCTCAAGACATTCTCCAATGTCCATTTTCCACTGATTTCATGGTGGCTAATAACCCATCACGTGTTATCACCGTTTGATAGACTTCACAAATTCCTGAGGTAGATAGGAATAGTCTTCTTTATGCAAGATCCTTCACGCGCACAAAGCTTATGTGGCAACACGATCTGTTCTCCATTATACTGCTAACTCATCACACAAATATCACTGATTGAGTCACATAGGCTTGAGGTGCTCCAACTGGAAATCCTAAAGTGTAAACTACCTACCAACCGGTAGTAACACAATGCTTCCATGTGCTGGTTCCCATAACTGCATGCCAGTTCATCTTGAACAAATGTGCCGCTTCACTTTGGCATATAAACCGGTTCATACATATGTCGGTTCCTCTCTCTTTTCACCTATCATATGTGCCGGTTCACACCATGTCTTATATTGACATCAATGACAACATACAATATCATTATGTCTTCATGCCGGTTCACATAATGCCAACACAACCTTCACATGCTCATCATCGCTATATATTTTCTCAAGTTTCTTCCACACATCATAAGCAATCTCCAAACCATGGACGTCAACATACTCTGAATTAGACAAACAACTGATAATGGCCTCCAATGCTTGATTATTTTCTTGTTGCTCTTTCTTTTGATCATCAGACATAGTCCCACTAGGTGCAGTATATTGTGTAACAACATGTTCCCAGTATTGACTACCTAGACTTGATATAGATTTTCATCCTATCACTCCATATTCTATAGTTTTCCCTATTAAACTTCAGAACTTCTTTCTTCATCATGTTCTTCAAGATATTTACCTCAAGCTATTAGGCTTAGACACTAGAGGACTTGAAATACTCTGATACCAATTGATGATATGATGAATCAATAAGGATTCAGACAACTACTGAGAGGGGGGTGAACCAGTAGATAGAAAGTTGACTAGACTTAGACAAACTCAAAAATAATCTCTTAAGTCAATCTCTAAATGAATTGGTTCAAACATTGAGCTATAAACTACAATAGCACTGATAATTTATCAGTTTGACCGGCATACCAAAATAATAGTATAACAACTCTAAAATTCTCAAACCATTTAACCAAAACATCAAAATACTTTACTGATAATAGTAAAAGCACATTTCGGATTTCTGTCGGTCATCTTAACATAACTAAGTGGATTTAACAATTAAGCAAATTAACCATATCAAACATAACCACAAAAACCATTCACCACTTGACACAATGGTTTTAGACGTGGAAACCCAAATGGGAAAAACCACGGTGGGGATGAATACCCACAAGTATTTTGAACTCTTCTGAAGTTCACCTTGTTAGGAGCCAAGCCTGTTAAAGCTTTACAAAATGTCCGGTTAAGAACAAATCCTGTTAGGGATCACCTAGTTAAGGGATTGACTATAATACCCTGTTAGAAGCAATACCCTATTAGGAGTAACCTCGATAGAGGATTTTAAATCCAAGCTAATGGGTCACTTGGTTAGAGGATTTAGAAAGCACTAAGCCTGTTAAAGATTACCCGATTAAGGGATTTAACTGTTGTAATTTTTAGAGAACAATAGGGGTTTGTTGATATGGTAAATAGCACTACTCTGCTTGATTAGATCCTTTTCATGCTCCTATCCGCCTTCACACATACTATAGATACTCCTTCTGGTTTGGCAACCAATCACACTAACACTTAACCAAAATTGCCAACACTACAACAAAACAACTCATCAACCTTATAAGAAAAAAAAAAAGTTCGTAACACATCACAAACCTAAGATCTCATAGAGATTACAAACAAATCGGTTCAAGTATGACCATTAGATTACATAGCAATCATTGCACATTGTTCAAGACAACCTCAACTGCTCCTTGATCACCGATTCATCGCTCATTCCCAAGATAAAACCATTATCTCTACGCACCAAAAACCATTTAAAACTTATCACCTACAACATGCATACATGGCATAATCATTACCATTCACCATTTGATCATAAACCAATACAACCGATTCACCAAGATCCATCGATTAGGGTTTGGCACATCAACAGGTAGGGTTACCGGTTGATCTCACTGCTTCTTAAGTAATACGAGTTTCCTTTACTTGCACACCTACTGGTTGCAAAACAACATCATTACCGATTACAAT
This sequence comes from Cryptomeria japonica, assembly GCF_030272615.1. Taxonomy (NCBI): domain Eukaryota; kingdom Viridiplantae; phylum Streptophyta; class Pinopsida; order Cupressales; family Cupressaceae; genus Cryptomeria; species Cryptomeria japonica. The sequence continues at coordinate 87,960,456 of NC_081406.1, forward strand.
TGACATCAATGACAACACAATAGTTCATCAATACAATATTCATTCAAATGGCAACATAATCCACTATCATATCGATATTTGGGTGAGGAAAGTCATCCTTCAAAGAGGCTTTATTAAGATCTCAAAAATCCTTACACATCCTAATCTTGTTATTAGATTTAGCCACATCCACAATGTTTGAAATCCATGGGGAATAATCGATAGGATGGATGACTCTAGCATCCAATAACTTTTCAAATCTCAACCTTAACAAGCAATGCTACTTTAGGATTCATCTTTCAAATCTTTTGTTTCATAGGTTTAGCATCAATAACTAAGACAATGTTATGAGTGATGATCTTAGGATCAATACCAGGCATGTCAAAATATATCCAAGCAAAGATTTCAGGGAATTCATGTAACAATTCAGAATATTGATTTTGTTCTTCTTCATTCAGGCATTTCCCTATCTTAATGACTTTGTCTTCAATACAAGGATCCATCCTGATATCAATAGTGTCACTTATGAGGAGATTACTTTGTTGAGGAGTGTCTTTCAATTGATGAAATTCTTTAACTATCTCATCGTTATTTCTTTCTTTCCCAAACTAAGCTTTTGTATTCAAACAATAGGGAAAACCACCATTATGGTGATAATGAGGAAGGTTGTCATAAACTCCTAGGAATTCTGTTAAGGAATCATCAGTGGGAAAAAAATCCAAAGCAAAGACACTAGAAGAGTCATAGTCAATATACTCGGGATATTTTATTGAGAGAGAGGTAGAAATGACATTAACACTAATAGATTGTCTTGTAGAAGCTTTAGTACACTCAAAAGGATCATAACCAAGTTTGAATGTTGTATCACAAAATTTATTTTCCAAGGGAACCTTTATCCCTTGTTCTTGGGCACCACAACCATTACCGTTATATCCACACCTAGCTAAGATGTAAAAATCTAGGACCATAAAGGTTAGTCATTTCTAAAAGAGGACGATTTTCAAAAAGTGAAGGATCAAAATCCTCTAGATCAGAAACCAAGGGAGATGAAGTCTAAGAAGCCACCATAAAATTATTACTCAATGGCTTAGATAAAGTGGATTTCTTTTTAGGTTCTTCTTCTTCTTTCTTCTTTTCAACCTTGAGTTCTCTAGGGGGAATTTTATATTCTCCTATGAAAGTAGGATTAAAGTCAAGGGATCCCCAATCATCTTCTACAAGAATATTTTCAGGAGAGAAGGCATCTTCAGTGGTAGAATCATGCTAAGAAGGCTCTTCCTCATGAACCTTAGGTTCACTTGATAAATTTGTGGGAAAAAAACTAGAAGTAGGAGATGGACTTGAGGAAATAGACACACTAGTAGGGGTAGAGGTTTTGGAAGAATCATCTAGGATAGTTGGGGAACAACCAGTTGAAGAGGATTTGGATGTTGATGTTTGCAAAAAGGCCTGGAGATTAGTGTCACCTAGAAAGGTATATGTTTTATTATTGTAAATGAATTTAACTTGCCTATGCAATGTAGAGGGGATAACTTGCATGCTATGAATCCAAGGTCTCCCTAATAACAAGTTATATGTCAGATTTCGAGGCATGACATGAATTGGTGTGGGTAAAGTAATAGGACCTACCTTAACAGGTAAGGTGATGATACCTAATGAAGACTTAGCAACATTATCGAAGCCTCGAATAGTAAGTGAATCGGGCTTAATGAGAGATGTATCAATATTGATTTTATGCAGCAATTTAATGATACAAACATTAAGGCCATAACCATTGTCCACTAGTGTTTGTCTTATTGCACTATCATTTAGGATAACCACAATAATTAAAGAATCATATTAATGTTGGATCTCACTAGTAGGTAACTCATCTTGGGTAAACACAATTTGAGCTTTAGGAGATGTGATAGAATCATTCAAGGAAGCCATATTATTGGATGTCACTGCAGGTGGGACATTCAAAGTTTTCAAGGCATCTTGTAACATTCTATGATGAGTTGAAGAATTTTGAATCAAATCCCAAATGAATATCTTGGCAGGAGTAGCTTTGAGTTGTTCGATAAGATCACATTCCTTACCAAGAGTTTATGAAATGCAAGGTGCCTGAGGAAGAATAGATTGAGGATCAAGAAGAGAGGTAGGATAACTAGAGGAGGATTAGGTTGCCTATTGTTTCTTGTGTTATAAGTGTGGGCAATTGCATGATGACTCTCCTTAGTTAGTTGTTTAGCATAAATATAAGGACTCTTAGTGGGATTTCTTCCTTGCACAGTAATGATAGGTTTATTAGGAGTACTAAAGGAGTCATGACTATATCCATCTTGAACAGTGAAAATAGGTTAATTGGGAAGTTGTGAAGTTGAAGAAGGATATGCACATTGGACTACAAAAAGAGGCTTGAAATGTTTATTCACATTTATCATGTTGATTAACCATTTAGATGTATTATTTTTATTTGAAGATTTATGCAAAGACATAAAGTCATCAAGGGCATCATCCAACAAAGCATGGTCATATCGATTGAAGGGTTTATCTTTTTATTCAAAAGGAGACACATCCTCATAAAGGGAATTGTTGTAGACAACCATGTCACTAGATCTAGTAGAGGAGTTGATAGGAATGTACCCATGAGAGGAATCATTCAACTTATCTTTCTCATCACCACGAAATGACATAGTAACAAGGTTGATTAGTTTTTGGCAAAATGAAGGTTTAGAAGGCTTAGGGTTCAAAAACTCATCTAGAGCTTCATCTAATTCATCCTTACTAAACTCATAATCAACATAATTGCATACATCATCAAAAGTATGAACATATTGCAAATAAAAATTTGACATTTTGGAATGGAATTTAAACACACAATGCAAGTAAATAAAGGAAAGCTCTTTTTTTTTCTTTCTTGAATTTTTCACTTTTTTTTTTTGGAATTTCAGGTCTATAAAGAAAATGAAAGATAATAAATCTAGATCTATTAATTCAATGCAATGAAAATAAGATTAATTTCATGTCGGGTTGACCAAAGATGTGTAAGGGGAAAAGTGAGACTAAGTGAGAAAACCCTTATCCCACTCTCGCGTAGACACTCGTGGAATATGAAAGAGCCTTGGGAGGTAACACACTTAGGCTACTTCTTGTGAGGAAGAGAGATCCAAGGATTACCTCTTAGGGTTTCCATTACCTTGCTATGAATGAGAGATAGGAGAAATACAAAGTGCAGATTTGAATGATTTAACCTAGAATGCAAGTATACACAAGCAACCCTAATCTGAAAATACAAAACTGAAAACAATTGATATACTGTTGAAAAGTACAGATTAGGAGACAAATTCAGAGGTACACCTATGCCATAAATCTGAGCCAAAATTTCCAGGACAGGAGTGCTACGCCCCTATCCTGATTTTGCAGAATGGAAGTTGTACCTGACAGGCTGGAATTTGAGGATTCTGAAATGTTGTATTACAAAATTCTGCCTGAAAATGGGAGGACTAGGGCACCACACATAGGGTCTAGGTAGGAACAGGGTGCCACACCCCTGTCCCAAGGGTTTTTTCTAGAATCTGGTCCTCGAAACTGTCTCTATGTGCTCTGCCAGTCTTGAAATTTGCAGCGACGCTCGGATCCCGAATCTGCACTTGTAGCTGAAAATAGGGTTTTGGGTGGCTATTTAGGGTTTTGCCTTAGTCAAACCCCTATTTCGATGATCTCTACCTCAACAAATAGCTGATTTTTATAGTAAACTAGTGTGTGCATGAATCTTGTGTGTGTGCAAGATCCTAGAATGAATGCAAACAATCTAGAGCAACCTGAAAGAGTAAACCCTAAATGCTTGTAATTGACAAAGTAAATGCTCTAAATAAATGATGCAAAGTGATCTAAAGCATAAATTAAAATCAAATTAATGTAATGAATCTCATACAAAGACATGGAAACAACATGAAACCATACCCAACCCTAAGGGAGAGGTATAAGCCAGTCTTCAATCGGTGATCTCCTATTGCTTCCTACATCTTCAAAAGCCCCCAATTGATGAAAGAATGCTTTATGAATGCTTGATAGGTGTTTTTGAATTTTCTTGAAGACTTCAAAAGATCTACATCTTTCGCTACATAGAAGGCTCCTTGTAATCACTCCAAAAGTGTTTCCCTAGATTCCATCCCTTAGGCCTTCAAATTAAGGAAGATAGCTCTTATGTATGAAACCCTAGATGTTAATTTCATCTTTAGGCCAACCTAGGATTTGAATTTCCTGCCAATTTTTTGGGGATAAGCATTATAATATCATAGAATTATGCTCTTGAAAATTTGAGAAAAATGTCGGGGACCAAGTGCAAAGTGCATCTAGTCCAACCAACTTTTCACCAAATTTTTAGGACCGTTAGATATGATAATATTAGAGTGAATCCCAAAGTTAAAACCAATTTCAAGATGTTTTGATATGCGAAATTAGTAAAGGTCAAAATAAGACATAATTAGGGTTTATGATTTAATGATTTATTGAAGGAATAGAATGAAAAAGGGGCACACTTAGGGTAAAGGGACCAACTTTATGATGTGTGAAGTGATGAAATATGAATTTAGATTTAATTTGATTTAATTAATTAAATGCTTAAAGGAGATTATAAATGTAGGATGCAAAACACACTAAGGCGGGTGCTAAACCAAGCGTAAAATTATACCACCCTAGCAAGGGTGTACAATTTATGATGCTACAGGTTGCTGAAAAGAGGCATTAGCTTTTGGCAATTGTATTTTCAAAGCTATAACATCATTGAATAACATTTGTATCATTGGATCAAAAGAAGTTGAAGGCTGAGCATTTGGTGTTTGAACCTCTTTTTTCTATTTACCAGCTATAATCAAATCATCCTCTAACTCAATAGCTAATGTTTGGGCTAGTGCCAGATCAACTACCCTTTGTCTCCCCAGATGAAAGCCAATATCAGGGGGAATTGAATTGAGAAAGAAACACTTTTGATTATCAGCAGAAGGCCTTTTATTTGCTGGAATTTTATTGACAATCTTATTATAGTTGGCCACAAATTCCCTCATAGGTTCATGAATTTCTTTTTTTAACCGAGTCAGCTAAGAAAGAAGAGAATGCTCATCCTTTGCACTTTTGAACTTGGCTTCAATTCTTGTTCTCATATCATCCCAAGTGGCAAATGAACCATTGGGTAAATGATAGAACCATTCTGCCGCAACATCAGTTAAGGTTTGTACAAAAAGTCTCACAACCACATCTTCATGTTGAACACCTAATACACCACATGCTATGTTAAAAGCATTCAAATTCTCATCAATTGATGTTTTTCCATCTCCATTGAACTTAGGAAGATTATCTTTTGCTCCTTTAGTAAGGGCATTTAAATTAGCTCCCAAGTTTAGGGGTCCTATAACACCTCCCCAAAGCTGAGCCATTGGAAGGGTTAAAGGTACAAAATTGATAACAATTTAGGCAAGATAGTTCCATGCAAGATTAGGGCTTGACAAGTAGGAGATGTGAAAGGCCTGGGAGAGGGAGAAGGAGGTCTACTTCTAGCTCACCTTACACAAGGAGGGGTAGATGAAAAGCTCAGATTTTGTAACTCTTGAAAAATAGGATCAATAACACATTCTCTCCTTAAGGACCTGGTATATCTCCTAGAATCCAGTTTGCAACATTATACAATTCAACTATGACTTCCTATTTGTTTCAATATTTTTATAAACAAATTACACAACAGGAAAACTAATTGTATGAGATAGCCCCATTTTTCTCATGTCTAGGTGACTGTTCATGATTTGATCCTCCCAGTAAAGTCGCCAAAAAACTATTGGTTAACATATTTGTCCTTTGATAAAAATGAAATAATCACAACTCTATTGCCCCTTTACAGACCAAAATAGTAACCAAACAGTTGGGTAAACTTATGAAAGTTTCCCTTTGAATTTTCTGAGGTACAACTCCCTCTTAGATTTTCAATGAATGAAAACAAGAAAATAAACTATGCATATACTTTTAACTAGAAAGTACAAAAGGCATTTTCACATCTACATGTCACTATGTTGTAAATGCATTTTTTTTTTGAAATATAGTTCTTAAATGACAAAGCTTACAAACTTTATTATGTTTCACACTTCTCATTCAAAAGAAACTTTCAGACTAAAGTCCTTCTCAAATGCATAACATACTTAAAGAATCAAAAGACTATTTTGACAGAAAAGAACTCAAACAAAAATTCAATTTCATTCATCAACACACAGATTTGACACTCCAAAATATTCACTTTGATTCATTCACAGATAAATGAGTGTTTCTTTTAAAAACATTATGCAACTGAAAAATAAAGTATATCAAGTCTAAAAGCCAAAAATTCTTTGACCTTCACATAGTATTTTTAAAACATATAAATAGCCATAGATTGGCTAACTCCAGTTTAGGGAAACACAGAGTTACATAACTCTTCCCCTGAGTTAAGATTCAGTTTTAAAACATAACCAGAAAACTAATTTCTAAAACTGTCATAATTCATCATCAAACAACTTGAAAGGGCCTACACGACCGAGATTGCAGTTATAGAACGGGATCCTTGGGCTGGTTTTGCACTGCGTTGATGACACATTTCCAATCCAAATGAGTAGATCAAAAGATCTATATAACTACATATTTTGGAAGTTTGATGTGAGCAACCCTCTGATGCCACACTTCCATATCTCATCAGACTTGGGCCACAATATCTGCATGACTTCCCAAGTGTTCTATGCACAAAAAAAGGAGGGACTCGATTTTCACCACCGTTGAGAAATTGTCTATTGTTAGAGTTTTTGCTTCTCTAACATAATTAATTTTTCCTTCAAAGGACTGAGTAATAACTTCCAGACTTACTATCATTTTTCCATCCTCCTTGAGACACTCAATTCCTATGCATTTCAAATCATTTTGCATGGATAAAACAAATTGAACCAACTCGTTCCATAGTTCAGCAGACTCATCACATCCCTGTTCTACTAGAGAGTTACGCCACTCAATGCTTTTCTTGCATACATAAATAATAGTATCATCCAAGCCCTGCACTAGTTATTCTGATAGAAACTTCATAACGCCATACTTTTGTACATCAATCATTTGAGCTACTACAAATCTCCACTTGGTTTTCTCCTTTTTTCAGTTAGCAATTTTTGTCTCTAGCTCTTTCATTATGGTTATGGCATTTTCATACACCTTTCTCAGATTCTTGAAGTATTCCATGCCAGATTGAGTGATCCTATCTAACCACTCCAGGAAGGTCTTGGTCACCATCTCGCTCTTCTGAATTTGACCCAAGAGCTTCTAATTAGCAGGCGACTTAGGATCAAATGATGTAGGCAACTGTGAAATTGGCTGGGCATTGAGATTATGAATAACATCTATATACTCAGCCATGTGCCTTAGTGTTTCCTTGAGATCATGTTTATCCCTTTCATCCTTCCATGTCCCGCTTATTATTCTCTTTGTGGAAGATTCTAAATGGTGTACATTCATTACACATGATCCAACACCTAAATTATTCTTTTCAACAATGAAATCCTTTGTTGAAGGATTTTCCACCTCTTTATCTGAAACATGATGAGCTATTTCAGTAGTCCAATTGCCAGTATCTTGATCATAATCCATTTTCGAAACTGTTTTTAGCCTTTTGGACTTTGGAGTTCTACCCAAACATTTACTGACCATATCTTCAATATGAATTGAAACAGGAACCACATTTCTCTTTTTACTACTAAGAGAAGTGTCTAACCAATGAGGAGCACTGGAATTTGCATCCTTCTTGGTTTGGGATTGCTCAACACCAACATTTGCTAAAACTAATGTGTTAGACAGTTCAAATAATTGGAAGACAACTGAGTGGAGGGGGGTGAATTAGTTGTCACAGATTACCTAAACCATTAGCAATTAAAACTTTAATATCAAAACCCAAAACATTAATATTGAAATATAAATTAAACCAATTAAGCATAAACAATAATCACAGAATAAATACCATCCACATGACACCAATATTTATACATAGAAAACCCAGTAAAGGGATAAACTACGGTGGGAAGCCTACCCACAATCAGCTAATACTTTTGTAGTAAGTATATGAATTACAATTGAGGGGCCTACACTTGCAGGAAGGCCAACAACCTAGAGCGCACTACTCATCATGAAAGGAGTCTCACTGACTACATAGAAATCCAGACTACAATCCAAAGAAGAGTTGAACTGCAAAAGATAGCATCTCCTATGCCTGAGTACAGTTTTGATTAAGCTCAATACCGGAGGACTAAATCTTCTTACATAAACCCAATTTGATCTCCAATGATTGACCAAATCCTCTGCCTGAATGATATTACATTATTTGCACATTACATCCCTTGACCATGACATCTAACATAATCATGATGATCTACAATGAGATCTTACATCTATATATAAAAAGCCTCAACCATAAACAATTAGGTTGGCCACTAGATAATAAACCAGTTACATAATTACAAACCATGTAGGCCTTAGACCAAATAAATAATATCCAACACATAAGACATCCCTAAAACACATTGAGAGGTCCAATCCACACGTTACATTAAAGTCGGTCCATAACCTAGATCAACCGAGACCCAGTATAGGTCCACATGCTACAACAATGATCTCCATCTACCAAGTCTCGAACATTATCACCGTAAACATCCTAAAACTCCACTAGAAGCTGCACCAACACCACTTATGCAATTCATCAAAGATCTTCATCAAAAGCTCTACCGGTGAAACCCTTGCCGAAACCAGAAACCAAGCTTCTAAGCAAATAGGATAGCATCCGATCATCAGACCAAAACCAACTTACTAAATATGAGCATGAGTATCATGAACAAGCTAATTCCATAACCAAATCATACTGGATCATGCTGGATCCAAATCAACTAGAAACCACTCAACCTACCGAGACTAGAAGGGTGCCAGTAAAGTATCCAAAAAACTAGTGTTGGCATCAATGACAAAACATTAATGCAACACATAATCAATTACACCAAATGGCCAACATAATGAACCTCCAACACCTGCTTCTTCTTCTTCAGTCTTCTCAGTGTCACCAACTTCCATGGAGGGCATCTCAATATTTTGTTCTACCATTAGCCTTTGGAGATCCTTCTAAATCAACCACTAATGTGCGTTTTGGTAGCTTTTTGCTCTTGTTCTTGGTTCTTGATTTGGTGACACAGGTTGGAAGCTGGCTAACAAGGGATTTCTTCGATCCTTTGGTAGTATCTACCTCAATTTTAACTTTGGTGCTACCTTTCATGCAACTAAGTGTTTGCTAATCCTGAGAAAATTACCTTCAGTGCCGAACCTTCACCTTTCCTAATTTAGCTTTTTCACGAAGATACAAATCTTTTTAAAAATCAATATAAATGGTTTAAAACTTAGTTTCATGATTACAACAAATCATTCACTCGTGTTGAGTTACGACGGAGATGACAATTCTGACACCTGCTTTTATTACAAAACACTTCGTGTGATCTCTTGTCAAGAAAACTATTACCTCATTAAGTGAGAATTCTTTCTAATAAATCACTGAGATTCTTTGAATATTCTCCTCCATTTCGATGGCCCTCCTTTAACCTCCGCTTTTACAAACTTCCATTTTGAATATGGAACCATTGAACCATTGAACTCTTGAACCAACGAAGGTTTAAAGGTTCAAGTTCATTCTTCGCACGAGCTTTTTGCAAAGGTTAGACTTGCCACAACTAAGACATAATACACACAAAGACTCGATGAACCAATGAACCGATGACATATTGAACTAAACTCCGCATTCAAACAAAATGTTCAAAGACACAGACACTTTAGACATAAAGACGCATCAACGGAGACAGACTTAAAGCAAAAAGAAAATAATTTAAGAGAATTGACTATGCTAAAGTAAACACACATTATCTCGGCACGAATATTCCAATGCAAGGAAAATCAATGAATGCAAAAATATGAGGTAATAATTAGAATATTTCCCTACATGACAATAAGTTTGAGGCTGGTTGCTATGAGTTTGACACTCATGGAACTTAGACAATCTCTTGGCTTTAGGGTTTTGGGACCTACAAATATAGAAACTAACAAATGATGTCATTTTTAGGGAGGTTTCGTTGATTTATATTTTAGAGTCCTATTAATTTTGTGAAGTGTATTGAAAAATGTTTATAGCTATAATTCCATTGAAACTTACATATAATTACTCTAACCCAATACATTTTCTTTCCTATAAAAATATTACCTATTAAATTATATAATCCTAGTTATAATGTCAATCAATATAGACTAATTATGTTGAGTTGTATGCATTTTATTTGATTAGCCTAGAATACTTTTAGGGAAATATTATTTTTTCGTACTATTTTTGGTGAATCCATCCAATCTAATGCTCCCTAGGGTTTCACCATAAATTTATATATACCTTTATCATTTTTTATGGTTTCAAATATGTACTTTTTGATCATGTCATTTTTAGATATTGTTAAAGATTTACTCCTATATCTATAGTAAGAGGTTATGGTCTTAAGAAAAGTGGAATAAATGGAATCTTGCATTTTTTATCCAATTAGCCACTACCCCTACTCTATGTAGATTGGATTTTCTTATCCCAACTATCACACTTGTGCAACCAACAAGATTAAGTAAAGTGGAATAAATGAAGTCTTGCATTTTTTATCCATTTAGCCACTACCCCCACTTCATGTAGATTGGCTTTGGTTATCCCAACCATCCCACTTGTCTAACCAACAAGATTGTATTTATATCCTTGAGCAATAGGATGTTGATATCTACAATTCAAAGCAAACTATAATCATAACTAGGTTGTATTAATTATAATGCTACCCCCATCCACAATAAATTTACAATGGTAATCAAAATCCAACCCTTCTCCATGCACAAGTAAAATTATATACCTTTCTACTATGGATTCTTAATATGAAATCCATAGCCCTTTAAGCCTTGATTTGTTGTCTCTAAGGTGGTTCAAATTTTTAATATGGGACTAACACATTGAGACAAGAGATCATTCACACATAACACAACCTATATCACTAATTGGGAGGATTACCACCAACCCAATCTATATGTAATTTATTGTGTCAATCTTTCATACCCTAGCCACCTTACTCTATTATAGTTTTACACTTATTTAAGATTTAATTAAATATTGATTGTTTGATATAAATATGATCTTACCTCATTTTTGTACCATTTATCTATATCTATTATAATTTTGAGCCTTTGTTGCATAGTTTGGTGAGCCCTACTATACTTACACTTGGATAAATTTTTATTATTTTGTGGATTCTCCTAGTCCTTTATCTTTAGCTTTCATCCACACTTATATTACCGATTTTGACATGTTTGTATAATTTGTGGCATGTGATTATTTTATTTTTGATACACATATAACATTTTCCCAAATGGAACCATGATTTCTATGTAAGCATTGTACCATTATATATTTATGTGGAATGAAATTTGTGCTCAAAATTTGACTAATCTAGCAATAAAACCAAAAAAAACACAAAAAATAAACAAAACACTCATATAATTTAATGAAATTGAACTATATAAGTCTCCATGTTGTATACATTTTCCCAATGTAATGCCCGCCAAAATACCCTAGAGAAACAAATCAAAATCTAATAACAAAGGAGATAAATTTTTTTTCTTATAAATCAATCCTCACTACCACACTAACACTCACATCTAGAATGCAACATTACTACTATTGTTCATCAATGCATCAATAACTATATATATGATCACATGAATCAACATGACCATATCCATGTATCATATTACACAAGTGGAACATCTATTTAGTCATTAACATAATTCCATAATAAAACCATATAGTGCATCTTCAATCCCTAGGGTATCTTAACATTACCACTTGACATTAAACTAACAAATCACATATCCATCTAGAATACCAAATACTATCATCCAACTAAACATTTACTTCTCATGCAATTATGATAATACATTAACACATATGCATAACTCTATCCCTTTTCATACTCTTTAGATTTATTTAAAGTACCAATCGAATGTTCCTAATACCCATCTTTACTCTTTTGAACACTTAACACCTCATGAAACTAAATGCATTTATCTTCTTTAACTATTGGTATTCGATTATTTCCTTAAGAAAACATCATCAATAATACTATCCATAGTCATATACAAGATCATAACATCAAGCACTTATCTACATCCAAATAGGATTCCAATCTACTAAACAAGTTCAAGAGTCATATGATTCTACAAGAATAAATACAATCTAATATTTCAATCCCCTAATTTCAACATAGGATTTCATACTCAACATGATAAACATATATATAAAATTAACCACATACCAATACATCATCTTATTACAATAACATAGTTCTTCTACATCGAGTTCAATTATATAAGAGCACATGAAGAAATCACATAGTCTCTTTTGCTACATCCCATCCTAAAGATTATTAACACGTTACATAGACACATATTCACATTACTCATTTACAAGACATAATAATATGGTAACATCTCTAATACATATAAATCATCACCTTAGAACAACCACATAACAAGGAGACATACAATCCATACAATCTACAACTACTCATATATTTTCCATATATCAAGCTATCTAACATTCAAAATTGCATCTTTCCAACCAAGGCATCCATGATCATTAACAAATCCACTACCATCACAAGATATACACAAAACATTACATTTGTATCTCTCAATTTATTTCTTACATTTTTTTATCAAGAACTACATATGCAAATTGAATATTTATCTACAACAATATCATACAATACATCTCATTCAAAAACCATCCTACTCCATGTTCTATAATTCATGTTCTTAGTATACTAATTACATAGACTTCTTTACATTTACATTTTTCATAACACATGATATCAATTCTAATTAATTAGATATGATCCAATATTCCAAGAATGCGATGAGATACCATAGATCCAAATCCACCCACGCTAACATCCAAGAAGAATATCCCAATGGTAGAAGGAATCAAACCACCCGACCATGTGGAACCATATAGGAACCACACCCCACGCTAGGAGATGACATAAGGTTCCGACTCACACTCAAGACCTAAGCTGACACCTAACAACCATAGGATACAACATGACACCACAAGACTCCAACATAAGAGTATAACATCAGATGGCTAAATCAAAGCAATCAATCTCTAGATACACAATCAACAACAAGGGCATATGGATAATGGACTCATATGCGATAGAGTTTCATCACATGCTAACCTCATGTGGAATCTATCTCCACCTTGGAGTCACTCAAGGGAGATCAGTATACTGCTCCAATGGTCTTCCCAATCTAGTTGAAACCCTCTCCCCGAGTCCATCCAATTGGGGCATACAACATCATGTTATTTATCTTGATTAGGTGAATTCCTAAATACCCAACCCACTAATCAATTATTATTTTCTTCTTTTATAATGCCTAGTAAACTTTTTAATGTGACCGACAATGCTAGCATGACACGCCCTTCGACTCCACCTGAAACACTTTTGACCCAAAGCTATGAACTAGTGAGGCCACAACCAGGGGACCTCATCCCCACACTTCACTTGTTCAAACATGTGAGCACAATGGCCCAATGAAGACACAAGGCCTGCGAGCACAATGGCCCAGCAGGGGTTTGAACCTTGGTGGCTGCTTCACCAACGAAGTGTTTTAACCGTGACACTACATGTCCGAAGACAAACCACTAATCAATTATTAATAATGTTATCACTTACAAATTAAACCATAAACTCTTCATGTGGTGCCATAGGTCTAGACCCCCTTCCTAGAGATCTAGTGCTCATAACCTAGGCCAACACATGCAAGAGCCCACCCTCCCAACATGGACCAAGACCATAGGGTAAAAACATGAGACTCGACATGAAAGACATCCAATAAAATCATCACAAATCTGATACAAAACTAATTCATAAAGGACAATTTATAAACATGCATACAAAGCCATATGACAAGATCATGCCACAAGCTCAGTGCATCATAATGCAACAATAAAAAGAGCCTAAAAAATGATATAACCACATAAATAGGGAAATAATACAAATCTAACGATACCACATAGTCCTCAACAATGAGGCACAACATAACCTCTTGTTGGAGCTGCATATACTCATCCTCAACAACAAGCGATGCACACATCTTGCTAGAGAAACATTTCAAACCTCAAAAGACAAGTACAAAAATACTTGCTAGAGCCCAAATAGGATTCAAACACACCTCAAAAGCATGGATCAATGCCCAAAAATTATCAATACAACAAACCTTAGCCTCTGGAGTCCAAAATCAACAAGAAAAGTCAACACAAAAGGTCAAAACCACATCCAAAAATGTGTTGACATTTTTTTAGTGCTTTTGTTCTACTCTGGCACTTTTGACTCCTAGAGTGGCGCTTTTGCCACTTGTTTTAGCAGTTTGGTAACTTGGCAACAACATTTGCAAAATGGGAAAAGAATGCAATTAAACATACCTAGATTTAGGTAGAGGCACAAACAGGGTCTGAAACTAACTTAGAACTTGTAAGAGACCCTCTCCAATACATAATAGGTTTTGAGATCAACAAGACCATGAAACCAATAAAATGCCTTCAACCGGCGAATACATGAACCAAAATGTGTCACAGAAACAACCATACAAATGTAGATCATAACATATAGACTCCAAACTCTATGAGGACCTAAAATAAGGTTTACAAGAGAAAGACAAACGGGCACAACACAATAACCATTGCATAAAACAATCACAGGGACATTATAGCCATAAAACCACATTCTAACACCCATTTCCTGCATTGCTAAGAAAACAAAATTACAAATTTAAATGCAATCTTTCCTAAATCATTTCATTCAATCAAATGAATGATCAAATATTGAAAACTCTTCCCAATTTTCCTCAAAATAATCTTTGACAAGCATTTGCAGACAATCTTTCCTAAAGATCAAAACTAAGAATAAAGTATTCAAATCCAACCTAGAAACAAAGAAAGGCAAGGAAAAATTGATGAAGAATCTCCAAAAACCAGCAAGCTTCAATCACAATCCAAATCCAATGCCAAATCCTAAAGCAATATGTGAATTATCCCAGAAGCTAACCTCCTGTGAATGCAAATGACACCATTAAAATATCCAAAAATCAAACCCTAACCTATATTTAAAATCGACCAATCAAAATGTTCCCAAAAATAATATATTATACCAACCTTTGCATAGTTCGAGGAAGGTATTAAATACATATATACTATTTACCTACCTCCCCCATTTGACCAATTAAATAAAAAGGGTAGGTAGATTATTATTATTTCAAATTAACCAAAGAGGGGTAGAAAAATAAATAATTAAATAATAGTTTATACACCCCATAATAAAATATTATACACAAATAACGATATAATAAACCACCACATAAATTAAATAAATATCCATGAATAATAATAATATTCATCCATAAATAAAATACCAATGCATAGAAAATAATATTAATTAATTAATAACACCAATTAAATAAATAATCATAAATAAATTATAATAATAAGAAATCAAAAGACATCAAATAATAAAATAAAATAAAGTAAAATAAATATAAAACTCCTTTAATCAACATTAAATAAAAACTCAATAATAAAAGCAATTAAACAATAAATAATAATTAAACCTCAATTAAACATTAAATCAAATAATAAACTAAATCAATAACTTAAACATTAATCAATCAAAAATAAATATTAAATAGTTAAATAATCACACATCACCCATTAGGGATATCATAGACTCAAACATCATACGCCAAAGGGAGGAGAACACAACTAATGAATCTAACCTCAACTTATGTCATGGCATAATTGACAAGGTACACAACTTAGACCTAGAGTGTGTGAGGGAAACTATGTCATCTCTGACAACTTGCCATTGGGATAGAGACACGCTCAAACCTATGAAGCTAGGTAGAGTTGATGTCTAGTACCTCCAACCTGCATCAAACACTAAACACGACATGCACAATACATAGTCATCATAGTAAACAAGCAAGTGATAGAGAATCACAATGACATATCATGCTCGCAATGAGTGATATGACATATTCTCTACTCAAGAAGACATTCACACAATAAATCATCAAACATCGCATAGAGTTATAAACATGAAATAGGGTTAGTACCAACATATCATCATAAGTCATGTAATCCCACATGAGCAATGATCACATATGAATTCATGAATCATGTAAATCCATCAAAATGGTTTTACGTACTAACATCCACAAGAACCATCAAATGTCATATATCATATAGTATTCCTAGCATCCTTAATCATGTAAATCTTCAAACATGATGAGTCATATCAAATAACATAAATCCACATAGAGTACTAGCATCAATGATATCATCTAAGATAACAATTAGAGTCATGGAAACCATCTAAGTATCCACCATATGTCTATGTAAGTCTATCAAAGTACAAATCAAAATGCAAGTCTAGGAGGGACACTACATCCTCCCCCCCTTGGGCTCAACTTACTCCTGGAAGTCGCCAAGGGCTGAGTTGAAAACATACACACATCAACGCAAGATTCCTTAATCCAAAACATTTCCTAGTTCAAGTAAGATAATGACTACACAAGTTTCCTTTCTATGCTTCAATTATCCAAGTAAATATGCTTCACATGAGATAAAACAAGTCACAAAACTCTTACCGGTTACCCTAAGCATGATATATCATTGAAATATCTTCAAAAGAGTTGTATTTAATCATGTTTGAAAGATTAAAATTATAAATCTTGTATCTGAGTTATCATCTATAAGCAGAAATCTCAACAACTCACATCATTCAAGTCATGACAACACTTTTTAATCATCTAGTTGAATGCAATTAAGAAGACAAATATGCGTTTTATGCAATTTTCTAAACATAAGAACATCCTTAAGAAGCAATATGCAATACACTTTTATGAATTTTTTTTAATAAACTTCCTTCAAGACCAAATAAAAATTAAAAGAATCTCATATATACTAGAAATCTACATTCTATAACCTCAAAGGAAAGTAAGATTTTTAATATACAACTTCTCAATTCCTACCACACTTCCGCTATGCTACTCTAAAGCAAAAACTTATGCATCTATCAATAAATCAATTATTCAAAGCATTCTAAATCATTCACTTTGCATGATATATATATACACAAACACTTAGTGAAGATGCAAAATCAATAGTTTCCTTTGCTTTTATCTGCTTACAAATTTCTCAATTGAATGAAATTCTAACTAACTCATAAAATATAACAAGTCATCAATATATGTCATCCTATTAACATGTTTTTCATTTACTCAACTAATACTAGCATTACCTAATTGTTCATTAAAGCTAGTGCACTTCTTTGCGGTGTCCTCCCTTGCACACACTATCAAAGATTCTAAGTGAACATGATAGAGACAACACTGACACAGGATGAGGGCCCACAACACTCAACATACATAATGACCACTATGGACAACAAAAAGAAGTCAAAAGGAAAGATCCTCAAATCGAATTATTAAATAATGAAAAGAAAGAAAATTTGTCGATGAAATCGATCAAGCAATAAAGTGTGACAAGTGCCACCACAATAACAAAACAAACAAAAGAAGAAATTAGTGCCCAGTCCTAAAACAAGAGATTCAAAATCAAATTAATTCCAACGATACTTCACAAAAATGCAAAGTAATTCAAGACAATATAACCAACTTATCCAATTCTACATCATGAGGTGACCAATATCAGTGACACCAAAAGGGAGTAACCACTACACAACACCCAAGGGTACAATGCCCTGAATGTGTTAGAGAGTGCACACCAACATTTAAAATCATAATTTTATTTATATGCCCACATTCCTTACCTTTCGACGATAATGTAGACAAGTATTTTTCCTGAGTAATAACATATGCACGGAGGAAATAAATTGTCTCATACATCCTATCTATAAATGATCACATTTGCTGAGTTATAATAGAAACAAACGTTACAACTTCAATCAATCACCCTATGACACACTTTAACATGCATACACCATTTCAATGCTCAGTAAATAGTAAGAAGATAATTGGAATGTTCTACATGATGTTGCTAAACATTTGGTCATTCATAGTTTTAGTCTAACTAATTACTTAAAATAATTAAATCTCATTACTTAAAGTATAATTTAATATCATATTTCTACTTCAACCACCTAAGATCATTTCCCTACAAGCCATTAACCAATCAATTATCTACATTAAGTATAAAACTAAATATCCTAGCCTTACTTGCCACCACTTAGTTTTCATTCAATGACACATACAATTTCAACTACATACATACATCATCTTATCCAACCTCATTTCATGTTATCACTTAATAATAATCCTTTGCAACCAAGCATTCCTAGAAATCAAGGAGCACAATCATCTAGTAACACAATACACTGCATACATTACACCATTAATACATCCAACTAGAATACATGAAATAAACAATTTCTTTGAATAGGATAAGGAGATAGCACCTTGTCTTAATCCATCCATTTAACCACACAAATTTTACTCAAAACTCAAACTTTTATCTTGCCAGACCAAATAAAGACATAATGGTATAATTTTGAATTTTTCTATATGTATGCAATGCACCAAGTTTTTACTTCAATATACACACATATGATGACATTGTCTTCTAACCTGTTAGTATATAAGAACTTCCTACATTAGTGATGCAAAAAGGGGTTCTAACTAATTAACTCTTCCTTAAAATAATCATGAATACAATGCACAAGTCTCAATCTATGAACAATTTCATTTTATCCAAACTTTTCCTTTATTATATATGAAATACCACATTTCAACAATGAATATCCAAAGCTCCTACTCATTATCAATAAACTCCTAAGCACTATGTTACTTTTACCTAAATGAAAAAAGAGAGGGAGACAGAATACTATCAACAACCAATGTATACACACCAAAATTATGCATGAACAATTTGAAATTCCTAGGCCTGTCACATTTGTCGTACTATGCATCTATTCTCATCATTTCTAAGATATGAAATTCACCCTTCCATGAAGTCTCCTAACATTACAAATGTAGCTAGAAACCTCAAGTCTTTATTAGAACAATCTTTACTTAAATGCAAAATCACAGACATATATAATCACTAATTCCATTAGTATCCTTATTTTACTAATTAATTTCCTTACATTAACATAGAAGAATAATCAAAAGAGAAAGGCGTCCTTAGACTACCATTTCCTTAAGTAGGTGTATTCCATTAAAGTTCTTCAATTCCACTTCATGGTCTACACCAACTCATGCATAATATAAGTACTCCATCTTACTATTCATAAGAGAATCAATATTACAATCCCAAATAAAATGCGAGTGCATAGAAGACAACCCTTTCTTTTTCCACATAGAACTTATAATCTACATTACATAGTGAATACCTAATGCATCAATGAATGTACTATGAGAACTGTTAGACTTATCTTGTATTAGCTAATAATTATTTATTTAATTATTAGTCTATTATACTCTATGCTTAAGCTAAACTTAAGCATTTAATAACATGGTAGGTATTTAATAATTATTCTAATTATTAATTACACTTTATCCCATTAGGGTTTCTTTAGGGTTGCTAATTTCCTTTTATAAGGATTGTATTATACTTTTTCATTGATTCTCTCTCTGAATGATAATCTTTTTCTTCAGAGCCATTATTATGTTTTTATCTCCAATCTTCTCTTGTGACAGGTATTTTGCTTGCAGCTGCTCTTGGGATCTCTGAAGTTGTATTTTCTCAACTTCTTCATGGTATCAGAGCCTGCATTTGTTGCTACTTGTTCTTGGTTCTTCATCATAAAGTTATTTTTGGCATTTAGTTTTAGTGTACCTGTCACCTCTCCCTTGTCAGCATTATGGGGGGGTTTCTCCTGTTGGTTGTTGATTCTAATGCTTCCTTGGTTCGTTGGAGTGAGCTGTGTATTAAATATTTATTCCTATGTACTAGGTGAATGTAGTGGTTGGTTACCTATGCATTTCTATGAGATGGATCATTTCCCATATGGACACTCTTTCATTCCTATTTTTGGAGGCAACCTTCCATCTTTGATTGATTAGCTCTTCAGATTTTGGTGTTTTTTGCCATTTGTATCTTCGAGTTTAGTTGTTTGCCTTTGTTTGCCATTTTATTCGAGTAGTGTTATTTGAGGGAACTCATGTAGATTACAGTCTTCTCTACCTGATCATCTTCTATTTCAGTGGAGGTTCTTCAGATTGACAGTTATTCTTCGACAATGTTTGCAGGTTCTTCATGCTTCAGTGATTCTTCTGCTCTTCTTTTGTTCCTATCTTTTGGAACATTCTTGTTTGGAGGCTTCTTCAGTCCTTCTCTTGTATTCCATCTCTTTTTGGAGTAGATTTTTTTCCCACGTGGTTTTCTTTATTTCTTCAATTCATAGAGATTTGGTTGTTATTGGGTACCTCATTAGGCTTTGTTGTCGGGACCCAAATTTACCTTCATCATGTAGTTGCATTTTGCTTCATGCATTTAGTTTTTTAGCTACTCCCCAAGTTCATCTTAAGGAGGGGTGTTAGAGTTACCATGTATTAGCTAATAATTATTTATTTCATTATTAGTCTATTATCCTCTACACTTAAGCTAAACTTAGGCATTTAATAATATGGTACGTATTTAATAATTATTCTAGTTATTAAATACACTTTATCCCTTTAGGGTTTCTTTAGGGTTGCATATTCTCCTTTTATAAGGATTGTATTGTACTTTTTTTTAAGGGATTTTGATTTTCAGCTGCTAACATCAGCATGACATCATGCTGACGTCAGAAGTACAAACTGCACAAAGGCCCTTTTAGACCATCTTTGTTCCCTAAAAAAGAGTTTTTTTTTTTGCTTTGGCCATAACTTGGGCATACGATATCATTTTTTGGCAAACAAGATATCATTGGAAAGCTGGTTTTGTCTACTTTCCAGATTTATGGGTTTCATCACCTGTTTTTGTTGCTAGTATATTCTATTGCCATTTAAAGTTAGAGGTGCTATTTTTCAGTCTCGAGCTCATAATTGCTCGCCAATTTTTTTTTTTTTTTGTGATTCTTGCACCATTGGGATGGTGTTTCAAAGCTCTTCACAACCACCCATGCACCTTTTCCAGATTTTACTCTAGGTACATTTTTATTTTTATTTTTATTTTCACATTCTGGTGAATTACTTAGACATATGAGATCATGAAAGCTTCTCGTTTGTGTGGGATGACTTATTTTTGGCTATTCTTCATGTATTTCCAGTTTTTTGTCTTTTTTGAGCATTGTATACATCATTTTGTAAGCATTTTTTTTTTGCAAACACACTGAGATAAAGTGCCACAATGCCTTGCATGCTTGGGATCTTGCACATCTTTTTCCTTATTGTACTCACACTCCATTATAAAGTGCCATGGGGGGGTTTGATGTTTGACTTGTTTGCCATCTACCTTTGTCAAGTGAGTGTTCCTTCCATGACATTAGCCTCATGATGTGTGTCAAGTGAGTGTTCCTTCTATGACACTAGCCTTTATATGTGTTTGTACTTTCTGTTGCACTCTCAATGTTTTTGGTTCTTTGTCATGTAATTTTTATTGGCATTCAGTTTCAGTGTACCTGTGACCTCTCCCTTATCAACATTATGGGGGGGTTTCTCCTATTGGTTGTTGGTTCTAATGCTTCCTTGGTTCGTTGGATTAAACTCTTTCATTCTTATTTTTGGAGGCAATCTTCCATCTTCGATTGATCAGCTCTTTAGACTTTGGTGTTTTTGCCATCTGTATCTTCAAGTTTAGTTGTTTGCCTTTGTTTGCCATCTGATTTGAGTAGTGTTTTTGAGGTCACTTATGCAGATTACAGTCTTCTCTACCTGGTCATCTTCTATTTTAGTGGAGGTTCTTCAGATCGATAGTTATTCTTCGACAGTGTTTGCAGGTTCTTCATGCTTTAGTGATTCTTCTGCTCTTCTTTTGTTATATCTTTTGGAAAATTCTTATTTGGAGGCTTATTTAGTCCTTCATTTGTATTTCATCTCTTTTTGGAGTAGAGTTTTTTCCCATGAGGTTTTCTCTATTTCTTTGGTTCATAGAGATCTTTTGTACTTGGGTACCCCATTGGGCTTTGTTGTTAGGACCCAAATTTGCCTTCATCATGTAGTTGCTTTTTTACTTCATGCATTTAGTTTTTTAACTACTCCCTAAGTTCATCTTAAGGGGGGTGTTAGAGTTATCTTGTATTAGCTAATAAGTATTTATTTAATTATTAGTCTATTATACTCTATGCTTAAGCTAAACTTAGGCATTAAATAATATCGTAGGTATTTAATAATTATTCTAATTATTAAATACACTTTCTCCCTTTAGAATTTCTTTAGGGTTGCACACCTTTAAGGTTGCTAATTTCCTTTTATAAGGACTGCATTGTTCTTTTCATTGATTCCCTCTCTGAATGATAATCTTTTTCTTCAGAGCCATTATTGTGTTTTTGTCTCTCTTGGGATCTCTGAAGTTGTATTTTCTCAACTTCTTCAAGAAATCCTCCTAGAATACTACACCATATTCCCTTATCACTTACTGTTGGCATTTGCATGAAGATTGCATTGATGAACTATTATGTTGTCATTGATGTCAAGTATAACTGGTAATGATGTTGTTTTGCAACCGGTATGTGAGCTAGTGAAGAAAACCGGTATTACTTAAGAAGCAGTGAGATCAACCGGTAACCCTACCTATTGATGTGTCAAATCCTAACCAATGGAGCTTGGTGAATTGGTTGTATTGGTTTATGATCAAATGATGAGCAATAATGATTATGGTACGCATGCATATTGTATGTGAAGAGTTTCAAATGGTTTTTGGCATGTAGAGATAATGGCTTTATCTTGGGAATGAGAGAATACATTACATGGAGAGGAAACCACGTGATGAGTTACTGGATCATATGAAGTAGTGATCAAGGAGTGGTCGAGGTTGTTTTGAACAATGTGCAATGATTACTATGTAATCTAATGGTCATACTTGAACCGATTTGTTTGTAATCTCTATGAGATCTTAGGTTTGTGATGTGCTACCAACCTATTGTTTTGCTTATAAGGTTGATGAGTTGTTTTGTTGTAGTGTTGGAAATTTTGGTTAAGTGTTAGTGTGATTGATTGCCAAACCAGAAGGTGTATCTGTAGTATGTGTAAAGGCATATAGAAGCATGAAAATGATCTGATCAAGAAGAGTAGTTCTATTTACTAGATCAACAAACCCATGTTGTTCTCTAACAATTACAACAATCAAATCCCTTAACCGGGTAAGCTTTAATAGGCTTAGTGCTATCTAAATCCTCTAACCAGGTGATCCATTAGCTTGGATTTCAAATCCTCTACTGAGGTTACTCCTAACAAGGTATTGCTTCTAACAGGGCATTATAGTCAATCCCTTAACTGGGTGGTCCCTAACAAAATCTGTTCTTAACAGGACTTTTGCAAAAGCTTTAACAGGCTTGGCTCCTAACAGGGCACACTTTAGAAGAGTTCAGAATACTTGTGGGTATTCATCCCCACCGTGGTTTTTCCCATTTGGGTTTCCACATCAAAAATAATTGTGTCAAGTGGTGAATGGTTTTTGTGGTTATGTTTGATATGGATAATTTGCTTAACTGTTAAATCCACTTATATATATGATA